>NC_081569.1:92627088-92786879 GCF_022355385.1 Mustela nigripes
AGAGAGTCAATTATCATATGGTTTCACTTATTTGTGGAGCATAACAAATATCATGGAGGACAAGGGGTGTTAGGAGAAGGGAATTGGGGTAAATTGGAAGGGGAGGTAAATCACGAGAGACTATGGACTCTGAAAAACAATCTGAGGGGTTTGAAGTGGCAGGGGGCTGGGAGGTTGGGGTACCAGGTGGTGGGTATTATAGAGGGCACGGATTGCATGGAGCACTGGATGTGGTGAAAAAATAATGAATACTGTTTTTCTGAAAATAAATAAATTGAAAAAATTAAAAAAAAGAAAAAAAGAAGTATTAGAATCTTTAAGTGAGATTATTATCAATGTGGCTTATAGAATGAAAGTTTTAAGTGTCATTATTATTTAGAGATATAGTCTCAATTATTTACCAGTCATATTATTTTGCATGTCTGGAGCTCTCTTTAAAAATATTCCAGAAAAAAAAAGTAGGATGAATAGATGAAGGATTAGCAAAACTAATTGCTAAAAGGTTAATTTTTGAAGTTTGGTGATGGGTACACGGGTACGTTACTATTAAACATGAAGGGGAAAAAAGCCTGGAAAACATATCAAAACCCACTTGAATTATTCTGATACCATCTTATCACAGAACTGAATTTTATGCCTAGCCTTTAGACTCATTGGAATAGCTTTTTGCTTTCCACTATGAGTCTATTGTACACTCCAGTAATCACACTATTTTCCAAATTAAAGTTAAAACTTTCACCCTTGTGGTACCTGGGTGGCTCAGTGGGTTAAAGCCTCTGCCTTCGGCTCAGGTCATGATCCTGGGGTTTGGGGATCGCGCCCCGCATTGGCATTAGAATTGGGCTCTCTGCTCAGCAGGGAGCCTTCCTCCTCCTCTCTGCCTGCTCTCTGCCTACCTGTGATCTCTGTCAAATAAATAAACTCTTAAAAACAAACAAACAAACAAAACTTTCACACTCATTACTGCACTGGCCCCAGACAAGAGAACCATCAACTAATTTTATGAAAGAACCCAAGAGGCACAGTTACAGCTCTGCCAGGACAGCACTCCTCTTATTCTCTCTCCTGGTGGAGGGAAAAATTAGGTGTATTTTTTTTTCCTCAAGCAAATTGCAGAATATGGCTTGCTACTCTTTTGCACCTTGCACCACATCTTACACATGCTAAGATCTTAATGACTCTCTGCTGAGATTTTACAATAATTTCTGGGTAACATGAGAGCTATCCATCCATGTCTTAGAAATCACAAGCAGAACTTCAAACGCATCCACTCAGGCAAGAAATCTTAACTTCAGTATTTTAACCAGTACTCTTAAAATGGGATATTTGCATACTTTGCCATCTATAATATACTTCAGCATGTATCTATTAAATTTCTACTTAAACTCTAGGAGTTGCCCTGTTAAAAATGCAGTTGAGGGATGGTTAACTGGTATTATAATCAGGAAACCCATACTCAAGGCAGATTTATGTTATCCATAGGCAGATTCTGTTATCCATAATTAGATCAGCATCCAATGTTCTGCTCAGTATATTAAATATCAGGGACATTATTGGGGAACACAGACTAACATAAAATCAAAAAGTTGCTCTTATTGGTGAAATTAGTTTCAAGATATACGGATTGTCTAAATTTATTTCCAATCCTTGCATGGGCAGGTTATCTGAATCCATGCTGGCCTATAGTTCACAACTTCCACAAAGATGGCACCTGGGGATTAATCACCCTTTCTTTTAGGACTACTGGTTGTCTGATACCAGGCAGAAACATAAGCAAATCCTCTGGAATGCTGCCTTGTCTGCCCCAAGTAAACCCCTCTTACAAGGCAAGTTAAAGAATCTAAAAGGACAGAAAGCTAGGACTGCACTGAACTTACCAACTGAAGTCCTCTGCGCTGGCTTTGCTGAAGAATGTTTCTTTAATGAATGTCTGAACACGTGTCAGGGTTCAGCCTAACATGTTTCATTATAACCTGGTAATAAGGATGTAAAAGACTGGCTTTCCCATACCTACTTCAGTATTTGTGACCACTACCTATCTACCAAAAAGGATCTAAGAGTTGAAAATGACAAAGCTAGCTTGGGTCAGTTCATAACATTTGAAACATACAAAGGCATATTTCTCAAATTTATTTTAAACATTTCACATTAAATGAAATTTAACCATAGTCATTACAGAGCATCACCACAATAGTACACACAAAGAACTTTTAAAATAAAAGACAAAAGAATACAACCTTCAACAAGTTAAATGCCACTTTACCATGTAAACAAAAATAAAACCCTGATGCTAAAAAGATACATATTCAGAGGTAAAATACATTTACAAAACACTTAAACATTAACATAATCCACTAGATCACATTCTTTGCAAGAGAGTACAAATATTAGTACTCTACATCTACAAAATTTCAGAATCCTGTTAAAATCAAAACCATCTCTGGTTTATGATACAGCACAATTCATAAGGCAAAAATAGAGGCATTATCATCCAGTTCTTTAATTTCACTTTTGTATTTTAAGGCAAACTTGGAACTTTTTGCTTAGTATTTTAAAATAAACGGGACTTACACAAGATAACTTGACAAAATTAACAATAAATTATCTCTAGTTAAATATGCATAATATAAAAGACATATGGAAAACAATTTTTCTCTCTACAGAGATGTAAACTGGATTTTTATTGACTCTATATTCACACCAATAAGAAAACTTGTAAACCTATAGTATTTAAAACTTACTATATTTTGCACTCTTTTCCAATGTGTATCAACACTGAATCAATATACTGTAAGTGAAAATCCAATATATATCCAGCCACAGAATAAATGTATTTAATTAAATCATGTCTAATTAAAGTGCTGTTTTATAAAGAAAAAAAAAAGGTTAAGAAGTAGAACTGGATGTTAACTTGACATGTGACATCTTATAATTTCTTAGCTTTCAGACTACAGAGGTTATAGAGGTTATCACAAGTTTATTGAACTTTTAAGCAGTATATTTATTGTAGAATCTGATTTTCCTGAAAATGAGCACTTAGGTGACAATACCAGAAATCCAACACCAAAACTGAAAACAAAGCATTATATGTACATATATTTCCTTCAATGTTAGCCAGAATCTTGATAACATAGTATGTAATTTTTTAAAGTTTCTATAATTTTATTTTTCTAATAGAAAATATATTAATCAATTCCAGGAAGTTTGGAGTTCTAGAAATACTTTTACCATGATTCTTTTTAATGTCAGTAAAACCTAATTGGACACTAAAGGACACAAATGTCTACACATAAATTAGGTCTCTAATCACTTTTGATGATTTTGGCTACAAGGAATTAAATTAAAACTTTACCATAATAGTTATTTGGGTACAGAGCTCCCTCACCATACTTTACTCTTTGAATGAAAAGATTTGTATCTTATTTGTATTTCTAGCCCTGACAGGATCTGGCACAATATCATGTATACAAAGTAGACCCTCCAAAATTTGTCAAGCTCTCAAAATAATTTTTGAAAACCTAGTGCCATTTTCCTGTCATTAAATACCACTTCCTATAGTTTAATATTCATTCATATTTGAAACAATGTTAGCAATAACCTATGGAACTTACATAAACATCCTTTGGGCTACATTAAAAATCACCTAACTTCTGTTACTATATTTAACAAACTTTAAATAGCCAAACATTCCTACCAGATTAAGTCTTCATAATTACGGAAGGCAAGTATCTTCCAAGTGATGAGATTAATTTCTATTTCCACTGTCACCTTTTTTCCAATATATTTCTGGACAATCTTAAATAGGTTTCTCCCCTTTGCCTGAGTATATAAATTATTTCTAGTATCTTTAATGGTGGGAATTTATAATAAAATATTTTGATGTTTTTTAACTTAAGAAACACGTGACTTTAAATACATAATTTGTCAGAAAATATTCATGATGAAACTTCTCACAAATCTGTATGAGGTCTATTGTAAAGTTATCAGTTGTCAGGTTACAATACCTCTGGCTATTATGAATAGTACCGTAGGTTTGGTAAACCCAAAGTTAGTATTTCTAAAGTTTGGGGTTTCATTTCTTTTTATAGGTTTTTGTAATTTATTCGCTGGTATATGGTTCCTACTATTGCCCAAGATGTTTCACATTTAGTCTTTAGCAGGATAAAGTTTAGATTTTTCCAAAACAATGATCAATGTAGGCCTTTGGTCTAATTCACCAAGTGATTATATGTTTTATAACAATTTGATAGTGGGAATAATGATAAATGAGTAAAACATTGTTAAGATGTATAGTATAGATCTGTTTACAATTAAAATAGGTTTTTACAGTCTTTCCAATTCCTTTATCTTTGGGGGAGAGAAGATTAAAAATAGTATTAATGCATTTAACAATTTGACATAAACGAAAAAAAACTGAGTTGAAGACTTAAAATTAAGTATGTAATGAAATCTCTTTTAAATTGCTTTCCTTTAAACTAATAAGAACAGATACTACACTTGATCTTAGCCAAAAGGCCGAGAAGTAATTAAATTGCTTTTCTTTAAATAAAGTCTAGGCCAATCACAATAGTGCACCTTGTTTCTATTCAATAGGTTTATTCAAATCAATTAAAAAGTTATTGCTATATATCATTATGTCATTCAAACAAGCAACATAGAAAATACTCAGCCTGTCAATGTTATTAGTAGCTCCTGTTGAGTTCTTATTAGGAAGAGACTAAAAATCACTTGCAAGGTTTTATAATCTGTGCAAATATTCATAAAGCATACTACTTACATGATTAAAGATGACTTTACATAGTTTTGTACTATATTTTAAATCTACACTGGCAGTTAATGGAAGAACAAGAAAAACTGCAAATTGCCAGGCTATACATAGTAACATAGATGCTAAATGAACAAACCTATGTTTTATAATTACAAATGGCTTCTTAACAACAGCTTGGAATATTATGGCACTTAAGAATGCAGTATAAATTTTTTCTTAGGAAACAAATATACACTGGTTTTGCGGAGTCTATAGAGATAATAAGCAGGTTTAAAAAAAAAAACAAAGAAAAGAAAATTAAACAACTACAGTACCAAAAATTATAAGTATCGATATCCTAATAAAATGCAAAGTAATATATTCAAGACTAACAGATATTTTCTAAAACATGCTAAAACAAAATGAGCTGACAACTTATTTTAAATAAGCTGTCACTGGCTATAGCAAACAGTCTTGCTTGTTTCTTTAGTCAAAGTAGAACCAAATTTAGAACGATTACTCAAGTAAACATTGAGTTCCAGTTTTCCTCAGTAACTTTAAAATATCCAATTACCTAAGAAGTGTACAAAGTAATGCATAACTGCCTAGTGCTTTATATTTAATGCATATATTTGTCTTTAAAAAGGACATATATCTAGCACTAGAAGAAGATAAAAAAAAATGCATCTTTTTTTAAATCACTACTCAGGAACCATGAAAAGTATAACATGGGCCATTTAGATGATTTTGGGATGTTAACATTAGCATAATCACTAACATTTTTAATAAGCACAAACCATGCCAGTAAAAATGAAAAAAATACTATTAAAACATGTCATGCATATCTCATACTGAACATCCAAAAGAACATTATTATAGCCTTTTACAGATCCTACAGTTAGCACCATTTTTATATCTGAACACTGTGAAAAAGCAACTAAGGGTCTTAAAAAACTAAAATTATTATAAGGATATGTAGAAAAAATCAGTACTGCTAAGGGTGGTACTAAACATTTGTCAAATATTTACATCAACACTGGGAAGCCACTGTACTATGAAAAAAATAAAACTGAAACTGATATGCTTAACTTTCTATCCATGCTTAGCATAGCACAGGTTAGTAACTAAATTCATCCAGCATTAACCTGCCCTATAAAAAAGGCATAAACAGGAAATATCTGGCTTCTTAATATAAGCCTCCAAAAAATGATGATAGTAAAAGCATTTGTTTTGCAAACTTATTACATCTCCAGCCCTAAAGCCATTTCATAGGAAGAATATCCTGGTGACTCACTATGGTATATAATTTACAATCCTTAAAAGTACCCCCCTCAAAAAAGCAGCCCTTTATTTGTTTAAAATGTGAAGCATATGAATTTATATCCAACAGACAGTATCAGCATTTTGTCTAGTCTTTCAATACACTCCCACATCTAAGCATCTCTCATTCTAGTAAATCATGGTGCATATATCAAGAAAGAAGGAGAGCTAATTTTTTTTTAAAGCAGCAAGATTTTCTCCACATGTACACTAATGAACATAAAACTACTCTATGCCAGTATTAGGGGGAAAAGTGCACAATTAAATTGGCAAGATCTTTCCTTTTTTTTTTTTTTGATTATTGATTCACTGTATAATCAAGAGCAACCAAAGCTACTTGTCAATTCAAAGTACCCAACAGAACTTTGAGTCTTCATGCCATTTCAAGTTAAAGAGAAAGATATGTAGCTTTCGGATTTCAGAAAATGCGACATCCTTTCATGCGGCACAAGGTTCATCACAACACGATTCCCACCAGTGCACACTTGTCAAAGTGCTGTTAATCCGAAGTTGCAGCGACAGTATATCATGCCAGCTGAATCCAGCCACGTATCTGAGATAGGGTCATATTTCTGCACGGTATTCAGATAGGAAGACCCTGAGTGACCACCAACTACATAAAGGTAGTTATCAACTACTGCAGCACCAACCCCTAGGAAAAGTGGGTAAAAATAGGAAAAAACATGTTAACCATGAAGTTGACTTCTCCCTAAAAATAAATTTGTATTTTAATGTTTTCTCAAAATACATTTCAATAATCTACTGTTAATTATACAAGCAACATCGCCATACATACTTACTGGGAGAAAAAAATCCCCTAACATGAAAGCAAGAGTTGAAGTCTTCCTTCATCTCTCCTTCCCAATCCTACTCTCTCCTCTACCACAGAAAAATACAAAGAATGTAGTATATGTCTTTCCATATGCTTACTTTTGTTTATACTTACATATTTTCAACAAATCATTCATCTTTATCAGGTTTTTAAGTATGTTGAAAATATCTGAAACATATCTTGAACCATACAACTTATGCTTTTAAAAATTGTACCGTAAATACTGTTATACACACTACCCAAGAGAACAAGACTACCCAATGTTTTTTTCACATTCTTGTTATTTTACAACTTTCCCTCTTATGCAAGAAATATCCTTAAAGCATTTCCATCAACTTAAAACCTTCCCCTTAAAATAATGTGCTAGAAGTTTGGGTTCAAAGGTAATTTCTATTCTTCAAAGATTTTTTTTTCCTCTGGGAACCCTGAAATCCAACCTTTCCTATATCTCCAAACACCCTCCAAATGTGAGAGTATTTGAAAGGTAAACTACAGACTAATGTACAAAAAAAAAAAATCCAAATTCTGTATGAGTGTGTAACATATAAAAAGATGACATTTGCTATGTGGACAGAAGAGTTTCTGTAAGATACATTCTATTCCCACCATTTCTAGAAATGTGTTCTCCCAACTTTAAGTAGATGATAATATGCACACTGGCATATTAAAATCACAGTATAGAAATCTGTGTAGTTTTGTCAAATCAGCTGTCTCTCAAGTGTAGCACAATAAAGTTTTTTGTTTTGTTTTGCTGGACAAGTAATACTCTTACTATTATATTCCAAGGTACTACTATTCCAAGAATATCACTATAAGAAATATCATCCTCGGGGCGCCTGGGTGGCTCAGTGGGTTAAGCCGCTGCCTTCGGCTCAGGTCATGATCTCAGGGTCCTGGGATCGAGTCCCGCATCGGGCTCTCTGCTCGGCAGGGAGTCTGCTTCCTCCTCTCTCTCTCTCTGCCTGCCTCTCTGCCTACTTGTGATCTCTCTCTGTCAAATAAATAAATAAAATCTTTAAAAAAAAAAAAAAAAAAAAAAGAAATATCATCCTCTATGTTTAGATATTATTTAGTTATTATTACCTGTTCTGGGTTCTTTCATTGGTCTACATACAGTCCACTGATTCTGATGAGGGTCATATCTTTCAATGCTTGACAAATGTGAGACACCATTATGTCCACCCACCACAAAAATAAAGCCTAGCATGACACCCACACCAAAGTGAATCCTTTTATCTGCCATAGATGCAACCATCTCCCAGGAGTCCTTACTTGGGTCATAACGCTCCACACTGCAAATATTCACAAAAGAAAGAATTAATTTGCATATTTTTTGTGCCATTTCTTCCTACCAAAGCAAAACTAAAACCTACCATAGTTTTAGAAGTTCCAACAGACAGATATAAAACAAGAGTAGTTTGTTCCAGATGTTTACATTTTGCTGATAAAACCGCAGTGATAAAAGCTTACCTTGTAAACTGCAAGCAATAATACCCATATGCTATTCCATTATATCATACAAGCAGCAGGGTATATTAAGGGCATAAAACTTCTGAGATCAGGAAACCTGGGTTCAAGTACTAATGCTGTATACTTCAAGTTGAATGAACCCTAGCCCTAACACTATGGGTATGTGTAATCCTAGATACGCCCCTTCTGCTCACCTGAAAAAATGGGGATAACTTAACCTCAAAGGATTCATATAAGAATGAAGTCAAATGAGTATGCATGTTCTGAAAGAACTCTGAAAATCACAAATTAAATATAAATGTTTTCCAAGGACAGTAAGGATCTTCTACATAGCTAAGGAAAAGGGAAGATTAAAAAAAGGAAAGGAAAGGAAATTTTTTATCTTACAGAAGTTGTGGTGGTTTACTGTAAAGCAAACACTGCAGATTACATAACACAAACTGGCCAATCATAATAATCTCAGAGTGATGTAGGAGAATTCAGGGGTTTAAGTCAAGTCTGCATTCCAGAGAACACCTGGCATTTCCAAGCTGCATTATGGATATCCAAAGCAGATGAGAATTTCCAAAAAAGCTTCCCTAGAAAATCCCAGAGGGCCTTTATAGCTCTATTTTGACATGAGTGGGTACAAAGGCAGGCTTGCTGAGCTTGTTCTGGTCCTAAACTAACTTCTCAAGAAAGCCTGAAGCAGTTGAGAGTCAGTAGCATAATTCTGGAGTACAAAGCAGAGACTAGACTGTAAACTAGACTAGAATATAGACAAAACTATAAATATTTCTGAAAGAACACTGGGATAAAAGCCATTAGAGCCAAATTACTGGACCAGAAGAGTTGATAAACTTTAGTAAGAACTTAAACTCCAAGAGCACTATCTCCCAAAAGAAATACTCAATTTTTATCTTAAAAATTTCTGCCAGCACATTTTCAAAGAATAAAAATGCATGGCTCTGCCCCAAATACTTTTCCTTCAACTAAGGGAGCAATAAAAAGGAGGAATACTTTAGCTTATAGAGAAATAAAAATTTATAGATGAAATGCTATTGTGCTCTTGCCTTCTCACTTAACAAATCACAATATACTCTTCCATTAAATGTTCACAATCAATAAAAGACACATCACTTTAGTCACTATTAGAGAAAATCTTTGGAACAGCAATTTTCAACAAAGGCTCAGAATTATTAATTTTCCATATAAGCAAGTCACTTTATGCTTTCATTTTTCTCATATATTTTTCTCCTTTATTCAGAAATGCTACAAAATGCAGAAACCTCAAATTCAGACTCCAGCAGAACTCAGGTACACAATGATACACGCATGATTATAGAATAAGAATCCAAAAAGGAATATTTAAATAAGGCTTTATGTTTATGATGCATAATATATAAGCATATAGGAATTACATTTTCACTTTTTATTCTGCTAAGCAATGCAGTAACAGACCATTTATAAACACACATACACCCGTATTTATATAAATTCGTCACCCAAAATCTAAAGTTGTCTAACTTCATTTTATAATCAGATCTAATCCAATTATATTAAATGAATGAATTTGAAATTTTGTTAAGAGGAATCTTTTTTAGCTTTGTATTAAATCCTCATATAAAACAATTGTAACTACACTCATAGAGCAGATTAAATTTCAAATGCCTAACAATATTACTTTAAAAACTAAGAAGGGAAGTTCATTCACACATACCAGTTGTGTAAGAATTATTGTTAATGAGACTTTAAAAATCTACAAGCATATACAACTTCATTAAGTTAAATACCTGTTCATGTGGGCAGGACCATACCCACCAATGGCATATATCATTCCATCCAACACGGCTGCAGCAAAACAGCTTCTTGTTGTAGTCATTGGTGCCACAGGTTGCCATTTTCTTATTTTAGGAATATATTTCTCTACAGATTGTAAATAAGATTGTCCATCATAACCACCTAAAGCATAAAGTTCTCCTGCAAGTACTACTACTCCAAGGGTACTTCGGCTTTCATTCATTCTCTCAAGAGAAGTCCAGGTATTTGTATCAGGATTCCAGCATTCTACTGAATTTTCATGTTTTCTGATAGTGATGCCAGGACGCACGTTAGTTTCAATACCACCTATAACATACACTTTTTGGTCTAAAACACATATTCCAAATTCATAGCGAGGAATGTTTAGGGGTGCCAAACCAATCCAAGAGTCATTCTGAGGAAAGTACATCTCCACACTGAAGAATAAGCAGAAAAAAATTAAATTTTAAAAATCAAAATGGCCCCAAACAAAAATGTTTAATCTCCTTAGTAATCAGCGACATGCCAATTAAAACCACAACAAGCCATAACATACTTTCTAGACTGGCAAAAATTTAAAGTCAGATGGTAACAGCTGTTGGCAAGAATGTGAGCAAGAAACGCATACTCTGCTGGGGGGAGCATGAACTGGTACAAACTACGCTGGAAAACAATTTTATATTATCTGTTAAAACTGAAGGTACACAAATGTTCTGATTCGGCAATTTCGTTCATGTGTATCTACACTACTGAATGCCCGTTATAGTCAGTTTTGCACCAAGACATACATACAGAAATGTTTATAGCAGCACAGCACAATCATCCATCAAAAGGAGAATGGATAAATAAGATGTGGTATATCACCCTAAACTGAGCAATTCCATTCCTAGATATGTATCCAAAAGAAATGCACACATTTATGCATGACGGTCACAGCAGTGTTATTTATAACAGGGAATGATACATCAGGGAATTATCTGACCTTCATGAAAGCAGTTTGAGTGAGGTGGTGGGGACAAATCTTGACTGGAGTGATTCAAGAAAGAATAGGAGATGAGGGAAAACAGCGGATATCAAATGTTCCAAGGACTTTACTATAAGGATTAAAACAGATATGAGACAGATGTAAGGATAAGCAGAGAAAGACCACGGCCTCCAGGGAAGATTGATTTAATCTGGGAGCCTAAACCAGAACATGTTTGCATGCTAATGGCAAGGATGTAGTACAGTGGGGGAAGGTGATGTAAGAAGAGATATGCGATAAATTCAAGAGCAGAGCCCTTGTGCAGAGGAGAGGAAATGGAAGCAGTAAGTAGAGAAATGGAGGAACTGGTCTCAGAAACAAATAACCTGGTGGATTTGGAGATCAGAAGACAAGACAGTACTCTTCTGATTGCTTCTATCTTTTGAGAGAGTAAGAGATAGTCATCAGCTGAGAGCTGAAAGCTGAGGGTTGGACGGGGTTGGATGTCCTTATGGAGAGAAAAGGTATAAAACAGTCCTCCAAGGAAGTGGAGAGTAAATTACTTAGGGAAATGAAAGGGGTTGTTGGCAGTGGTAGGTGTCTTAAATGAGATCACTTAAGATGGGTATGTGCGTTTCTCTAGCCACATATTGCTGCTCAGGTGCAGCCATGGCGTAAGAGGAGAACTGATTCTAACTAGAAGAGTATGACTGAAGAAGGGTAAGGGAGCCATGAGTATATTAAAGGAATGAAACAGTGATGTTCCTAGAATCTAAGCTGAGTAAGGAGTGAAAGTGAGGACATGTAGTGATCAGTGAGCAGTTAAGTTTTCTGAATATAGGGCCAAAGAATTAAAAGTTTTGAAGGCAACAAAGAATGACTGCAGATGTACTGAAATAAATAAGCTCATAAGAAAGGACATGGTAGTCAGAGAATGGAATGTATGTAACCAAGATTTCTGAAGTTTGAAGTCACTGGTAATGGCAAAATTGAAGTATAATCATGAGAATAGTGCCTGAGGTAAGGCAAAAAAGACTGTTAGAAGTGAGATCAAGAAGAGAGGCAAAGTTGTTGTATAACTGTGGATGGGGATGTTGAAATCAGTAAGAATGACTATACAGAATGATGAGAAAGACAGTAAGCCAGTTATAAAAATATTCAGTGAATAAAGTTATTAAAGGGGTTGCAGATGCTGGCAACATGAAGGTATCAAATGATGCAGCCTAATGGCAAATGCTTGGAATGAATTGAGATTTTGTAGAAGGAGGAGATAAAAAAAAATCTAAGAAGTAGATATGAGGAACAAAGAAAACACTTAACCAACCTTTAGGACCTGTGATACATGAGGTATGGGGAAACAAAACAAAACAAAACAGGTTTGAGAGGGCTTTGGCAAAAAACAGTATCTTTAAACATGTCATATTTCATTAGACCAACTAATTAAAAATAAAGGGGATATTTTTAATGATTAAATATAAATTCAAAAAGATATGGCAGACAGATTTGAGGAGTCAAAAAGAAAAGGACTGGGCAGGGCGCCTGGGTGGCTCAGTGGACTAAAGCCTCTGCCTTCGGCTCAGGTCATGATCCCAGAGTCCTGGGATCGAGCCCCACATCGGGCTCTCTGCTCCGCGGGGAGATCCCAGAGTCCTGGGATCGAGCCCCACATCGGGCTCTCTGCTCCGCGGGAAGCCTGCTTCCTCTTCTCTCTGCCTGCCTCTCTGCCTACTTGTGATCTCTGTCTGTCAAATAAATAAATAAAATCTTAAAAAAAAAAAGAAAGAAAGAAAGAAAGAAAAGGACTGGGCTATTAAGATAAATTAGATGATATATATGACCATACAGTAACAGTGTAATAAAAAACAGTACATTTGGGTTATGTCCCAGGTTCCTAGCACAGAGCTCCTAAACTTCTTGGAAATTTCCTGAGTGATAGGAATATCTTTTGTTATTTACAATGATCTCTTTTCAATTACACCTCAGTTTATGCTACTGAAGTGACTACAAGTGGCCACCTAGATCGCTTCAGCATGGGGGCCAGAAACCAGAGGTGGCAATAATGTGATTAACAGTCTGAGGTTGAGCTCAATCACCAAGGGCCAATGATTTAATCAATCATACCCTCACAATGAAATCGCCATAAAACTCCCTCCCTAAACAATGGGGTTTAGAGAGCTTCTAGGCTGGTAACACACAGAGATGCTAAGAATGGGTGGCATACCAGAGAGGGCATGGAAGCTCTGTCCCTTTCCTCCCCACACCCTGCTCAATGTATCTTCTTCCATTTGGTTGTTCCTCAGTTGTATCCTTTGTAACAGATTGGTAGGTAAAGCACTTCCCTGAGTCCTATGAGTCATTCTAGCAAACTTGAGCAGGGGCTATTGTGGGAACCTCTGAACTTTCACTCTTCTAGACAGAAATGCAGGTAACGTGAACACCCCATTTGTGGACAGTATCTTAAGTGGGGATAGTCTTCTGGGACTAAGCCCTTAATCAGTGGGGGCTGAGCTAACTCTGGATACTGTCAGATTACTGGACATGCATTTAGTGTTGGAGAAATGGAAAACTGATTGGTATGAGAAAAAAACCTCTCAATGATAAGAGTTCAGCTATGATAATGGATTTTCAGAAGTGATTTAGGTAAACCATGATACAAGATATAAAGGTTCTAATCCTTATGGTTTTTTAAGGCAAATGAATAATTATTTTTCTTGGAATCTGACCTGTGACTCAGAGCACTGAGGTGAGTAGTGTCATGTGTGGTGTGGCTCGAAGTCCATTTAACATTAAATGTATGTGCACAATTATTCTAAATCACTTCAAATGTACTGCCATCTTATGACTCCCTATGTGTGAACAGAAATAATACTCAGAACTTCCTGAGATTCCTTAAGCCACCTACCCAATCCCCACTTTCCTCTTTTGCATACCTCCTTCCTTTTCTAAAGGGAAAAATGAGGCTATT
Organism: Mustela nigripes; assembly: GCF_022355385.1. Lineage (NCBI taxonomy): Eukaryota > Metazoa > Chordata > Mammalia > Carnivora > Mustelidae > Mustela > Mustela nigripes. The sequence goes on from NC_081569.1 coordinate 92,641,166, forward strand.
GGATAGTATCTATCTTTTTTTTTTTAAGATTTTTATTTATTTATTTGACAGAGAGAGATCACAGCAGGCAGAGAGGCAGGCAGAGAGAGGGGAAGGGAAGGAAGCAGGCCCCTGCTGAACAGAGAGCCCGATGCGGAACTCGATCCCAGGACCCTGAGATCATGACCTGAGCCGAGGCAGCGGCTTAACCCACTGAGCCACCCAGGCACCCGGATAGTATCTATCTTAAACTCCTTCTCCCATCTCTCCCCATGCCAGCAAACCTATCCTCATATTATGGTTTTAGGACATAAAGAGTCCCTCTTCCTCATATGTAAAACCTTCTACCTTTGGGACACCTGGGTGGCTCCATTGGTTAAGCATTATGCCTTTGGTTCAGGTCATGATCCCAGGGTCTTGGGATCAAGTCCCACTACTAGCTCCTTGCTCAGCAGGAAGCCTGCTTCTCCTCTACCTGCTGTTCCCCCTGTTTGTGCATTCTTTCTCTCTGACAAATAAGTAAATAAAATCTTTAAAAACAAACAAACAAAAAAATGCTTCTACCTTTACTTTTGATACCAACCCCTTACAATTTCCTCTAAAATCTTGCTTTATCAATGACCATTCCTCTATCCTGTATCTTTACCTTATTCTTCTTTACCAGCATCTGATAATAAACATACTCCTGTCTCTCTCTCTTCAAGAACAAAATAAACAGGGGCGCCTGGGTGGCTCAGTGGATTAAGCCGCTGCCTTCGGCTCAGGTCATGATCTCAGGGTCCTGGGATCGAGTCCCACATCGGGCTCTCTGCTCGGCGGGGAGCCTGCTTCCCTTCCTCTCTCTCTCTGCCTGCCTCTCTGTCTACTTGTGATCTCTCTCTGTCAAATAAATAAATAAAAATCTTTAAAAAAAAAAAAAATTAAAAAAAAAAAAAAAAGAACAAAATAAACAAAAACTATCATTTTGCCTTACCTCTCTCCTCATCTCAGCCAAGATTCTTAGAAGTCTTCAGTTTATTTCCTTATTTTTTATACCCATCTCAATCTGCTATAATATATCCACAGCATTCCTAAAATTCTGCTGAAATTACTTCACCAAAAGTCATTAATGATCTCCATATAGCCAAGTTCAAGAGCCACTCTTCTATCTTTATCTTTCTGGAACATTCCTTAGCATTTTACATTGTTGATCACACGTCTTCCTTCTTGACACATTTAAATTGCTTGGCTTTCATGACACTATTCTTATTCTCTCTTGATTCTCCTACTTCTAAGATTGCTCTTAGCCTTCTTCTTGAACATTAATGTTCCCCAGAGGTTCATTTATGAACCAATCTTTTTTTCCTTTCTATATGTTCTAAGTGGGTAGAAAGAAGGGACATTTAAACCCGTCAAGAAGTCCAGAAGACTTCATGGTTTTAAATTTATACCTCCAAATGATATTACATGCCAATAACTTCCAAATATCCAGCTTTGATCCATTCGCTGAGCTTTTGCAATCATTTCCGGCTAGTGAGTCATCCTTCACTTGGATATTTAATAGGCATTTCAAACTCAGTATGTCCAAAACAGAACACACTACTTTCCCCTTTAAAATGGCTTCTCCTCCTATATTCTCTCTCACGTTATATAAGATTCATCCAGTATCTAACCAAGAAATCTAACTCATTTTTGATTCTTCCCTCTCATGATCCCCCCATATCCATTCACTAATTCCTGTCCATTTGCCCTCTTAAAACATTTCTTAAATTAATACCCCCTTCTCTATCTTTGCTTCTTCCACTTTGGACCTCATAATCTCAGGCCTGTACTTTTATAATAGTCTCTTTCCTAATGACTCAGATACTAATTCTGTCCCCTCAATCTTTCTCCATATTGCAGCCAAGGATGATCTAATATATGAATGTGATCATTTCACTATTCTCCTTAAAATTGTTTTTGGACCCACATAAGAAAAATCCTCTTCATCATGGTACAGGATACCTTCTTTAACTTGGCCCTACTGATAACAGCCTACCCCTTACTGTTTAGATCTTTGAACCTTATTTTATTTTTAACTTGCTTTTTCCTTTTCTTCCCTTAAGATTTTATTTTATGTAATCTCTATTCCCAACGTGGGGCTCAAACTTACAACCCTGAGATCAAGAGCCGCATGCTCCACCAACTGAGCCAAACAGGAGCCCTTGATCTTTGAACTTTATACTCTGGAATACCAAACAGCTTTTAATTTCCTGCACATCCTATACTGTATCATTCCACTGTGTCTTTGTGCACTTCCTGTGACCTTTTGCTTGGGTCTTGCTTAGCCTTCAACACTCAGCTTGGGCGTTAACAATATCTTCCTTAAATCTCCCAAATGGGATAAATGCCTTTCCTTAATACTTCCATGGTATTATCTTTATCACTGCATTAACACCACATATTATAATTACCTATTTAAATATCTGCCTCCTTAACTAAATTATAAATTTGTTAAAGACCCATTATCTAGCACAGTGTTGTCTGATGCACAGGTGTTAAATATTTTTTATAGAGTCAAATTGAATAATTTCTTAGATTGATTCCAATTTCTCCATAGTTATAAATAATACTGCAATAAATGGCTCTGTGGCCATTTATTGTAAATATAATAAACGACAAATGACATTTAATTTTTTTTTCCTGGAGTGCCTGGGTGGTTCAGTCAGTTAAGCATCTGACTTTTGATCTCAGTACAGTCTTGATCTCAAGGTCGAGTTCAAGTCCAGAACTGGGTTCCACGCTGGGTGTTGAGTCTACTTAAAAAAAGTTGTTTTTTTTTTTTCCTTATAACAGATGTTAGATGAAAGATTACTGGATCTCAACATATGAACAGTTCTTATAACTTTTTAATAATTTATGTATGTTATTTTTAATACTTGAGACCAAGAGGCAACTGGTCAAGAATTTTTACCATGTAAATTCACATTTGGAATTTTTCTCATGACATTTTACTAATATGCTTTACTTTATGCCAATAATTAGTGCCCTTAAAAATAAGAATTAATAATCAACTTTTGTAGTTACCATAACTAATATTCTACCTATAGACTGGTCTCAATGATACTAGGTTTAGACTATGTAATTCGTTTAATTTAGACAATTAAAATGTAACTGAGACTTTCTAAAAGATAAAGATACATCAGTTGACACTGCTAGAATATCAATACCTTCCTACCACTGGAGGGGGTAAAGCAATCTACTAAATTTTTGAAAATTGCCAGAAAGAAGTCACAGTATTAAATAAACTTATCAAACATGGAAGTTTTCATGAAGCATTCCCATTCAAGGGTAAAGCAAAGGTAACATCCAGCTATCTTTTCAACATATAAAAGTTACTTGTGTAATGCTGCAAATCAGGGATTGGCAAACTATGGCTAAGGACCAAATTCAGTCCACTAAGGACTTTTGTAAATAAAGTTTTGTTGGAACCCAGTCATTTCATTTTTTTACATATTGTCTATGGCTGCTGTCACACTACAATGGCAGAGCTGAGTAATCATAAGAGAACCATATGGCCACAAAGTCTAAAATATTTACTATTTGGCTCTATACAGAAAAAGTCTGATAACTCCTACTGCAGATTATTAGAAAAGAGAGAACTCTTCACTATTGTCATTAAAAAATGTTTATACTGAAGAAAATAAATATGTATGTCCATGATTTGTATTAGTATCCTACTTTTTCTTATTTCTTTGGTGATTCTTCTACTTGATGGTATTCATTCAAACCCACTCCTGTCCCCCGTCTGCCCTCATCAAAGATTCCAAGCTCTCCTTTTTGGTATCTTCTGTTTATAGTTAGCAATAATAAATCTCTACTGAGCTGGTCAAATAATAATGTAAACAGTTTCACAAATTAAAAGAAAAAAAGACATGAAATGGTAGAGAAGTAAAAAAATTCATAGTTTGTGCATGGGGAAGCTGGGGGAAGGTTATTAATAACTGAGAGTATTGAAAGGAATGGATGACAATGTGATTAAAACAACCAGGTAAGCGTTTTAGGAAGAATAAAAGAAAGAAACAAATGAAAAAGTAAATAAAGAAAGTAAATAGTAAAATCAAATTATTTAAGAAATAGAGAAAATTAGCACACTTAAAAAGTATAAAATCTTTTAGCACCACTCCTTTAAGAAAGCCTTCTATTTACCTATCCAAACAGGCAAATAGTCCAGATTTTCCTCCTACGGCACAAAGTACTTTGGGAGCACAGCGAGGTCGTGTCATCAGGACAGTCTGATGAGAGAGTCTATGTTCAGGCATAAAGTGGTACTTTAGGGCTTCATTCAAAAGATGTTTACAAGTGCGATCATCACGAATAAGATGATTTGCTTCATATAGTCTAGTGAGAAACTTAACACTCAGCAATGGTAATCTCACACTATTAAGTAGCTGTGCTAAGTATTTCTGACGTTCTTGTACATCGTACTTGATCCAAGACTCAAGTGCATAAAAAACAGTCTCTTCGGTAGCTACATTCAAACAGTCATTGGAAACAATTTCATCCAAATCAGCATGTGTAAGTTCAAAAAACTCTTCAGTCTGGCAAACAGCTTCAAAATTCTGGCATATGTATTTAGTAGCTGCCAAATAAAGGTCATGACAACCGTATGTCTCTGCAAAACGAGAAATTCCGATACAATTACCAGGATCAAGCTGGCTTTCAAGAAATGCACAACATTCCTTCAGGACAAGTTTTATCTGGAGTAGGTTTGCTGCTGGAAGGAGAGATTCAACTGTGTCCTGTGAAATAAAAACAGTTCCTGTGTAGGCATACTCCACAATGGCCTGGAGAGCAGTTTCATCAATGCACTGAAACTCAACCTCACTGTTCTCTTTTTCAGAAAGGTTTCCAGTGAACATAGCTTTGAAATATGGACTGATACTGGCAAGTACCACTTTGTGAGCATGGATTTTAACATCACCAACACGAAGAATGATGTCACAGAGCTCGTGATGTTGACGAAGAAGATTCAAGCCCTGAAGAAGTTGTTCAGAATGCAAATGGGTTAAGTTAGCAAGCATGTAGGTCGGGGATGTGTGGTCCATCTGCAGAAAAAGAAAAAGCATAGTTACTTCAAAATAATCTTGCCCATATGACTCCCTTTTCAAATAGTACAAAATAAATGAAATTTGTTGTTTATTGGCCTGTTTGTTGCTTTTTAAATACTTCACACTAAATACTAGACCGAGACTTTTAGCAATCACATAATTAACAATCATATAATTCAATTCCTATATTATAGATACTAGGAAACAAAGGCCCAAAGGCCCAATGGCCACAAAAGTGATATGCCCCAAACCACAAATGTCTCCTGACAATGGACTTTTGGATTGGAACTCTACCAGATCTTCTGTTTCCCTTCATTAAATTCAAGTCTGAGTTACCACTGAAACAAAATGGAAATGTGAAAAAATTTTGCCTAAAGGAAAATAAGTTTTGAAAGAATGCTAAAAATTCTTTGGCTATTTTCTCAATAATAACATCAATGCCTGCCAAAAGATGCTTTACTTGGAAAGAAATTTCATATTAACTCACACACTTTACCCAAAGACATAGTAATTACTTTAATAAAGGGTGCTGAATTTAACAAAAGTATTACTATCAACAAATTCAACGACAAACAAAAAATTCATGTGAACACAATCTGATGCTCTATAATGAGGGCAGTTAGGCTCACTTACTCATCTAGACATTATCTACTCAACTCTTCAACATAACTTCAGATTATAGCCAACCAATCTTTTTGTCACTTCGTACATCTGAAGATGAAAAAGAATAAAAAATAGGAGAAAAGAGATGAGAGAGAAAAAGAAGAAAAGGAAGGAACAGGAATTGTGGTAGGCTGAATAATGGCTCCCCCAAAAAAGATGTCATTAAAACAAAAAACTTCTGGGGTTCCTGGGTGGCTCAGTGGGTTAAGCTGCTGCCTTGGGCTCAGGTCATGATCTCAGGGTCCTGGGATCCAGCTCTGCTCAGCAGGGAGCCTGCTTCCTCCTCTCTCTCTGCTGCCTCTCTGCCTGCTTAATGATCTCTTTCTGTGAAATAAATAAATAAAATCTTAAAAAAAAATAACAAAAAACAAAAAACTTCTGCTCTAAGAAAGATAATGTCAAGAGAACAATAGGACAAAACATGCCTTGGGAGAAAATATTTTCAAAAGACACATCTGAGAAAGAACTCTTATTCAATGGATACAGAAGATGTGGTATATATATATAATGGAACAGTACTCAGCCATCAAAAAGAATGAAATTTTGCCCTTTGAAATGATATGGATGGAACTAGAGGGTATTATGCTAAGCAAAATAAATAAGTCAGAGGTTTCATTTGTATGCAGAATTTAAGAAACAAAATGAACATAGAAACATAAGAATGAACATAAGAAACAGATGAACATAGGGGAAGGGAAGGAAAAATAATATGAAAATAGAGGGGTAAACCATAAGAGACGGTGAACTCTAGGAAACAAAATGAGGGTTGTTGAAGGGGAGCTGGATGAAGGGAAGGGGTAATTGCGTGATGGGTCTTAAGGAGGGCACTTGATGTAATGAGCACTGGGTATTATATGCAACTGATGAATCACTAAATTCTACTTCTGAAATGAATAATATAGTATATGTTTACCTATATCAAATTTAAATAAAGAATTTTTAGAAAAAGAAATGTTACTCAGAAAAAATTAATCTAAATTCAACAATGTAAAAATGAACAACCTGGGGCACCTGGGTGGCTCAGTCATTAAGCATCTGCCTTCAGCTCAGGTCATGAACCCAGGGTCCTGGGATTGAGCCCCATGTCGGGCTCCTTGCTCTACAGGATGCCTGCTTCTCTCTCTCCACTCCCATTGCTTTTGTTTCCTCTCTAGCTGTCTCTCTCTGTTAAATAAAAAAATCTTTAAAAAAAAGAACAACCTGATTAAATAGCAATCATATAGTGACAGACACTTATATTAAACTAAGTTTTGTATATTCAAGCCTGATTAAAAAACATCTAACCAGAGAAGAGAAATGGATGACAAGAAGCAAAAGAAAAGATGTTAGAGAGAAATGCATATTAAAACAAGAATGAGATTCTACTTCACACCTATTAGAATGGTCAAAATCCATAACACTGTGGATATGAATTCCTGAAGAGAATATGGGGCAATAGGAACTATCATTATGGCTTGTAGGAATGCAAAATGGTACAGCTACTTTAGAAGACACTTCAATGGCTTCTTACAAAACTAAACATACTTTTACCATACAATCCAGCCACTGCCCTCTTTGTTTTTTACTCAAATGAACTGAAAACTTATGTCCACATGAAAACTGTGCATGTATGCTAACGGCAGCTTTATTCATAAGTGCTAACACTTGGAAACAACCAGGATGTCCTTCAGTTTGTGAATGGATAAACTGTGGTACACCAAAAAATGGGGTATTATTCAGTGCCCAAAGAAATGCTTCCTATCAAGCCATGAAAAAACACAGAGAAAATCTAAATGCATATTGCCAAGTTAAAGAAGCCTGAAAAGGCCCGATACTGCATAATTCCAATTATATGACACTCTGGAAAGGTCAAAACTATGGAGATGATAAAAAGATCAATGACTGCTAGAGGTTAGAAAGAAGGGAGGGATGAATAGGTGAAGCACGAAGGATTTTTTAGGGCAGTGAAATTACTCCGTGTGATACTACAATGGTAGATATGTGCCATTGTACATTTGTCCAAATCCATGAACGTACAACACCAAGAGTGAACCCTAAAGTAAATTATGGACTTTGGGTGATAATGATGTGTCAATGTAGGTACGTAACAAATGTCCACTTTGGTGGGGATGTTGTTAATGGGGGATAGTATGCATATGCTGGGGCAGGATATATATGGGAAATTTCTGTACATTCCTCTCAATTCTGCTGTGAATCTAAAACTGCTTTTAAAAGATAGTCTTTAAAGAATAAGTTTAAAAAGACACCTAAGCTACTTTATAAGCTCACATCTCTCCTAGACTAAATAATAATGTTCCAAGATACATAAAAGAATCTGTAAATGAAATCCCTGAATCACTGCCAGGACCGCAAGCCTGGAGACTGTTTTCAAAAATAAGATCGTAAATTCGACAAACATTTTGGTAAGGTTAATGTTAATTTCAGATAACATTTTAAAGTAACTGTTTGATATGTGAATACCTAGAAGAGGATATAGTGACCTCTAGGACTAGGACAGATGGAGCTAATAATAAGACATGTGTTACAGACTAATCTTGTTTCTTTATTTGATGTATTTAGAAGACTTGGAGATCAAGAAAATACACCTGATGTCTGTAAAGAATTTTACAATGACTTTCATGATTTTCTTGACAGTAAAACTAAAAAATATAAGGTAGTTCAGTTAGCTAAATCAGCAACACTAGTGCATACTACTTAACGGAATGAAGTCTACCTGAAGGAAGGCTTCTGGAGTAAGCTATAAGGCCAAACTGAAGATACTTGGGCATGCCCTTCACCTCTACAGATGACATGTAGCTTCCAAAGACAGCAAAATCATTGGTTAACAAATGAAGCATCCAAAAGACCTGATATTTAACAAGAAGAAATTTAAGAGGGATAAATATTAAGATTCCAAAGTGGATTTCAAAACAACTACATAAGAATAGCTTAAGAGAGAAAAGACTCAACTGTAGGATGTGTTTAAAGGTCTCAGAGATTTTAATTGCACTATTATTTTAGTATACTAAGCTTAGGTAGGTTTTAAGTTGCAATAATAAAACTATAATATGCAGAACTAGTGGAGATATTCTCACTCTGTTTTGCAAATGTCATACCACATCTGGAGTACAGATTCTTAAAAGGGAGCAGAACAAAGTATAACATGATGAAGAGGGGAAATTCAAATCATGTCTTATGGGTAATGGAACTGAGGATGCTGAATATGAAGAGAAGGAAATCTGAGAGGGTTATTATGTGAAAAACCTAAAAGTTATTCAATAATAATAATATAATAATGTAGGGCTGCTTTGAGGATTAAATAGGTTTATACAAATAAAGTGCTTAGAATAGCATTTATCAATAAGTTATTGTATTACTAGTGAATTTCTAAAGTGTCTACTTAAGAGGTATTCTGCTTTCTGTGTTGTACCATCTCTCACTACCAGGTAAGAAATCCACCCTGGGGGCGCCTGGGTGGCTCAGTGGGTTAAAGCCTCTGCCTTCGGCATGGGTCATGTCTCAGGGTCATGGGATTGAGCCCTGCATCAGGCTCTCTGCTCAGCATGGAGCCTGCTTCCCCCTTTCTCTCTGCCTGCCTCCCTGCCTACTTGTGATCTCTGTCTGTCAAATAAATAAATAAAATCTTAAAAAAAAAAAATCCATCCTGTACCACTGACATCCTAAGCCCCACAAACTACTGCAGAATCGTTGATTTTTAAATCAAGTTAGTTATTGATTTGTTTTTACATAAATATGAATCATATAGTGACAGAACCTTATATTAAACTAAGTTTTGTGTCTTCAAGACTGATAAATTACCATTAACATATGAGATATAAAGGCACAATACAATACTGATTTGTAAAAATACACACACATAAATGTGCACACAAAACATACACACCTATGTGTGTGTATATGTGTATATGTATATCTCAATTATCCATATATGCAGGACAGTATGATTTTAAGAGACTGGGCTTAGGAATCAGGTTCCTAGGGTTACAACATTGTCTTTACTATTTATACAGTACTTGATCTTAAAGTCTTGGTTTTCTCATGGAGCACCTGGGTGGCTCAGTGGGTTAAGCCTCCATCTTTGGCTCAGGTCATGATCTCAGGGTCCTGGGATTGAGTGCCACATCGGGCTCTCTGCTCAACAGGGAGCCTGCTTCCCCTTTTCTCTGCCTGCCTCTCTGCCTACTTGTGATTTCTCTCTCTGTCAAATAAATAAATAAAATCTTAAAAAAAAAGTCTCAGTTTTCTCATCGGTAAAACACAGCCAAAACAGTACACATAACTCAATAGCTGTTAGAGGCTGTTTACTATTATATCATCATTCTCAAAAAGGCTTGGTTTTTTGCCAGCTACCACATGTGACTTCCTTTCATGGTTACTAAAAAAGAAATGACGCTTACTTACAAGTGAACTAACATAATCAAAGTCTGGCTAGTTTGACCAGAAAAGATATGACAAGCCACCTTTAAATTTTGATAGTTTACCTAGTTATAGACAAAGAAAAAAAGAGTAAACCAAAGACTAAGTTTCCTGAATGCTTGTCCCACACACCAAAAAGGACAACACCAAAACAAAAAGGGCTAGATGAAGGCAACACAAGCTGTAAAGAACCCAAACTATATTGCAGCTAAGCAGTTTTATATTCTGCAGCTCTACTCTTTGGGGTGAGGGTGGGGCATGAAAGCCCCACACCTCATCATAATCAGGGAATTGAGATTCTGTCCCATGTCAGAATCTTGGGGGTTATAAGGGGTCAAGTGGGAGATGGTCTGTAGCCACTCCTTAAAGGCTTCCCCACCCCTGTGTTTCAGGAGAATGACAAGGTGCTTCAACACTCAGATGAGCTGTGGTCCCAGGATCCAAGATTTGCCTAGGTGGCCCTATACAAGGTTATAATGAAGGTCATAGTGAAGCTGCCTTCCTACACTTATACCCTCTATAGTATTTCTTCTTTATCCTTTCTTAGTATCCCCCCAAAATAATAAAAAAAATAATCGAAGTTTTAAAAACCACTCGAAGAAAGGGTACTAGTAAAGATGAATTTGTAAAAGAATATCCATACATACTTCTTTACATCACTGGACAGAATACAAATGGCACACTGTTCACTCCCTTTAAGAAATATTGAGAGGGGCACCTGGGTGGCTCAGTGGGTTAAGCCTCTGCCTTCAGCTCAGGTCATGATCTCAAGGTCCTGGGATCGAGCCCTGCATCAGGCTCTCCGCTCAGTGGGGAGCGAAGAGTGCTCCATCCCCCCCCGCCTGCCTCTCTGCCTATCTGTGATCTCTGTCTGTCAAATAAATAAATAAAATCTTCAAAAAAAAAAAATAAAAGAAAGAAAGAAAAAAAGAAATATTGAGAATAGGGAAGGAGTCCAAAATGCAGAGGAATAGGAGACCTGAATTTTGTCTGGTCCCAGGAATTCAGCTAAACAGCTATCAAATCATTCTGAGTATCTGCAAACTCAACCGGAGATTGAAGAAAAGAATAGGTGTAACTCTACAAATGGAAAAGTGACCATTTTCTACAAGGTAGAAGGTGCTGAGAAGTGAATCTGAGGTGATATATGGGAAGAAAGACTGCAAGGGGAGGGAGCCTCCATCAGAGCACAAAAACAAAATGTTTAGAAGTCTGTTTTGGTGAGGGAGGTGGCTCAGGCTGCTAAGCAGGGATGAAATCCTAGCTAGGTCAGTGTGGTCGCAGGATCCTTGGGGTCACAGGAAGCAGGGGTGCCTGACTGTGGCAGGTGCCCAGGCATCAGAGGGGGAAGCCCGCTACAATCAGTGAGACCAGAAGTGGACTCTCACCTTGGGGTTGCCATGGACTGTGATCTTCAGCACAGAGGGGATTGCTCTCTAGTAGGGGCCCAACAAGCAGCAGAACCAGGGAGACACTCCCTTCTTCCCCTGGGGAGGAGTGCTGTAGGAGCATGCCACAAGAGCCTACACGGTTTGGAGACTCCAAACAGGGTCATGTGCCTGAGATAAAAACATTTGGTCATGGGCTGGGTGAGCACAGAGTGCTGCTGGAGACCAGGAAGACAGAAGTGACTGACTACTTTTCTCTAAGGACTCAGAGGGGCCCGAGCTTTTACCTCCCCAGCTGGAGACTGGGAGGCAGCCATTTTCATGCTCATCCTCTAAAGCTGTGTGGAAAGCCTTCATACAGCAAACAAAAGCCACATACAGCAAACCAGAGGAAATTCCTTAGCCTGGCCCCCTGGCAAGGGCAGTGCAATTCCGCCTCAGGCAAATATATTTGAGAATCAAAGCAACAGGCCATTCCCCCAAAAGATCAGCAAGAACATCTGGCCAACACCAAGTTTAACTATCAATGAGAACTGCAAAACTGTAACACTAGGGGAATACAGCACAAAGAACTCAAGGCTTTTATTTTCAGGATTCTTTAGTCTTTCTACTTTAATTTTTAAAATTTTCTTTATTTTTTAAAATTTCTTCTTTCCCTTTTCAACCAATTTTTTATTTTATCAACTCCTTTTTAAAATTTTTTTAAAATTTTCATTTTGACAGTTACATTCTATCCTTTCAATGTATTTAATTTTATTTTTGTATATAGAAGTTTTTCTTTCTTTACAATTTTGAGATTCAGTTTCCTCTAAAACTGACTAAATATACTCAGGACATAGCAGATGGCTCTGTTCTATTCACCTGTCTGTTTAGATCCTTTCCTTTTTTGTTTTTCTTGTTTTTTTCTTCTTTTGTTTTTTTCTTGTCTTTTAATTACCAATTTTACAGTTACATTCTACTCTTTCATTGTATTTAATTTTATTTTTATACATACATAAGTTTTTCTACCTTTACAATTTTGGGACCTAGTTTTCTATAAAACATACCAAAATACACACTGAAGCCAGTGTATTGCTCTATTCTGTACATCTGTCTGATTATAGTATTTTTTTTTCCTTTTCTTCCCTCCCCCACCACCCTGCCACCCATATCAGGTCTCTTCTGATTTGTTTAGTTTATATTTCTCTGGGGTCATTGTTGCCATTTAGTATTTTGTTCTCTCATTCATCTATTCTTCCCTGCAGTGAATGACAAGACAGAAAAACTCACTTCAAAAAAGAGAACAAGACGCAGTACTGACTGCCAGGGACCTTATAAATATAGAAAGATGTTGGAACTAGAGTTCAGAATAATGATTATAAAGATACTAGCTGGGCCTGTGATGCCTGGGTGGCTCAGTCGGTTAAGAGTATGCTTTCCACTCAGGTCATGAACCCAGAGTCCTGGGATCAAGTCCCACATTGGGCTCCTTGCTCAGCAAGAAGCCTACTTCTTCCTCTGCCTGCCACTCCCCCTGCTGCTTGTATTCTCTCTCTCTCTGACAAATATATTAATAAAAACTTAAAAAAAAAAAAAGATACTGGCGGGGCTTGAAAAAAGCTTAGAAGACACTAGAGAATCCCTTTCTGAAGAAATAAAAGAACTAAAATTTAACCAAGACGAAATCAAAAAGACTTTTAATGAGATGCAATAAAAAATGGAGGCTCTAACTACTAGGATAAATGAGCAGAAGAAAGAATCAGTGATACAGAAGACCAAACAATGGAGAATAAAGAACCCGAGAAAAAGAGAGAGAAAAAGAACCAGATCACAAAAGGAAAATCTGAGAGACAAGTGAAACCATAAAATGGAACAATATTAGAATAACTGGGATCCCAGAAGAGGAGGAAAAGAGAGAAAAGGGCAGAAAGTAGAAATTCCCTAATCTGGGGAAGGAAACAGGCATCAAGACACCCCAACATGTAATAGTGAAACTTACTAATCTCAAAGACAAAGAAAAAAATCCAAAAAGCAGCTAGGGACAAGAGATTGGTAACCTATAAGGGCAGAAACATTAGATTGGCAGCAGACCTATTCATGGAGCTGTGGCAGGCCAGAAAGGACTGGCATATTACATTCAGGGTGCTAAATGAGAAAAATATGCAGCCAAGAATACTTTATCCAGGTAGGATGTCATTCAAAAAGGAGTGACAAAAAACTTCCAGTATAAACAGAAACTAAAAGAATTTATGATCACTAAACCAGCCCTATAAGAAACACTAAAAGGGGTCCTCTAAGTAAAGAGAAAGCCCCAAAATAACAAAGACCAGAAAGAAACAGAGATGATACAAAGTTAACAGCCACTTCACAGGCAATACAATGGCACTAAATTCATGTCTCAATAGTTAACTCTGAATGTAATTGGTTCTATCAACACCCCTATCAAAAGACACAGGGCATCAGACTGGATAAAATAACAAGTCCCATCGATACGCTGTCTGCAAGAGAATAATTTCTGACCCAAAGACACCTCCAGATTTAAACTGAGGGGGTGGAAAGCCATTTATCATGCTAACGGACCTCAAAAGCAAGCTGTGGTGGCAAGCCTTATATCAGTCAAAGTAGATTTTAAACCAAACACTGTAATATGAGATGAGGAAGGACACGATATCATAATTAAAGTGTCTATCCAACAAGAAGAGCTAACAATTATAAATATTTATACCCCTAACTTGGGAGCAGCCAATTATATAATCCAATTAATAACAAAATCAAAGAAACACATTGACAATAACACAATATTAGTAGGGGACTTTAACACTCCCCTCCTGGCAATGGACAGATCATCTAAGCATAAGATCAACTAGGATATAAGGGCTTTATTTCTTTTTTTTTTTTTTAAAGATTTTATTTATTTACCTGACAGAGGGAGAGATCACAAATAGGCAGAAAGTCAGGCAGAGAGAGAGGGGCAAGCAGACTCCCTGCTGAACAGAGAGCCCAATGTGGGGCTCAATCCCAGGATCCTGAGATCAGGACCCGAGCCGAAGGCAGAGGCTTAACCCACTGAGGCACCCAGGTGCCCCTAGGAATGTAAGGGCTTTAAATGATACACTGGACCAGATAGGCTTCACAGATCTATTCAGAACCTTCTATCCCAAAGCAAGAGAATACATATTCTTCTTGAGTGCACATGGAACATTCCCCAGAATAGATCACATCCTGGGTCACAAATCAGGTCTCAACCAGTACTAAAAGACTGGGATCATTTCCTGCATGTTTTCAGACCATAGTGCTTTGAAGGTAGAACTCAATCACAAGAACAAAATTGGAAAGAACTCAAATACATGGAGGATAAAAAGCATCCTATTAAAAAATGAATGGGTCAACTAGGAAGTTGAAGAAGAATTTTAAAAATTCACGGAAACAGGGACGCCTGGGTGGCTCAGTTGGTTAAGCAGCTGCCTTCGGCTCGGGTCATGATCCCAGCGTCCTGGGATCTAGTCCCACATCGGGCTCCTTGCTCGGCAGGGAGCCTGCTTGTCCCTCTGCCTCTGCCTGCCATTCTGTCTGCCTGTGCTCACTCTCTCTCTCTGATAAATAAATAAAAATCTTTAAAAAAAATATTTAAAAAAAAAATTCACGGAAACAAATGAAAATGAAAACACAATTGTTCAAAATCCTTGAGATGCAGCAAAAGTGGTCCTAAAAGGAGAGCATATAGCACTACAAACCTTTCTCAAGAAATAAGAAAGGTCTCAAATATACAACCTAATCCTATGCCTAAAGGAACTAGAGAAAGAACAACATAGAAGCATAGAAAACACAACAGGAGAAGAGAAATAATAAAGATTAGAGCAGTTGTCAATGAAATAGAAACCAAAGAACAATAAAACAGATCAGCATAACTGGGAGCTGGTTCTTCGAAAAAATTAGTAAGACTGATAAACCCTTGGGCAGACTTATCAAAAAGAAAAGAGGAAGGACCCAAATAAATAAAATCATGAATGAAAGAGGAGAAATCAAAACCAACACCAAAGAAATATAAACAATTATAAGAACATATTATGAGCAACTATATGCCAACAAATTAGGCAGTCTGGAGGAAATGGATGCATTCCTAGAGACATATAAACCACCAAAAGTGAACCAGGAAGAAACAGAAAACCTAAACAGATCATAACCAGCAAGGAAATCGAAGCAGTAATCAAAAATCTCCCAACAGGGGTGCCTGGGTGGCTCAGTTGTTAAGCGTCTGCCTTTGGCTCAGGTCATGATCCCAGGGTCCTGGGATTGAGCCCCACATCAGGCTCCCTGCTCAGTAGGAAGCCTGCTTCTCCCTCTTCCACTCACCCCCTGCTTCTGTTCTCTCCCACCCCCACCGTCAAATAAATAAATAAATAAATAATCTTTAAAAAAACCCAAAAAACAAAAACCCTCCCAACAATAGGATCCGAGGGCCAGATGGCTTCCCAAGGGAATTCTACCAAACATTTAAAGAATTAATACCTGGGACGCCTGGGTGGCTCAGTTGGTTAAGCAGCTGCCTTCGGCTCAGGTCATGATCCCAGCATCCTGGGATCGAGTCCCACATCGGGCTCCTTGCTCAGCAGGGAGCCTGCTTCTCCCTCTGCCTCTGCCTGCCATTCTGTCTGCCTGTGCTTGCTCTCTCCCCCTCTCTCTCTCTGATAAATAAATAAAATTAAAAAAAAAAAAGAATTAATACCTATTCTTTTGAAGGTATTTCAAAAAATCAAGATAGAGAGAAAACTCCCAAATTCTATGAGGCATTACCTTGATCCCCAAATCAGACAAAGACCCCACCAAAAAGGAGACTCACAGACCAATATCCCTAATGAACATGGATGCAAACATTCTCACCAAAATACCAGCCAATAGGATCTAGCAGTACATTCAAAGGATTATTCACTACGACCAAGCAGGATTTATTACTGGGCTCCAAGGTTGGTTCAACATCTATAAATCAATCAGTGCAATACACTACATAAATAAAAGAAAGGACAAGAATCATATCATCTTCTCAATAGACTCAGAAAAAGCATTTGACAAGGTACAGCATCGCTTCTTGATTAAAACTCCTTATAGTGTAGGGATAGAGTATCTCAATATCATAAAAGTCATCTATGAAAAACCCAGTATCATTCTCAATAGGGAAAAACTGAGAGCTTTTCCCCTAAGGTCAGGACCATGGCAGGCATGTCTACTCTCACCACTGTTCAACACAGTACTTGAAGTCCTAGCCTCAGCAATTAGACAACAACAAAAAAATAAATAAAAGGCATCCAAATAGGCAAGGAAAAAGTCAAACTCTCACTCTTTCCAGATGACATGATACTTTATATGGAAAACTCAAAAGACTCCACCGCAAAATTGTTAGAACTCATACAGGAATTAAGCAAAGTGGCAGGATACAAAATCAATGCACAAAAATCAACTGCATTTCCATACACCAACTACACCAACAAAAAGATAGAAGAAAGAGAAATTAAGGAGTCAATCCCATTTAAAACTGCACCCAAAACTGTAAGATATGTAGGAATAAACCTAGCCAAAGAGGCAATGGAACTGTATTCAGAAAACTAGAGTCCTCATAAAAGAGATAGAGGAGGAGACAATGAAATGGAAAAACATTCATGCTCAAGGATTGGAAGAACAAATATTGTTTAAATGTCTATGCTATCTAGAGCAATCTATGCATTCAATGCAGTCCCTATCAAAATACCATCAACTTCTTTCACAGAAATGGAACAAAATCTTAAAATTTGTATGGAACCAGAAAAGACCCTGAATAGCCTAAGTAATGTTGAAAAAGAAAACCAAAAGTGGTGGCATCACAATTCTGAACTCCAAGCTCCATTACAAAGCTATAATCATTAAGACAGTATGGTACTGGCACATTAACAGACCCACTGATCAAGAGAACAGAACAGAGAACCCAGAAGTGGACCCTCAACTCTATGGTCAACTAATCTTCGACAAAGCAAGAAAGAATATCTAATGGAAAAAAGACAGTCTCTTCAACAAATGGTGTTGGGAAAAGTAGAAAATTACATGCTGAAACTGGACCATTTTCTTAAACTAGACATAAAAATAGACTCAAAATGGATGAAAGACCTCAATGTGAGATAGGAAACCATCAAAATTCTTGACGAGAAGGCAGCAACCACTTTGACCTCAGCCACTGGAACTTCTTGCTAAAAGAAGAATGTAAGGGAAACAAAGGCAAAAATGAACCATTAGGACTTCATTAAGATGAAAAGCTTTTGCACAGCAAAGAAAACAGTTGACAAAACCAAAAGGCAGCTGACAGAACAGGAGAAGATATTTGCAAATGAAATATCAGATAAAGGGCTAGTATCCCAAAATCAAACTTGTTTGACAAAGAACTTATCAAACTCAACACCAAAGAATAATCCAATCAAGAAATGGGCAGAAAGACATGAACAGACATTTCTTCAAAGACATTCAAATGGACAAGAGACATACGAAAAAGTATTCAACATCACTCAGCATCAGGCAAATACAAACCAAACCACAATGAGATACCACCTAATACCAGTCAGAATGGCTAAAATTAACAAATCAGGAAATGACAGAGATGGTGAGGATGCAGAGAAAGGGGAATCCTCCTACAGTTGGTAGGAATGCAAGCTGGTGCAGCCACTTTCGAAAACAGTATGGAGGTTCCTCACAAAGTTGAAAGTAGAGCTATCCTAGGACCCAGCAATCACACTAATGGGTATTTACCCTAAAGATACAAATGTAGTGATCCAAAGAGACATGTGCACCCAAATGTTTATAGCAGCAATGTCCACAACAGCTGAATTATGAAAAGAGCCTAGATATTCCCTAGGAGATGAATGGATAAGGATGTGATACACAGCATGCACGCACGCGCGCGCACACACACACACACACACACACACACATATATACACGGAATATTATGCAGTCATCAAAAAATGAACTCTCACCATTTGCAAGACATGGATGATACTAGAGGGAATTATGCTAAGCAAGATAAATCAATCAGAGAAAGATAATTATCATATGATCTCACTGATATGTGGAATTTAAGAAACAAGGCAGAGGATCATAGGGGAAGAGAGGAAAAAATCAAACAAGACTAAACCAGAAAGGGAGACAAACCATAAGAGACTCTTTTTTTTTTTTTTTAAAGATTTTATTTATTTATTTGACAGACAGAGATCACCACACCAGTAGACAGAGAGGCAGGCAGAGAGAGAGAGAGGAGGAAGCAGGCTCCCTGTGGAGCAGAGAGCCCGATTCGGGGCTTGATCCCAGGACCCTGAGATCATGACCTGAGCTGAAGGCAGAGGCTTTAACCCACTGAGCCACCCAGGTGCCCCCCATAAGAGACTCTTAATCGTAGGAAACAAACTGAGGGTTGCTGGATGGGAGGGGGAGTGAAGGGATGGGGAAACTGGGTGATAGACATTGTGGAGGGTATGTATTGCAGTGAGCACTGGGTATTATATAAATATAGCTGATGAATCACAGACCTTTATCCCTGAAACAAATAACAGATTATATGGTAATTAATTGAATTTAAATAAAATTTTAAGAAAAAGAAACATTGAGAATAAGGTTTAAGTAAAGAGATAATACTTTGAATGCTTAACTGAAACAACTCAAACTAAAATCTGCAAAATGTCAAGGTAAACATAGGGAACTTAAAATGAATTACATTGGAGATTTGTCATAACATTATTCTTAAAATATTTAATTTGCCCCCTTTTATCTCTGAAGAAATCTGACTTAAGAGAAATTCACAAAACTTCAACTTTTTTTTAGAAGTTTTAAAACAATGGTTCTCAAAATATGATCCTTGTACTACCAGCATCTGTATCACCTGTGACCTGCAAGGGATGCAAATCCTTGAGCCCAGCCACAAATCTAAGAAATCAGAAACTACATAGACAGGGAGGGGCAGCAACATGTGTTTTAAGCCCTCCAGGCAATTGATATGCATGCTAATGTTTGAAAACCAGTTCAGATATTGTCAGCACAAGTGTAACTGCTAAAAAATTATCCTACATCATACTACAACTCCCTCAAAATTATGAATTACAACTGTGACTATATTTGGTTCAGCTATTTACCTTTAAATGGCTAAAAGTAACTCAAAGAAGCAATAACTTCTAATTTTTAAAACCTCACCTTTGACAGTTTACATTGACAATTTCATCACAGTAACAACCTTAAGCAGAAGGAAAAGAAAGTATCATGGAAAACAGAAAAGAAAAGTGAGCAAATTACAAATTTTAGAACCAGAGAGATGTGAGTTCAAGTCTATATTTAAGTAATTAATAGCAATATACTTTGGGAAAATTACGTATTCTTGACTTGAATTTTGTCAGTTGTAAAATTTGTTGTGGATTAAATAGAATGTTTGGTTTGAAGAAACATACCAATCGAGAAGAATCAGAATAGAGAAATGTATCACCTAGCATATACAAATTTAGCTTATGATAAAGGCAGTACCTCAAAATCAATGAGGAAAACAGGGGTTTTAAATAAACATATTAGAATAACTAAGTAGCCTTATAAAAATAGATAAAATTAGATCTCTTCCATAAAACTACACCAGGATAAATTCCTAATGGATCAGCGGTATAAATGTAAAAAAAATAAAAAACAACATGTTTTATTAAAACAACAGGGTGATTTCTTCTGTAACCAAGATTAAAAATAATTTCTTAAACTATGATATAAAACCCAGAAGCATAAGTGAAAAGACAAATCAAGGTGATTACATTATAAAGCTTTGACTATCTACTTATGTTTATCTAGTTAGTGGCCTAACCATGCCATTCTGAATAACTTCAAAACAGTAAGTTGATGGTCAGTTACTACTGGGATATGCCCCCAAACAAAACAAAACCTTATGCTATTTTCAGGAGTCACATTATTGGTGAAAGTTTTATGAATATTCTCAAACTGTTATGTGTGCACTGCAAACTGTTATGTGTGCATTGCATGATTACATGGCATTTCTAATATCATCGTCTGTAGGGTCACTGTGATTTATCATACTCAGTAGGGGAGAAAAGAGAAAGATGTAAAACTAAGACACTGAATATAAACCTTGTACTCTGATTTTGAATAAAAAGTATAAGAGGGATTAAATCTATATACAGAAACAACATTAATTATATGTACTAGTATATATCTTATGTATATAATATAAAAAGTACATATGAAATATACAAATGTAAAAAATATATACATTATTTTAAGGAAAAAGTTAATTGTATTTCCTACTCTGTTTATTGAACAGGGCTAGGAACTATGACCAACCCAGTAACAAGGAGCACTCCTACCACCCAGATGCGGTCCCTAAATATCATTCCCCCTCAAGGGATCAGAACTCCTTGTACAAATGGCTGACTCAAGGCCTGGAAAGAAAATATCAAGATAAATTTGGAATTTTTACTACTAGACAGCAAGAAAGCTATTAGTGACAACAAAGGTTATTTAAAAAAAAAAAAAAAAAGGAGCCAAACTGAATAGGCTATCACTAGTCAAAGATGGGACAGAGTGAATGTCAATAACTGCAACTGATTAAGACATATCAGATATGCTTAATTCCATGAGTCCAAGGATGCTTGGATGGCTCAGTTTAAAGCATCTGCTTTCGGCTCAGGTCATGATCCCTGAGTCCTGCCTTGGGCTTATAGCTCACCAAGGAGACTGCATCTTCCTCTGTCTGCCTGTCGTTCCCCTTGCTTGTGCTCGCTCTCTGTCTCTGACAAATAAATAAAATCTATAAATAAATAAATCCATGAGTCCATAATGATAATACAATTATGACAACTTAAATTAAGTCTTAATTCAGTACCAATGAAGGGTGCTAATGAACCAACTTATTATTTGAAACCTAGTAAATAAAGGGAAAGAATCAAACATTTATCATGTCTTTCTAATACTAACTGTACCATTAGGGTACCAAATACATGAGGGGAAGTTTCTTTTCATAAAAGTACTCCAGTTAATAAATAAATAAAGAATGATAAAGTGTCACCATTTCACAATCTTAATGAATAAGTGTAGGTATTGGTCAAAAGTACTGATTATGAAGGACTGCTAATATCACAAAAAAGGAGACAACCAGACATCAGGATCTTTCAAGAGAAGACCATAATATCAGCTATGGATATTCCTGAACTCTCCAGTCCCCCCCACACACCAAAATCAAACATGCAGTCAACAGTCTAGATCCAACTATTAATTTACCACAAATACAGAGAACAGAAAAAGCATGTTAAACTGTAAGAGAAGGATGCAATCAGCAAAAACCTCCTGACTGTGAGAAAGTTTATGGAATAACCCAGATGTTTCCATAAATAAACTGAAAGAAATGAAAAGAAAGAATGAACATACAGATCAAGATAAACTTGAAAGACATAGCAAACAAATACAACTTGTAACTGTAACAGTTACATTTGGAAACTAACTAGATTATTCATTGTATTAACTGATCCCCATTGGGGTGCCTGGGTGGCTCAGTGGGTTAAAAGCCTCTGCCTTCGGCTCAGGTCATGGTCCCAGGGTCCTGGGATCGAGCCCCGCATCCAGCTCTCTGCTCAGCAGTGAGCCTGCTTCTCCCCAAACCACGCCTCTCTCTCTGCCTGCCTCTCCACCTACTTGTGATTTCTGTCAAATAAATAAATAAAATCTTAAAAAAAAAAAACAAAAAACTAATCACTGTTGCTGAAAAATGATACTGTAGCTATGTTTTTAAGAGCTTTATCTTTATTTTTTAAGATTTTTTTTTTTTTTTTAATTTACTTGTCAGAGTGTGTATGCACAAGCAAGGGAGCAGCAGGCAGAGGGAGAAGCAGGCTCCCCGCTGAGCAAGGAGCCCGAAGTGGGACTTGATCCCAGGACCCCAGGATCATGACCTGAGCCAAAGGCAGACACTTAACCACCTAAGCCACCCAGGTGTCCCAAGAATTTTTATCTTTTACATACTAAAATATTTTTAGGTAAAATAATATATCAGGAATTTGCTTAAAATAATATGCAATGAGGGGCACTTGGATGGCTTAGTTGGTTAAGTGTCTAACTCTTGATTTCAGCTCAGGATAGGATCTCAGGGTTGTGAGATTAAGCCCTACGCTGAGCTCCATGCTCAGTGAGGAGTCTGCCTGAAATTCTTTTTCACCCTCCCTCCCTTTCCCTGTACTGCCCCTAGCACACATGCATGTGTACACTAAGTAAATAAATAAAATATTTTTTAAAAATAATATGGATGTAGATAATATCATGAGCTAGCTGCTAACTGTTAAAGCTGGGTGATAGGTACATGAGGGTTTATGATGTTATTTTTGCATGCTTTTGAAATTTTGCACAGGAAAAAAAAAAGAATGTATGTATATGGCACTAAACTTGGCACAAGACCTAGAGATGAAGAAAGTGAAGTTCAGAGAGTTTATTTATTTATTTATTTTTAAAAGATTTTTATTTATTATTTGACAGACAGAGATCACAAGTAAGCAGAGAGGCAGGCAGAGAGAGAGAGGAGGAAGCAGACTCCCTGCCGAGCAGAGAACCCAATATGTGGCTTAATCCCAGGACCTTGGGATCATGACTGGAGCTGAAGGCAGAGGCTTTAACCCACTGAGCCACCCAGGTGCCCCCAGAGTTTAAATGAATCAACAAAGATCATACAAGTAGAAAGAGATGTTTCTGGAACTGTAATGTTTTCTTAATCTTAGAACAATGTTCTCTATACATTACCTTCAAAAAATTGCAATGCTGGGGCGCCTGGGTGGCTCAGTGGGTTAAGCCGCTGCCTTCGGCTCAGGTCATGATCTCGGGGTCCTGGGATCGAGTCCTATTTCGGGCTCTCTGCTCAGCAGGGAGCCTGCTTCTCTCTCTATCTGCCTGCCTCTCTGTCTACTTGTGATCTGTCAAATAAATAAATCTTTAAAAAAAAAATTTGCAATGCTAAACAGTATAGAGAGACCCTTCAAATATTTACTGAACCAATTTATAATTGTTGCCACTCCTGAGAGAATTGTTTATAAAGACTTGCTTGGAAGACCTTTGTCAAAATGGGCCAATTACTGGGGTGCCTGGGTGGCTCATCGTTAAGTGTCTGCCTTCAGCTCAGGTCATGATCCCGGGGTCCTAGGATCAAGCCCTGCACGGGGCTCCCTGTTTGGCAGGAAGCCTGCTTCTCCCTGTCCCACTCCCGTTGCTTGTGTTCCTTCTCTTTCTGTGTATCTCTCTGTTAAATAAATAAAAAAATCTTTAAAAAAAATTTTTTTTAAATGGGCCAATTACTGTTCTCAGCTTTTTACATGTATTAACTCCTTTCACCCTCAGAATAACACCATGAGATATACACTGCTGTTGTTATTCTTACCTTATAAAGTAACCCAAGGCACAGAGAAATCAGGCCCAGGCAAGATTTAAACCTTGGCACTCTCTCTCCAAAGTTCTCCATGACTATTTTATAAAGCCTCACTTATAAACTCATAATTTCTTAACCTTATTAAAGTTTTAACTCAAGGGGGCTCCTGGGTGGCTCAGTTGGTTAAGCAACTGCCTTCAGTTCAGGTCATGATCCCTGGGTCCTGGGATTGAGTCCCTCATCAGGCTCTCTGCTCAGTGCAAAGCCTGCTTTTCCCTCTTCCACTCTCCCTGCTTGTGCTCTCTCTCTCTGTGTCTCTGTCAAATAAGTAAATAAATATTACATAAATAAATAAATAAAATAAAGTTTTAGCTCAAATAAGAATCTAAAAAAGTCCAGGACAGAAACTTAAAAATAGATAGATCACACACAAACACAAACACATATATATAAAATATATACACATACTATGTAGATCAGATACAAAAGTCCATCAGGGTTTTAAAATGAAATACAGAGGCATCTATGGAATAATCATTCCCTTCTATTATTTATATAATGGCAGCATTCTCGTTATATAAATACACACAATATAAAAAGAATATTACATAAAATCAAACTTTCCATAGTCTACATCAGTTTCATAATTTTGGGTGCTGAAACAATGCTAATGAAGGTCAGCTGTGAGTTTATTAACTACTTAATTGACACCTAAGTAAACAGTGGTGCTGAAATCAGTTGGGAGGCAATTATCTGCTACAATGAGAGAAAATAAATGGTGATGAGAAAGAATTGTTAAAAAAAAAAAAAAGCCAAACACACATATACTTCGCTGTAAAAGTATGATTTATATAAAATTAGGGTATTTTTTCAGATCAGTTTTTTTTTTTTTAAGATTTTATTTATTTATCTGACAGACAGAGATCATAGGTAGGCAGAGAGGCAGGCAGAGATAGAGGAAGGGAAGCAGGCTCCCTGCTGAGCAGAGATCCCTATGCGGGGTTCGATCCCAGAACTCTGGGATCACCACCCGAGGGGAAGGCAGAGGCTTTAACCCACTGAGCCACCCAGGCGCCCCTGATCAGTTCTTTTCTTAAATTTCTTTCCCACAGTTCAACTCTCCTCACAGCAGAATTCAATTGATGATGGCATATACTACTTTATCAGTGGGCCTAAGAACAAGCTGGCAATTTTCCTGTTCCCTGAGATTGACTTTAATTATATCTGGAGAAAAAAAGTAAAATTAGAAGCACACTATAATATGAATCATTATATCATGAAGTCAGAAATAATACAAAAGAAAGTCCTCAAAGCCTTTTTTATATCCAGCAAAAGCTATAAGTTACATAATTAATCTGTCCACTGAAAAACTGGTTGCAATGAAAGTGAAATACTGTTAATTTACACAGATTAATATCAGAAATACAACAAAAATTGGATTTTTGTTTAAAGTTGTAATTTTGACTCAGAAATGCACAATGGCTTTGAAACATACACCTAAAAAAAAAAAAAAGAAAAGAAAATGGATCTCTGATATACATCAAGAAAACCTGTTTAATTTCACATATATAAAAATAGACTCATCATTTCTTAACCTTATTGAAGTTTTGGCTCAAGTAAGAAACTAAAAAAACTTCAGAACAGAAACCCAAAAAGAAGATTAAATATATGTAAACAATATATCATAAAATATATGAATGATTAATAATGGAAAAATAAAATTTTAGCCTATAGTTTAAAGCTCTTCCCCACCAAAACTATTCTAAAGCTCTCTCTCTGACCAATTACTTTCCATGGAAACATCCATAACATGTGCCACAGCACAAACCTATGTAATTTCAAAAATTGCTGTAAAATTCAATAAGTCAAAATTCATTAGGTACTTACTACCCTGAATGACACACAGTAAATAATCAATAAACGGTAATCTTATCATAACCTGTTAATAGCATCTTTCCTTTGCATAGCATTTCTTCATAGTAACTCCTTAAACTATACAAAAGCCGTAATAGTTTACAGAATTCACACTGATTTCCAATAGTCCTGGATGTCTGCAAAATTTAACTAAAAACACAGAAAAAACTATGATGGTTCATCCAGCCAATTAATATCTTATCTCTGACTGTAGAAATAAAAGACATTGTTAGGGCAATCGTGTTTATAAGTCCAGCTCAAAAAATTAATGTATAACAAATATTCCTATAATCCATTCATTTAACTAAACTTTTAAAAAAGTATTGATGTTTTAAACTTGTTTTACCCATTTTCAATGTATTTTGTTTTTAAAGATTTTATTTATTTATTTGACAGAGATCGTAAATAGGCAGAAAGGCAGGCAGAGAGAGAGGGCGAAGCAGGCTCCATGCTGAGCAGAGAGCCCAATGCGGGGCTTGATCCCAGAACCCTGGGATCATGACCTGAGCTGAAGGCAGAGGCTTTAACCCACTGAGCCACACAAGCGCCCCTTTTCAATGTATTCTTAATTACGGCCTTTCAACTTTCAAAGGCATACTATTAAACACATAGTATATTCCACTATTCTGGAATTTGATCTAAAAATTTTTATTTTATCTCTACTTATGGCTAAATATAAAAGGTCAATATACAATTCCTATAATTTGGATCATTGGAATTCAAGAATAAGATTTTTTAAATTTGCTTTGTAGAATATACATTAAATGAATGAGATCTGCCTTCCACAAAATAATCTTAAAAGAAAATTAGTAGGATACACGATGTTGATAAGGTCCCATTTCCTAAATATCCACCATGGGGGCTAATGAATCTAACAAGTCTTCATCAAAGACATTAAATGTAATAGATATAAAATAAATTGCAATCTATAACATAGTGATTTACGGAGCCCCGAGAAAAGGGGTCAAAATAAAGACTCATTTTGCTTTGTTCTAAGAGAAAGGCCACAATAACTGGTTGGCTTAAGTATCCACAATCCTTGAAAAGTATTCTCTATGGAGAGAAGGAGTAATTCTTAAGTTTCTACCATAACTTTGATGATATATCATTCAAGACTCCCGAAGTTCCTTTTCTTTGATTTCATGATTACCACACCACCTCCATTTCCCATGTTCGTCAATACGGCACTGGATTTTTCAACCTGAAAATTCTGATCACTGGAAAGGGTTATCTTCTATTCTAACATAAACTGGCATTCTAATAGGTACATTCTAATGTGTACATCATTCTCATATTTAGTTTAGTTTGAGTGAGATTACTGAAGCCTAAGCATATATGAGTAAATGTATAAATATGAGTTTCTTACACTGGAAATATGAGAACCAGACATTCCTTCTAACTGAGGACTGCTACAATCCTCTCTTGGTTTTCACTCCTCAGCCCTTGCACTATCCCTACATTTTTCTTTTTTTTTAATTTAAAAAAGGGGGGATGTGGTCTACTGAAATAAAGTTAAACCAAATGAGGCAGATTCATTTAAACACCAAATGACTAATTAAAATCAAAATAACAACCTAGAACTGAAACCAAAACATAACGATGTTTACACAAGCCTCATTTACATTTACTCTATTTCCAAAAGACAAAAAAGAAATTTATGATACTCGAAATGTGCTTTCAGACAACGAACAGAAATTATGTTTAAACTTGAATTATGCAGGCGACTGGGTGGCTCAGTCGTGAAGCGTCTGCCTTCGACTCAGGTCATGATCCCAGGGTCCCAGGATAGAGTCCCACATCGGGCTCTCTGCTCGGCAGGAAGCCTGCTTCTCTCTCACCCACTCCCCCTGCTTGTATTCCCTCTCTCGCTGTGTCTCGGTCAAATAAATAAATAAAATCTTTAAAAAAGAAAAATAAACTTGCATTATCCAGCAACATTATTTACAAAGTGGTTTGGCATGTGTAACTCAATTATCCTGACTTCACTTGCATTTAAACTGCATGAGAGACTTCAAAAAATAACTCAGCCTTTTCTCAGTGGGTCATTATAAAGTAACTAATTGTGTTATTCCTTCAAAAAATAGCTCTTCCACACTTCAAAGAATTCAGCCTCACGCCAGACACTCGAGCTCTTCAATTGTGTCCGCTTAAGTTTCAATAACAAGGAGAGAACGCTCGCCAATAATTCACACTTCGCCTAAAACAAAGAAACGTCTATTATTAGCCCTAAATGTACACGGCAGAATTCTCTTAGGTCCCTGATGCCAAGGACTTCAACCGCAAGTGAAACTGTCTTTGCAATCTGTTTCCAGGAGACTGAAAGGCTGCAGAGACGCGCAAGGATTCTGCAGAGATGCTGGGGTGGCAAAGAGAACGGGAGGAAGGAAGGAGTAAGTCTCAGAGTGGGAACTGCATTAGGAGACTTTGAGAACATCTCAAAAAGACGTGGTAAGATACAGGAAAAATTGATTACGTTTTTAAAAGAGAATTTTAAATGATGAAAGTAAGGAAAGATGAAAGAAAATCATTAAACTTCCACCACCAGAGGGTAAGCGAAGTAGGAAAAGGAAGGGGGGAGGGCGGAGTATAAGGGCCCCAAAGACCAGAATTTGGGGGGAAAAGGGAAAAAAAAAAAAAAAGTACCCGAGCTCTGAGCTTGGCCTTGATCCGAACCTCCAGTCAGTGTACGCGGACGTCAGGAGGGAAGGATCGCACTTACTCAGGGTGCAAAAAGCAACGTATTTACAACGGTAACAAACCCTGCACAAGAAGATGTCGCCTCTCTCCCTGCTAGCTCCCGTGCATTTCTTTACCTCTACGGCAGCAACAGGGTCACTCCTGCAAAACTCTGCCGAAGCCTGCGCCGCAGGAGGACAGCAAAAGGAAAATACCTGAGTCCCAGGAATCACGCCAGCAACGACAGGAGGAGGAGTCGAGGACCACTGGAATCGGGGCAGGATCCTCACTTGTCTTCAAACCCCAATCTTTTCGGGTGGGGCGGGGATGTTCCGCTCCGAGCGGAAACGTCACTTCCGCCTAGTGCCTACACCCTTTTTCGCCTTCTCGGCTCTAGAGACGTTCTCTACTTTCGTAACGTTCTCACTTCCTTTTCCAGGAGCCTGCTGCTTATTCGTAACACCTGACGTGGACTACATAACCCAGCATTCATCACGACACGTCAATTTCCGGGTCAAGAGGTCTGCGCTGGGTAGATCACCATGGAAGCCATCGGTTTGGTCACGTGGTGCCCCTGGTTACGCCCGCTGGCTGCTGTGGGGTCTACGGCTCCGGCAGGGGCCATTTTGCCGAAGCCAGCCTCTTAAGGGAGACTTGGCAGCTAACTGAAGCTGTTCCTTTTCTTCCCCTGCAGCTTGGGGCTTGGAGAGGAACTGGAAGACTGGGCTCCATCGAGCCCTTCAGAGACGATGGTTTCCTCCCGCCTCTGCCACCTGACGACCCTCCATGGCGGCTTTGCCCTCTGCGCTGCTCCTGCTGCCGCAACTTCCAGCCCTCTGTGCCTATCGCCTCCAGAGCTGCAGTCGTCCTTCCGCCCCACAGACTGATGATAATCGAGGTGGAGGCACCATGAGAGGCGAGAAAAACTACTGCCGTGGAGCCGCCGGAGACCACGGTTCCTGCCCGCCGACACCTTCGCCTCTGGCCTCGACCCTCTTGATGCCCGCGGAGGCAATCACAAGTAGTTGGTCTGGGTCTGGGTCTGGAGGTGGTTTGTCGGGGGGTGATGAAGACGAGACTCGGCTTCTTCAACTCCTCCGGACCGCGCCAGATCCTTCCGAGGCCTTCCAGGCTTTGCAGGCTGCTTTGCCACGGCGAGGCGGTCGACTCGGCTTCCCCCGACGGAAGGAAGCATTGTATCGGGCCCTGGGCCGAGTGCTTGTGGAAGGAGGTAGTGATGAGAAGCGACTCTGCTTGCAACTCCTCTCGGACGTTATCCGGGGTCAGGGGGAGGCAGGCCAGCTGGAAGAGGCCTTTAGCTTAGCACTTCTGCCTCAGCTCGTTGTCTCCTTACGAGAAGAGAATCCAGCCCTACGGAAAGATGCACTACAGATCCTACATATATGTCTGAAACGTAGTTCTGGACAGGTGCTGAGAACACTTATACAGCAAGGACTGGAAAGCACGGATGCCCGGCTTCGAGCTGCCACAGCACTGCTGTTCCCTATCTTGCTTACTCCTGAGGATTTGTTGTTCAACCTAGATCTCACTGAGGTAATAATATCCCTCGCCAGAAAGCTTGGCGATCAGGAGATAGAGGAAGAATCTGAGACTGCTTTCTCTGCACTTCAGCAGATTGGGGAACGACTTGGCCAAGAGAGATTTCAGTCTTATATCTCTCGCCTGCCATCTGCCCTGAGGAGACACTACAATCGCCGTCTGGAGGCCCAATTTGGAAGTCAGGTTCCTTATTATTTGGAACTTGAAGCCTCTGGATTTGCTGAAGATCCTCTCCCCTGTACAGTGACCCTTTCTAACTGCAATCTTAAATTTGGGATTATTCCTCAAGAGCTGCATTCAAGATTGTTAGATCAGGAAGACTATAAAAACCGGACTCAGGCCATCGAGGAATTAAAACAGGTGATAGGAAGATTTAATCCTAGTTCTACCCCTCATTCCAGTCTTGTCGGTTTCATTAGCTTGCTGTATAATTTGTTAGATGATTCTAACTTCAAAGTGGTTCATGGCACACTTCAGGTCCTGCATTTACTGGTTATTCGCCTAGGACAGCAGGTACAGCAGTTCTTGGGGCAAGTTATAGCAGCTTCTGTCAAAGTGCTGGCAGACAACAAGTTGGTAATCAAACAAGAATACATGAAGATCTTCCTCAAGCTGATGAAGGAAGTAGGTCCTCAACAGGTGCTTTGTTTACTCCTGGAACATCTCAAACATAAACATTCCAGAGTGAGGGAGGAGGTAGTGAACATTTGTATCTGCTCCCTCCTGACCTATCCCAGCGAGGATTTTGACTTACCCAAACTGTCTTTTAATCTTGCCCCAGCTCTTGTAGATAGCAAACGCAGGGTGCGTCAAGCAGCTCTTGAAGCCTTTGCTGTGTTGGCATCGTCAATGGGCTCAGGTAAAACTAGCATTCTTTTCAAAGCTGTGGATACTGTTGAACTTCAAGATAATGGAGATGGAGTGATGAATGCCGTGCAGGCCAGATTGGCTAGAAAAACCCTCCCAAGGTTAACAGAACAGGGATTTGTGGAATATGCAATGCTTATGCCATCATCTGCCCAGGGTAGGTCAAGCCATCTGGCACATGGAGCAGATACAGACTGGCTTTTGGCTGGTAACAGAACTCAGAGTGCACACTGTCACTGTGGAGACCACACAAGGGACAGCATGCAAATTTATGGATCTTACAGCCCAACTGTCTGTACCCGAAGGGTGTTAAGTGCAGGAAAAGGAAAAAATAAATTACCATGGGAAAATGAACAGCCTGGAGTCTCGGGAGAAAACCAGACCTCCAGTTCCAAGGACATAGAACAGGTATGCATTTTTGCTAATTGCCTTGAATTGAAACTAGAAAGAATTTAAAATGAACATAGGCCTGTAATGACTTAAGGGTGAGGCTGCCTTAGGATTGTTATGCTTTGTTTTTAATTTGGTTTGAATGGTGATGTGGATATCTACTGTATCTATTATATAGATACAGATCAGGTAGGAACATTTAATAGGCTTACAGCTTGATGGATTTCATTGAATTTGAGGCACAATATGATAGTGACAATACTTGGATTTCAGTTTTGGTCTGTCCATTTGGGATATCGATTATTTCATCCATAAATAAACCTGAATATTTAGTACATGTAAGATGAAGAGCTAAGTTCTGTTAATGAAGATGAGACTGGTTCCATGAAGTTTAGGGAAAAGGTCAGACCTGTAAATGGATAGTATCAAGTTTGTTAAGGGCTGAGGTAGAAATATAAAGAGTCTACAGGAATATAAAAAGAGAAAAAATAATGTCACTAGAAAAGTTTAAAAAGTCTTCCAAGAAGATGTGACATCTGAACTGATTTTCTCCCAAATTTTTTATTTTGAAAATTGCAAATCTATAAATAACTTAAAAGAATTGTATGATGAATATCCATCTACTTTATTTATATTTACCAGATGTCATCTTGCCATGTGTGCTTCACATGTGCTGAACCATTTGAACGCAAGTGCGGATATCTTGATATTTCATTCCTAAATATTTCCATATATATCGTCTAAGAATGGCATTTTCCTTTATCACATTATTAACACACCTCAGAAATCAATAGTAATTCATTAATATCTAATATATAGTCCGTATTTAAATTTCTCCAATTGTCCCTTAAAAAAGTTTTCTAGTATTTGTTTTACTTTAATCATCCAGATTCCAGTCAAGGTTCATGTAATTTGTCTCTTATCTAGAACAATATACCTCCTTGTTTGTTTCTTTCATGACATTGACTTATTTGAAGAATTTGGGGTAGTTTTGTAGAATTTTCTGCATTTCTTAATTTATCTGATTGTTTCTTTATGATTACATTCAAGATAAACACTTTTAGCAAAAATGTTACATAGGAGATGTTGTGAACAGGACATCACATCCGGAGACATATAATATCAGGTTGTCCTGCTACTGGTGAGCTAAATTTTACTACTGGGTTTAGGTAGTGATAACCAGACACTCTATTGTAAAGTTTATCTTCCTCTTTATAATTAGCACACGATCTGCAGGATGATACTTTGAGACCCTATGAATAACCCAACAACCTTTCAGCCACTGTTGCCAACATCCAGTAATGATCCTTACCTATTCCACTTATTATATCAAGGGCTGCAGAGAAACGGTATCTGTTTTTTTATTCTTACATTCTATATTTGTTATCTGTCATTCTTTTTTGTTCTGTATTAAATACACCAGTATTCCTTTTGATGCTAAAATTGGCTCAAAGTTGACCAGTGGCTGACTCTTATGTCCACTGAGGTGACTCTTTAGTCTTTGAACACTTCCTTTACCTAAACATTCAGGATGTCCAGGCTTACCTTGTACCTTTCTTGTGCCAGACCTGAAATCAGCCATTTTTTCAAGAACACTAAAACTGCTTTTGTAGTTAAGAGTAGAATTTAAAAACCAAAGTCTATATATAAATGTACTCATTGCTATTGTTTACCATTGTGGATTGGTCCTGATTTCAGTGGATGAACCAGGGAGTACCTTTTTTTTTTTTCTTTCTTAAATCATACTGATACTTCTAATTCAAATCCAGCACCACAGGGTTTTTCCTCATCTTTCTTTCCTCCATATCTATACCTTTCTTTTCCCACAGTAAAACCCTGGTTTCCAGTGTCAGTCATATTCATATGCTGTATTCTTTTTTTTTTTTTTTTTAAGATTTTTTTTTTTTTTTAAGATTTTATTTATCAGAGAGAGAGGGCAGGAGAGAACGAGCACAGGCAGACAGAATGGCAGGCAGAGGCAGAGGGAGAAGCAGGCTCCCTGCTGAGCAAGGAGCCCGGTGTGGGACCCGATCCCAGGACGCTGGGATCACGACCGGAGCCGAAGGCAGCTGCTCAACCAACTGAGCCACCCAGGCGTCCCTCATATGCTGTATTCTTTAATTCACAAAAAAATAATTACTACAACAATAACATAACAACTAACTACCTACTAAAGGTCAAGATTTCTTTGCAGGTTTTCTGCTTGGAATTATTCCACAGAATTTTATTTTCAAACTCTTCTTAATTATTTTCTAAGTGATTATGATTTAAATGGTGTGATAAAAGATGAATAGAGTTTTGCTAAGTATGGGTGGATCCTAGTGAATTTCAGAGGGAGAGAGTATCTTTATTCCCTGGGAGGGTCACCTGGGTGGCTGAGTCGGTTAAGCATCTGCCTCAGGTCCCAGAGTCCCACATCAGGTTCCTTGCCCAGGTGGAGGAGGAGGCAGGGTGGGGGGTTAAGGCAAGGGGGTGCTGGAATGGGTGTGTGTGTGTCTACTTTTCTCTCTCCTTCTGGCCCTCCCCTTCCATTCATGCTGTTTCTCTCTTTCTCTCTCAAGTAAATAAGTAACATCTTTAAAAAAACAAAAAGGACTGCCTTATGGAAAGACTTAGAAAATTAGTAAGAAATGGTGAGTTTCTGCATGGCTGAAACTGTATGGTAGGCGGTAATAGAAGATGATACTAGATACTTACATAATCTAGTTATATGGTTATTCTCCTGTATTGTAAACATTACCTGGCAGTGAATAGTTTTCCATAAGCATGGATCTTAACGCTGCTTATTCTGTGTCAAATCTAAAATGTTAGTGTATTATGATTCTGGTGGTAGCCGAAGTACCAAGAATCTGAAAATAAGTGCATTTTTGAAATTCCAGTCTGGACATATGTTGCTTTTAAAAGATAGAACTTAATCCCAGAAATTAAGTTTTACTTTCTTACTCATAAATGTTTTGTAGAAGAACTACACTGGAATTTATCTTGAGGACAGTGATTAAATATTTAAATGTTTTTACGTATGCTGTTTTTGAAGTGTGTGTGTGTGTGTGTGTGTGTGTGTATAAAGATTTTATTATTTATTTGAGAGAGAGAGCATGAGCAGGGGGAGGGCAGAGGGAGAGGGAGAGGCAGACTCCCTGCTAAACAAGTAGCCCAGG
The DNA here is from genome assembly GCF_022355385.1 of Mustela nigripes. NCBI lineage: Eukaryota > Metazoa > Chordata > Mammalia > Carnivora > Mustelidae > Mustela > Mustela nigripes. The sequence continues at coordinate 92,675,628 of NC_081569.1, forward strand.
ACCTTAGGATCACAACTTAAGGCAAAGGCTGGTGCTTAACCTGCTGAGCCACCCAGGCACCCTCTAAGTGTGTGTGTGTATACTTTTAAAGATTTTACTAATTTGACAGAGAGAGAGAGACCACACAAGTAGGCAGAGTGGCAGGCAGAGGGAAAGGGAGAAGCAGTCTTCCCATTGAGTAGGGAGCCCGATGTGGGGCTCAATCGCAGGACCCTGGGATTGAGGATCTTGGGATCATGACCTGCGCTGAAGGCAGATGCTTAACAACTGAGCCACCGAGATGCCCCAAGTATGTATATTTTTTAATAAATAGTTTTTAGAGCTGTTTTATGTTCGGAGCAAAATTAAAGAGAAAGTACAAAGATTTCCCTTATCCTTTCTGCCCCCCCCATGCACAGCCTTCTGTACTGGCACCACAATAGTACATTTATTGCAGTTGTACATTGACATATCAGTATCACCCAAAGTCCATATTCCATGCCCAGTATTCAGCATTGTAGTATCATACAGAATAGTTCACTGCCCTGGAAATCTGTGCTCTGCCGCTTCATCCCTCCTTCCTTCCCTCTCAGCAACTGCTGATCTTACTGTCTCCATAGTTCATTTTTCCAGAAAGTCATGGCCCCTGGTCTGATTTGTACTGGCTCTTGCCCAAATTCTGCTTTAACATTTCCAGTCTACTGTTAATCTGTTACTCCTATCTTGTCCACATATAGCACTGGTTGGTGACATTAAACAGCAAAACTTCCAGAAAAACTCATGACTGTTATATTACATACTCCTGGAGCTCATTTTGAAGATAGACTAGTTTGCATAGAAAGATGATTTTTTGTAGTGTAGTGTTAAGAGATAAGTTTACAAGAGGGAAGCAGGAGCTACATCGGAGACCAAGGAATTTAGCTTGTAATTTTGACAGTTGTTTGAGACTATTTGTTTGGTTTTTGTGGGTTTTTTTCCCCATGATTTACTTGGAATAAGTTGTGGTGTTATTTTTTTTTCTTTTTTCCTTTTTTTAGAGAAGCCAAAGACTGGAGACTTAGAAGATTAGTTAGAATTATACTTAATTGGACTATTTGGTATGAGTTGTTGAGATTTATGAGGATTAGCAGGGCTTCAGGATTAAACTAGAAAGAAAATAATGGATGTAAGGGATATTACAAAACATTTAGTGACCAAGTGTTGGAGGAGAGAGAAGAAAATGGGTAACAGATTTAAATGAGGTGACCAATGCATAATCGATTCATGAAAACACATAGGAAGGCCCTGAACAAGGAAATTAATTTGGGGGGAAATGAAATTCAATAGGAAGAAGATAGAATTTGCCAGTTGAGTTGAAGAATACCATTTGAGAGACAAGAAAGAACTAGAGATAACAGATCTTGGAATTCATGTACTGAGAAGTAATTGCTGAGACTGAGAAGAGATAGACTCTCCAGTAAAGACCATCTAATAAGAGCAAGAACAGCATGCTAACATGGTCTTGAACATATAGTCCCATTTAGGAAATAGCAATAGGAGATAGAACCAAACAAGGCAAAGAGACAGGTGCCTAAGTGTTGGAAGAGAACCGAGAAAAAAGTTTAGAAGTGAAGCAGACAGTTTCCCTCCCCATCACTTTGCTCACTCTCTAAATAAATAAATAAATAAACAAACAAACAAACAAATAAATAAAATACTTAATATGACCAATTTTTAAGGTCAAAATTATTAAGCTGCACTAATGTATTTGGTGTGAAAATTAATCCTAAAACTTGAGATTTTTCCTGGATGTTCAGTTGTTTCTAATAAGTAGTCTTTGATTTTCTTTTCAAAATATGATTGGAATATCTGAAAGAGAAAAACTCTTGGTTTAAGCATGTCAAAATCATGGATAACCCTGAAAATCATATCTGATGTCATAATAGATATTAGATTGTTTTCCATAAATAGTCATTGATTTTCTTTTTTCTTTTTTTCCTTTTTGAATTTTTTTTAAAGTAATCTCAAGTGTAACACACTCTAGTGACTGAACCAGTCAGGTGCACCTGATTTTCTTTTTTAAATTTTACTAGTGTGTCAAAACAATCTGAAAACCATAGTTTTTTGTTTGTTTTGAGATTTTTTTATTTGATAGGGAGACAGTGAGAGAGGGAACACAAGCAGGGGGGGTGGGAGAGAGAGAAGCAGGCTTCCTGCCAAGCAGGGAGCCTGATGTGGGGCTCGATCCCCGGACCCTGCGATCATTACCCAAGCCAAAGGGAGCTGCTTAACGACTGAGCCACTCAGGTGACCCAAAAACCTTATTTTTAATGGTTCTCAAAATCTTAAACAACCCCAAAGCATATCTGTTCTTTATAGTTGATCTATTTAAAACCTTAAAAATAATTTTAAAATCAATTTTTAGAAATAAACCTTAAAAACATATTAAATAAGACAATATATATTTATATATATTTTTCCATCCTAAAAAAAGCTGTAAGAATGTCCTTGATAAGTGGACAGCATGTATCCATTACTTTGTATTATATTTTTATTTCCCTATAACTTTTTAACTTAGAGCCATGTCTGCTATATATATTAAATACAGCCTTACTCAAAAAAACCAACTTTATTTCCTCATAGATGCAGAAAAAACTGAAAGTCATGTAACCAAAAAATTGGCTTTCATTCTCTCTGCATACATATTTCATATGCTTTTACAGTGATTTAAGTGGCAATAAACATGTATTTAACATCATCCAAAGGTATTTCTATATCCTTTAATCTATTTAATTGATGGTTATTCAATAATGTAAAAGAGATAAGGGTAAATTAGAAATATATTTGGTGAGCACTGATTTGCATATTTTTCTTATTTTTAAGTTCAGGATCTAAAGATTTTTCATTAATTCAATTTTATATTAGTCTAAAATCTTAAGATTAACTAAGGGTTTGAAAATTATAACAAGCTATATATTAATCATTATAGGATTATATGACATAGAATCATATATAGGCATTATAGGAATTTATCCCCTTTCTTTTTTTTTTAATGATTTTATTTATTTATTTGACAGACAGAGATCACAAGTAGGCAGAGAGAGAGGAGAAAGCAGGCTCCCTGCTGAGCAGAGAGCCTAATCAGGGGCTCCATCCAAGGACCCTGGGATCATGATCTGAGCTGAAGGCAGAGGCTTTAACCCACTGAGCCACCCAGGCGCCCATACAAATTTTTTTTTAAAGGAGCTATATTAATATACCCAACCTGTGAAGCTAGTGTAGGAAATTAAAGAAATTTGAGTTCCTGGGGCACTCAGACTGGAGTTTTATTTCTTCAAAGTGCTGTGTTTAAACTATGTATGAACTTTTTCTATATAATTATATACCAGATATTAAAACTTTAAAGTTTAAGAACATTTTTTTCTTGGTTAACCAAGGTCATTAATTAAACTTGCAGCTAGTCTATGTTTTCCCTTGAATGTACAGCTTGTGGCAAGACCATTGTTTGCCTTAAATAAACAGTACCTTCAAATCATAACAAGTAAAGAAATCCTAGAAGTCTTGGGTTTTATTTAATTTAATGCGGTATAAGCACTTACCCTCTTAGAAGATTTTATTATGTCATTTGAAATAGTGTTGTTTCATTTGATTTTATTCTGATTAATACAATCTACAGATAGACATGATATACCAATCTATTTGCTCAAAAATATTTTATATTCATAAAATGGAAAAATTTTACCTTCTGAATAACTTAGAGGATCTAATTATGATAAAGCAGCAAATTTTTAAGGTAGAAGCAGGTGCCAGTCTATTGATGTTGACCAGCTAAAGAAACAGAAACACTTAATTACCATTAGATTGATCATTGTTGAGTATGTTGGTTGTAAATATATCTACCACAAATTCATTGAGATTCTTTCCCTGAATAGTTGCAATCCAGTTCTCCTCTACTTGCATGTGTGTAGACTTAATGACTCAATTCTAACAAATAAGGCAGAAATAATGGTGTGTGACTTCAGAAACTAGGTCATAAAAAGGCACCACAGCTTGCATCTTGGTTGTTGTCTTTCTTGGATTGATTGCTCTGGAGGAAACCAGCTGCCAGATCTTGAGAAGCCCTCTGGAGAGACCCAGATAGGGAGGAACTGAGGACTCCTGACAGTAGCCACTGAGTGAAGTTCAGTGATCCTCCACTCTCAGTCAAACCTTCCAGTGACAGCAGCTTTGCCAGTATCTTGATTGCAGCCTCCAAGATACATAAACCATCCAGTTAAGCCACTTGTAAATTTGTGATCCACAGAAAAAGATAATAAATATTCATTGTTTTATGCTACTGTGCTCTGGGATAATGTATTTTATAGCAGTAGATAACTAATTGACTAAGAATTGTGACTCCCAAGGATTTGGAGAGACATTCTTTTTTTTCCCAATGTCCATATCTTATATAGAAATGGCATTGAATTTTCCTAGTTTTTAAAAAAGCTAAATTGGGGCGCCTGGGTGGCTCAGAGGGTTGAGCTGCTGCCTTCGGCTCAGGTCATGATCTCAGGGTCCTGGGATCGAGTCCCGCATCGGGCTCTCTGCTCAGCAGGGAGCCTGCTTCCCGCTCTCTCTCTCTCTCTGCCAGTCTCTCTACCTACCTGTGATCTCTCTCTGTCAAATAAATAAATAAAATCTTAAAAAAAAAAAAATTAAATAAATAAATAAATAAGCTAAACTTTCTTGAGGTTTGGAAAACTATGAAATATTCTTTTGTTTAGCTTTTGGAAATCATTATTTCTCTGAATGTGTCTAATTTATAATTAAACTTCTTAACTGTCCTTCAGCCTCAGAGTTCTAAAGTAATATTAATGTACAGTTACTCAGTTATTTAGAGAAATTGAAGAAAGCTGACAACTAAATCCATTGAATGTTATAGATTTTGTTTCCTTTCATCTTTGCTATAGGAATTTGATTTTTGTAGATATTAATCGGTAAATATTGGGCCCATTCTAAGTAAATGTGAAAAAACCCCAAGTTTTGGATGGGGAAAAAGAGATCTGGTTATTAGTGTAAAGGAGCTCATATCAGTACATTTAAAAATACTTAAACAAGGGGCACGTGGGTGGCTCAGTCAGTTAAGCATCTGCTTCGGCTCTGGTCATGATCTCAGGGTGCTGGAATCGAGTCCCACATTGGGCTCTCTGCTCAGCGGAGAGTCTGCTTCTCCTTCTCCCACTGCTGCTCCCACTGCTTGTACTCTCTCGCTCATACACTTTCTCTTTCTCTCTCAAATAGTCTTTAAAAATAAATAAATAAAATTAAAATTTTAAAAATACTTAAAATGAAACAAGAGGGGACTGAGGAGGGAGACAAACTATAAGAGACTCTTAATCTTAGGAAACAAACTGAGGGCTGCTGGATGAGGGGGAAGGGGTAAAGGGATAGGGTGGCTGGGTGATGGACACTGGGGAGGGTATGTGCTATGGTGAGTGCTGTGATTGTGCAAGACTAATGATTCACAGACCTGTACCCCTGAAACAAATAATACATTATATGTTAATTTTTAAAAATACTTAAATGGAGCACACCCCAACGAGATTGCAGATGCCTATTGGCTCCCTGTTATCCAGCAGAAATCACATAATAGATCATAAAATCAAAACCCATTTCTACCACTGCTTCTATCTGTGTGGAAGCTATTGTCCCTGTGTCCAATTAAAGTCAGAACCAGAAAGAGGCTTTACCAAGAATCAGATTCACTGTGCAAGAGCCATATTGCTCAGTCAGTTACATGAGGAAAGGTTAACTGGACTCAAGGGCCCAAGTCTCAGAAAAGGTACACTTGTAGGTTGTGTGTTTGAGTCTCATTTCAGACCCAGAAAAGCAGCATATTAGTGAAATTTCCAGAAATAAATATCAAACAAGGAGTCAGAAATACTTGGTTTGTTATTTGCAATGTTGTTTGTGTTCTTACATGTAAGAGAGTCAGCTAATTGGCTAAGTAAAGGGAAAACTAGAAATAGTCTCATTTAAATTATTTTGTGGGTAAACTGGTTAGCTGACAGCTACAGAAAGTTCAGTTTGGGTATTCTGCCTTGTGTGGGAAGCCTATGGATATCAAAGAAACCACCATTTTAGTTGTTTTAAAAAGGTATTTAAGCTGTGTAACATTTCTAAGGTCTGCCAGTCCCCTTCAGTCAGCACTGCTACCTTAAGCCAGAAATGCGCCATTTCTGTCATCGGAATTTCTTCCTTATCATTAAAAAAATTTTTTTTGGAAGCAACCAAATGTTCCATAATAAGAGAATGGCATGCCTAGTCAATGGAATATTATGCAGTCTCTAAAAATGTACTAGGATATGTACATAACAATGTTCACTACAAGATTATAATACTGAAAAGTTGTGCATAGAAAATGTCCATCAGTAGGGAACTATGAGTTCAACAATAATGCATAATACTGGGCAACCGTTAGAAAGAATAAGCAGATATGTATGGATTACATGGAAGGATGTCTATAATATGATGAGCACTTAACTGTGTGCCAGAGTATTATGTGATCTATTTTTGTTTCTTAAGAATACATTATTGAGAGTTGCAGGGTGGCTCCCTTGATTAAACTTCGACTCTCCATTTTTGGCTCAGGTCATGATCTCAGAACTGTGAGATGAGCCCCCCGCATCTGATTTCACACTGAGCAGGGAGTCTCCTGGAGATTCTCTCCCTCTTCCCCTGTGTCCCCATTCCCTCACATGTATGTACATGTACTCTCTCTAAAGTGAATGGATAAGTCTTTTTTGAAAAAATAGTTTTTGGAGGTATGTTTATATATATAGAAAAAGATCTGTTAAAAAAAAGAAAAAGATCTGTTAAAGAGTTTATCATCAAAATTCTAATGAAAAGATTACCAAAGAAGAATTTTATATCTTCTATATTTTTAGCGTTTTTTTACAATGAGCAGTATACTGTTTTTGTAATTGAAGTTTATAGCATTTATAAGAGGTTTTAGCAACATGGAAGTAGTTTTATGATAATGTTAAGTGCAAAAGTGAGATATAAAACTTCGTATTTAGTAACACAACCATGTTTTCTTCAAGTGTTTTTAAAAACACAAATATGGGGCAGCTGGTGGCTCTGATGGTTAAGTTCCGCCTTCGGCTCAGGTCGTGATTCTGGGGTCCTGAGATAGAGCCCCACATAGAACTCCTTGCTCAGCAGAGAGCCTGCTTCTTCCTCTCCTACTCCCCCTGCTTGTGCTCTCTTTCTCTTAAAAAAAAAAATAGAATAAGTCAAATAGACAAGCAGAGAGAGTCAAGTATCATATGGTTTCACTTACTTTTGGAGCATAAGGAATAGCATGGAGGACATTGGGAGATGGAGAGGAGAAGTGAGATGGGGGAAATTGGAGGGGGAGACAAACCATGAGAAACTGTGGACTCTGAGAAACAAACTGAGGGGTTTGGAGGGGAGGGTGTGGGGGGTTGGGTAAGCCTGGGGCATGTATTGCATGGAGCACTAGGTGTGGTACATAAACCCATGAATTTTGGAGCACTGAAAAGAAATAAAATAAAATGGAAAAAACACATAAAGTTTTCAAAGAAAAAAGAAAAACAGAGTTGTTTCAGAAGGAGACTTAAGGTAATCAGAACATTTTTTTTTTTTTTTTTTTTAGAGAGAGAGAGAGCAAGAGCGCATGAACAAGTGAGCAAGTAGCATGGAAGGTGCAAGGGGAGAGAGAGAATCTTGAGCAGGCTCCATGGCCAGCATGGAGCCCAATGCAAGGCTCCGTTTCATGACCCTGGGATCATGACCTGAGCTGAAATCAGGAGTCATGTGCTTATCTGGCAGAACCACCCAGGATAGGTCTTGATCTCAAAGTCAGGAGTTCAGGACCTGTGTTGGGCTCCTTGCTGGGCATATGGAGCCCACCTAAAGAAAAAAAAAATGTATTCCCTTCTGTAGGATTATTTCTTGATTACTCACTATTTTAACAGAGTTAGTATGTCTTAATGTGTCTAGTCAAAAGTTGACTGTAATTGGTTTCATTTTTATCCCATTTAATATAAACTATTGTATAATCAGTCATAGAAATTGTAATACTGTACTCTGAGAAAGTGAAGTCAGGTTTTTTTTTTCATTTCAGGCATTATTTATTTTTCTTTATTTTCTGGGTTAATTTTTGAAGAAAATTTGTTAAGGAAAAACAGGTTATCCGAGGATTTGGTAGTTCGTAGTCTTGTAATAGTCAATTAGCAAAGAAGTTTTCAAATAGACATATCTTTAATTTTATTGTTTTTCATTGTTATTCGATATTTGGCAAAGTTTGCAGAGAAGCCTTATAGCTAACTACATGTCTAGATTTGATTGTGTCTGTAAGCTTTAAATAAATATATAGGCAGTAAGTATAATTTATGTTCATTCAACTTTTTCTTTTAAGTTTTTAAGGTTACATATTTATTTATTTTTAAATAATTTCTGTACCCAACGTGCAGCTCGAACTTGCACCCCCAGGATCAAGAGTCACATACTCTTTTGACTGAGCTAGCCAGGCACCGCTGTTCTCTCAATTTTTTAAATATGCTATAGCCATATTGAATGTGAAGTGATCCAGAACAATTGAGGTCATCATTGGTGAAGAATTCTGAACCCTTGGGGGTGCTGGGTGGCTCAGTGGGTTAAACCTCTGCCTTTGGCTCAGGTCATGATTTCAGGGTCCTGGGATTGAGCTCCGCATCAGGCTCTCTGCTCATCAGGAAGCCTGCTTTTCCCTCTCTGCCTGCCTTTCTGCCTCCTTGTGATACCTCTCTCTCTCTCTCTGTCAAATAAATAAATAAAAATCTTAAAAAAAAAAAAAAAAAAAAAGAAAAGAATTCTGAATACTTGGATCTTGCTCTCACTTAGTTCTTGCTCTCACTTAGTCCCATAGCACTTTTGTACCTTAAGGATCAAAAGGGACATGTGAAAAAAAAATTGGATACTATAAAGTACTAGACTTATGTCAAGTATCAGGCACTTGGTTTCATCTAAAAAATCTATCCTAAGAAAACCTCCTAAGGGAACTGTGACATAGGTTACCATTTTTATTTGGGCTACAGAATATGGGTAGTAAATTTGTCACAGTAAGACTAATAGAGTGGAGTGCTTACTGGTTCAATGACCTTCAGTTGGCATTTACTGCATAATACTCAAGGACGGCATAGTGTGATAGTCTACACTCCTAAATCAGAAATGTTCTTTGCTGTATTCAAGTTGTCTTTTAATTCTTTCTGTCATTTACATTCTTTCCTTCCCAGCTGCCAGATTTGTACTTTAGGAAGGTAAGGTGCAGAAAATGTTTGGGGTAAAATAATAAGAAAGAGACAAAAATTTAGCATTTCTATCATGGAATGAAAAATACTGTTAGTGTACCATACGATATTTGGATGTTTATTTGTATCATTGTATATTTGATAAATTTAGTATTTTTTAATCTGAATTTCATAATTGAGTCTAAATTATTCTGTCATATTTATTACCAAGAAGATGTAACACATATTTGATAATTTTTTATTCTCTTCTTATAGTTTTCAGCATATGATTTCATCCCATCTCCAAAATTAAAGCCCTCTCAAGGAATGCCAGTAAATGATGATTTATGTTTTAGCAGAAAAAGAGTGTCAAGAAACTTATTTCAGAATAGTCGAGATTATAACCCAGATTCTCTTCCTGTATGTGCTGCTGGTAAGTAAAAGGTCCAGGTAATGGACATGTTGAAACTATCTTAAAGGTTTCTCTAAACTTAATAATTCCTTTAAGAGCTCAAAGAATTTATAATCTAGTAGACAATTCAGATTCAATAAATATTTGTTAAAGATATGATAGGAATGGGGCACCTGGGTGCCTTAGTCCATTGAGTGTCCAACTCTTAATTTTGGCTCAGGTTGTGATTTCAGGGTCATGAGATCAAGCCCTATGTCTAGCTCTGCACTGGGTGTGGAGCCTGCTTGGGATTCTCTCTCCCTCTCATCCCATACACTTGTTTGTGCCTGCTCACTCTCTCTCTCTTTCTTTCAAAAAAAACAAAAAAAAATCTAATAAGAATGGACACTTTGACATAATTGTCTCCTAAGGCTCTGGGAGGGTTTCTCACTGAAACCGTTTAAGTACTAATGTAAGGCAGTATTTACTTGATCAACAATCCATATTTATTGAGTGTCTCATATGTGTCAGATATTTTACTAGGTACTGGGAATATGGCAGTCAACAAAAAAGGGAAAACTTTCTTCATAATAAACTTGCATTCTAATTGGAGCAAAGCAGACATTAAATAAATGCAAAGCATAGTAGGTTAGATGGTGATAAATGCTATGGAGAAAAATAAAGCAGTGAAGCGGAAATGGAGAAAGGGCTATTTTAAATAATCTGGTGAAAGAAGGCCACATTCAGAAAGAGAATATTTGAAGAAAACCACACAAGTATCGAGAGAAGAAAAAATAATACAGGAAGAGGGAATAGTACAGAATGCAGAACATGTTTGAGAAAGATCAAAGAGGCTAGTTAGTCTGGAATGAAATCAGTAAAGGTTAGAGAAGTAGAAAATGAAATTAAAGAGGTAATAAGGGTCCTTATTTATAAGGTCTAGTGGACTATTTAATGAACTCTGGCTTTTACTCTGAGTGAGGAACATTTTGAGAAAAGAGGTAACATATGTTGCCTTATATTTTCTAGGCATGTTTTGGATGTTACATTTAAAATAGAGCTAAGAAGGGCACTTGGGTGGCTCAGTCAGTCAAGTGTCCAACTCTTGATTTTGGCTCAGGTCATGAATCTCACTGTGGTGATATCCAGTCCCAGGTCTGGGTCCATGCTCAGAGAGAGTCTGCTTGAGATTCTCTCCCTCTTCCTCTGCCTTTCCTGCCCCTGCCCCCAGCATCTCCCTCAAATAAATAAATAAATCTTTTAAAAATAAATAAATAGACTTAAGGAGGGCAAGGGTGAAAACAGGGTGGAATTGATGGAAGTTTAACCAGGCTAGCAGTGAATGTAGTGAAAGCAGTTAGATACTAACCATATGTCATAGGTAGAGTTGATATGATCTGCTGATGGCTTGGGTATGGAATGTGTGAAAGAGAGAAGTAAAGAGTGCTCTTAAGGTTTTTTGGTCAGAGCAACAGAAAGATGTTTGTCTAAGTAAGTGTTATAGAAAGTAAATATTATGGTAGTTTAAAGGACATGGTCATTGTCATGGGCCATATCAGTTAGAAAAGGCACTGAAGAGGAGGTAATTATAATGCATCTTTTGAGGATGTATATGATATAAGCAGTTAGAGGTGAGTTGTGAGGAGAGCAGAGGTTTACATTAGGAATGGGCTTGGGATATTCTAGGAGCTGTGTGAAGAAGGCATGATTCATTTTAGATGGTAGAGAATAAATTTGGATATGGGGAACCCTTCTGTACTAGGCTCAGAAATTTGAACTCATGCTTATAAGCTATATGGAACTAATGGGAGATTGTTTTCATTAAGGAAAAAAGAAGCTAGGGTGATAAGGTTGGTTATAAATCAAATAGCCATCAGGAAAATATGACCACTGGATGTAGAAGATGAAGATAGGGAATAGAAAAAGATTTCAAGATTTAGCACACAGGTAATTACAAAAAGGGTAGTGTGATGACAAAACAAAGCCAGTTGGGAAGGAAAAGTGGTTTATAACATAAAGATTTAGTTTTTTATAATTGTTTATTTGATATCCAGATGATATCATTTATTGAAATGTGTTAGCTATGAGTCCAGGAACAAAATTTAGAGAATGTTTTTTAACACAGGAGAATTTATATACCTTTATGCAGTAAAAGTCCATAATATTTTCATACAAAAATGACTGTTAGACAGATTATGTAGTTTTAATATCTAAGAGAGTAAAAGAAATGCAAGAATATATCCAGTTATGGGGAGCCTGGGTGGCTTAGTGGGTTAAAGCCTCTTGACTTCAGCTCAGGTCATGATCTCAGGGTCCTGGAATGGAAGCCCTCGTCGGGCTCTCTGCTCAGTGGGGAGCCTGCTTCCTCCTCTCTCTCTGCCTGCCTCTCTGCCTACTTGTGATCTCTCTCTCTTTCTCTGTCAAATAACTAAATAAAATCTTTAAAAAAAAAAAAGAATATATCCAGTTATGCTCATACCATTAGTTAGGATTTTTATAAGGCTCATGCTTTCTCATGCTTTCTGTACTGTTGAGGGCTCTCACCTAGTTGTATAGATTTAAAATAACTGGAAAGTAAGACATCATATAACCTGATGCCAGATTGGATGACATGAATTATAAATACTGTAGGGATTTAAGAAAGGAAAAGGTGATAGAAGTGGTGAAGTGGTGATGAAGTGGTTTGAGAAAACTCCAGGAAAAGTTGGGCATGAGCTGGACCTTAAAAAAGGGAGAGGTTTGGGGCACCTGGGTGGCTCAGTGGGTTAAAGCCTCTGCCTTCGGCTCAGGTCATGATCCCAGAGTCCTGGGATCGAGCCTTGCATCGGGCTGTCTGCTCAGTGGACAGCCTGCTTTTTCCTCTCTCTCTCTGCCTGCCTCTCTGCTTACTTGTGATCTCTGTCTGTCAGATAAATAAAATTAAAAAAAAGGGGGGGGGGAGAGGTTTGTGATTGATTGGCAGTGAAGAAAGAGAGGGACTCTTATAGATAGGGCTAAAGTAGAACCAAAGCATGGAGGTGAAAATTACTTTAGAAGGTGTCCAGCACATGAAGGTTAAAGGAGCTTAAAATCAAAGGGAGGTAATTTTATAAATCATAAAATTTTAGAACTTATATAAAGGACCCGCAGTAAGCAATAACCTTAACAAGCCAAGGGAAAGAGATCTTGGAAATATGGCCAGATAAGCTTGGAAACTATGTGAATGCTGTGTTACATGTTAGGAAACAAACTAGAAGAGTTCTGCAGTACGACATTTTTGTATAATATATACTACAAATGTCAGGAAGAAGGAAAATCAGCCCAGGAAACAACAGATGTTGGTGAGGATGAGAAGAAGGGAAATCCTCTTACATTGTTGGTGTGAATGCAAACTGGTACAGCGACTCTGGAAAACAGAGTGGTGATTCCTCAAAAAGTTAAAAATAAAAAATAAAATAAAATCAAAAGTTAAAAATAAAACTATCCTATGATCCAGTAATTGCAGTACTAGATGTTTACCCAAAGGTACAAAAATAATGACTTGAAGGGACACATGCACATTTTATAGCAGCATTTTCATGTTTATAGCAGCATTTTCAACAATTGCCAAATTATGGAAGGAGCCCAAGTGTCCATTGACTGATGCATGGATAAAGAAGATGTGGTATAGGTGTCTGAGGGGCTCAGTTGGTTAATTGGCTCTTAAGGCTCAGGGTGCTGGTATCGAGCCCCTTTGTTGGGCTCCCTGCTGAGCAGGGAGTCTGCTTCTCCCTCTTCCTCTGCTGTTTCCCCTGCTTGTGCTCTCTTGCTCTGTCAGATAAGTAATATCTTAAAAAAAAAAAAAGAAAAGAAAAGAATGAAATCTTGCTATTTGCAATGATGTGGTTGGAGCTAGAGAGTACTATGCTAGGTAAAATAAGTCAGAGAAAGACAAATACCATATGATTTCACTCATATGTGGAATTTGAGAAACAAACAGGTGAACATAAGGGGAGAAAAAAGAGAAGCAAACCGTAAAACAGTTTTAACTATGGAGAACAAACTGAGGGTTGCTGGAGGATGTTGAGGGGATGGATGGATGTAGAGGGTACTTGTTGGGATGAGTACTGGGTATTATATATAAGTGACAGATCACTAAATTCTACTTCTGAAACTAATACTACACTCTATGTTAACTAACTGGAATTTAAGTAAAAACTTGGGGGGAAAAGAAGGAAAGCAAGGTCTGGAGAAATGTTCCATGGTAAGGCAGTATGTAGAAAGAGTTTTTGTGTATATTTTTCAATATACCTTTCTTTGTACTTTTGCAGTCTCTTCTGTTCTTTAACCCATGATACCAATCAGATATGCCCATAGCAAAAACTTTCCCTTTCTTGCCTACTTAGTTCACTGTACAGTTACTCCTGTAGTTATTCCTATGCAAATGAAATCAATACTTATGAAATTTAATGTATTCATGAAATAAAGTTAATATTTAACTTTAAGAAAAACATTTATGTTTTTCTCTTCCTTCTCTTCAAAGGCAGTACTGGGACTCATCAGACAAATGTTTCTGGGAAGTGTGGACAACTTGGATTTTCACAGATATGTGGGAAAACTGGCAGTGTGGATTCTGACTTACAGTACCTAGGAACAACTAACAGTCATCAAGATAAAGGTTTAATTTCCAACTTTATTTGGATACAAAGATTTATAAATATTATGTAGGATATCCAAGTGTAGCTTACATGTTATTTTGTGTAATTTTATTCATTGCAAAAAACTTATATATTTTTTTTAAAAACTTACATTTTTAGTAACAGTTTTAATAACATTTTTTCATAACTTACCCTAAAATGTTAGATTGAATAATCTTAATGTAAATATAAGTGGTAGAAATTAGAGGGTTTAGAAACTCATGGTAGAAATGAGCATTTTATTTTTATTTATTTATTTATTTATTTATTTATTAAGATTTTATTTATTTATTTGACAGACAGAGATCACAAGCAGGCAGAGAGGCAGGCAGAGAGAGAGGAGGAAGCAGGCTCCCCGCTGAGCAGAGAGCCCGACACGGGGCTCGATCCCAGGACTCTGAGATCATGACCCGAGCCGAAGGCAGCAGCTTAACCCACTGAGCCACCCAGGCGCCCCTTTTTTTATTTTTTTAAAGATTTTATTTATTCATTTGACAGAGAGAGATCACAAGTAGGCAGAGAGGCAGGCAGAGAGAGAGAGAGGAGGAAGCAGGCTCCCTGCTGAGCAGAGAGCCCGATGTGGGACTCGATCCCAGGACCCTGAGATCATGACCTGAGCTGAAGGCAGCGGCTTAACCCACTGAGCCACCCAGGCGCCCAGAAATGAGCATTTTAATACCAAGTAATTAAAAACATTATTCATTAAAAAGTACTGTGTTAGCAGAAGACAGTTATGTTCTGTAGCAGTTTTAACTTTTCCTTTTTCCTTTTTGAAAGAGATTATGCAAGTTGAGGGGAAGAGGGAGAATCTTAAGCATTCTCCATGCCCAGTGTGGAGCCACACTGGGTTCAATCTCACATTCCTGAGATCATGACCTGAGCTGAAATCAAGAGTTGGATGCTTAACTGACAGAGCCACTTGGGTGTCCCAGCAGTTTTACCTTTTAAGGCTGTTGAGAATTTATTAAGCCCCCTGTTAGGAACCATAACTTCTTGATTAGCTGTCATTTCAGATATCTTATATATCTCTAAGATAGAGAACAAAAGGAAGGACTTGAGGCTGACTGTCAGTTATATGAATTTTTGATTTGAAGGGGTTTCTTAAATGTCTGTGTTAAGTAATAGCTTTATCAATTATTATTTAGAGGTAGGATCATATGAAATATTTTTAGAGGTATTTTAATTTTTGTTAAATATCCTTTACTAAAGTTTTTGAATGATAGGGACATATCTCTGTCTTTATTTGTCAATGAAAAGTAATGCTCATTTGAAATCAATAAGGAAGATTTGTTAATATAGTACTTAAATTTTAGCAACCCTTTCCTCTACCCACTACAAGGGCCTTATGACTCCATAAAGTTTTTCTTTATGGTGTTATTCCCAATAAAACAGTTCATTTTTCTTAATGAAAGAGATATTTCCTAAATTTTGACTAGATTCCCTGGGGACTTGTGATTAGTAGAAGCAGTGAAGATTCTCTCTGTTGCTTAGTCTGTTCCTGTTTACGATGTCCCCCAAATGATTACATTACCTTTGATAACTACCTCCACTCTCAGTGTTTAATCAGATCTTTGAGGCTCTGGTTTTCTGTAACCTCTCAGAATACCTGTAAGAGCAGTACTAAAGGGATATCAAGTTCTTCCAGAATCAGCATTTAACTTAATAGTAGGTGTACATTAAAAAGTCTGTTAAGACCACCACCATGTTGGGGCATGTTGGGTGGCTCAGTGGTTTAAGCCTCTGCCTTCAGCTCAGGTCATGATCACAGGGTCCTGGGATTGAGCCCCACATCAGGTTCTGTGCTCAGATCACCTGGCAGTCATCACAAGTGTACTTCTTAATCCCCATCACCGATTTAATCCACCCCCAAACCTGCCTCCCTTCTGTTTCTTGGTTTCCCTTTTTTTTACCCCCTTTGCTCATTTGTTTTGTTTCTTAAATTCCACATATGAGTGAAATCATATGGCAATTGTGTTTCTCTGATTGTCTTATTTCGCTTAGCATAATACTTTCTAGCTCCATCCATGTCATTCCAAATGGCAAGATTTCATTCTTTATATGGTTGAGTAATATTCGTGTGTGTGTGTGTGTGTGTGTGTGTGTGTTGTGTGTGTATCTACCACATTTTCTTTATCCATTCATCAATAGATGGGACACTTGGGCTATTTCTGTACTTCGGCTATTATAGATAATGCTGCTATAAACATCACAGTGCATGTATCCCTTTGAATTAGTATTTTTGTATTCTTTGGGTAAATACCTAGTAGTGTAATTGCAGGGTGTTAGGGTAGCTCTAATTTTAACTTTTTGAGGAACCACCATACTGTTTTCCAGAGTGGCCTCACCAGTTTGCATTCCCACCAACAGTACAAGAGGATTCCCCTTTCTCTACATCCTCACCAATACCTGTTGTTCCCTGTGTTGTTGATTTTAGTTATTTAGTTATTTAGTTATCCTGACAGGTGTGAGGTATTAGTAGTTTTGATTTACATTTCCCTGATGATCAGTGATGCTGAGCATTTTTTCATGTGTCTGTTGGCCATCTGGATGTCTTCTGTATATTTTTAATTGGATTATGAAATGCTATTTTTAAGAGCCATACCTAAAACATGTCAAAAGAGAATGGGAGAAAGTAAAGCATGGAAAAGATATACCAGGCAAATAGTCAAAGATAGCAAGTATAAAAATACAGATATTCGGGACATGCACACTAAAGGTATAAATATTTTTAGGGCTAAAGATTATAATCATAATGAAAAAAGAACAAGAAGAGATAAGACTTTGCTAAAATCATTTGGAGGTAGGGAAGAGTGTGTGTGACAGAATTATAAGGAGAAAATTAACAAATCCACAAATGTCCACACATCAATAGAAAATTTAAATAGAGGGACACCTGGACGCCTCAGTCAGTTAAGTGTCTGCTTCCTTGGGCTCAGGTCATGATCCCAGGGTACTAGGATCCAACCCCACATTGGGCTTCCTGCTCAGTGGAGAGTCTGCTTCTCCCTCTGCTCTTTCTCCTGCTTGTGTTCTCCCTTTTCCCCTCAAATAAATAAATAAGTAAAATCTTAAAAGAAAACTTAAATAGAATAAAGAAGTTTTAGATTAGGTGATACAGAGTAATGAACAACACAATTAATAAACTTGTGAAAGTTGTCTCAGAAATGGAAAACCTCAATAGACCTGTAATCGTTGAAGAAATTTTTTTAAAAAAATTTATCCCTACACACACAAAAATGACAAAAATATTCCAGGTTCAGATGGTGTTCCTAGTATTCTGTCAAACCTTCAAAAAGAGATAAATCCTATCTTAAACAAACTGAAAGAATTAAAAAAGAAAGTTTTCCTGCTTTATTTTATGAGATGAGTATAGCCTTAATTCCATGACCCCATAAAGTTAATGAATAAAGGGAAAAAATGGTGGCCCAGTCTTACCTTCATGGAAGACAAAGTCCCAAAAATGTATTAGCAAATGGAATCTAGCAATGTGGTTTTAAAATGTGTATGTTATATATTATGTGCAAGTAATCTTCCAGAAACTGCTATATTTTTAACATCACAGAAAGGAGGCAGACCATATAAATGTGTCGATAGATGTGGTTATATCATGCTTAGCGAAATAAGTAAAGCAGAGAAACACAACTATCATATGATCTCCCTGATATGAGGAAGTGGTGATACAACATGGGGGCTTAAGTGGGTAGGAAAAGAATAGATAGATGTGGTTAAAATTCAACATCTGTGCATGGTTACAAACTTCTAACAAACTATAAATAACTTTCTTAACCTGATATCTATTAATACCTATAGCCACTATATTTAGTATTAAAGTATTAAAATTCACTTTAAAGTCAAGAATAAGACAAAATGCTCACTGTTACCATTGCTTTTGAAAATGATACTAATCCCTTTAGTATTGGGAAGCAGGCACTGTTCTGGAATATAAGATCAGAATCTAGTAGAGGAGAAAATAAAGAAACAAGAACAGAAGTGACTTCTGTGAGGAAAAATAAAGTACGATAGGAGACAGAATGTGATAAGGAAAGTTTCTGTGAGTGAAATGTTTAAGCAGAACCCCAAATGAAGTGAGGGAGTGAGTTACATTGATACCGGGAAAAATCCAGGAAGAGAGCATTCCGGGAAAAGAGAATAATCAAAGTACAAAAGCTCTGAAGTAGGACCACATTTGGCTTATTGGAGAAATAGGAAGGTCAGTATATTGAGTGAGAGGGAGAGTAATCTTCAGAGGTAACTTGGGGCCTTGTGGGATATAGTGAGGATTTGGGATTTTATTCTGAGTGGGATAGGAAGTGTTGAGAGGTTTTTGAGAGGAAACAAAAATAGCCTGATTTGACTGTTTTAAAAGGATCAGAGTTACTGTATAGAGAAAAGGCTTAGTAAGAATGGGGGCAGGGTGCAAATCAAACTAGTGAGGATATGGCTATTGTAAAGGCCAGAGATGATATGGCTTGTATTAGAAAGGAAGCAATGGAAGTGGTGAAAAGTAGTTGGATTCTGATGTACAAAGTAGCCATAAAGTTTGGAAGCATAGATAATTTTATAATGTATGCTCATGTAATATGAATAAGCCATTTACTCTGTATTCACCTAAGTTTTCAGACTCAGTGATCACCCTGTGTTGCTAATGTTGATTTACTAATGGATTAGATATGAGGTTTGTGAGAAGAATCAAGGATGAGTCCAGTGTTGTTGGCCTGAGCAACTTGAGGAATAGAGCTGCCATTTACCAAGAAGAGTAGATTTTACTGGGAAATCAATAGTTTGGTTTTGAACATGTTACATTTGGGTCATCTGTCTTTTTAAAGAGGATGTTGAGTGGCTTTTGATATGAAGTCTGGATACAAAGGAAAATCTGTGCTAAAAATTTGGGAGTCATTCTACTCCCTATCTAGGAAGAGCTTAGTTCAAAATTAAAAGTATAACATTTGTAGAGGAAGAAACAAAAATTGTCATTACTCAGATAAAATGTGGTACAATGTGATAATTAAGAGCACTTGGAAGCCACAGTGCCTGGGTCTGTATCCTAGCTTTATGATTTCCTAATGTGTGATTTTTGGCAATTTAGTTATCCCTCCTACGTTTTTTCTTTTAGTCTATAAGATGAGTACGTACCCCCTCAGGGTTCTTGTGAGGATCAGATTACTTAATACACACAAAGTGTTTAGAACACCACTTGCTCGGGGTGGGGGGGGCGGGGGGAAAGAACAACACTTGACATGTAGTAAAGTGCTAGGTATTAGCTCCCATCATTATCATTTTCATAGTTGCCATCATTATCATTATGAAAATTACTAGATTACCTACAAAGATAATCTAAAAACATATACAGAAAACTGTTAAAATATTAAACGATTTAGCAAGGTTGCCAGAATATAAAGGTCAATAAAGTTCCTAGACACCAGCAACTTTTAGAAAATATAATTTTTAAGAAAAAAAAATTACAGTACCGGAACGCCTGGGTGGCTCAGTTGGTTAAGCAGCTGCCTTCAGCTCAGGTCATGATCCCAGCATCCTGGGATCGAGTCCCACATCGGGCTCCTTGCTCGGCAGGGAGCCTGCTTCTCCCTCTGCCTCTGCCTGCCATTCTGTCTGCCTGTGCTCGCTCTCTTCTCTCTCTGACAAATAAATAAAATCTTTTAAAAAAAAATTACAGTACCAACAAAAAATATAAGTATATGGAAACCTAATAAAAGATTCACATACCTTTTGTAATGAAAGCTAAAATACATTTCTGAGAGACAAAGACCTAAATAAATTAAAGGAATTCAGCCTCCCTGTTTAACTGTTTTAAACAGAGAGGCTGATTATCAGAAAAATGGCAGTTATTTCTAGGTTGTTCTGTAAATTCAATGTCACTCCAATCGAAAACCCAACAAGGATCTTGTATAGGACCTGACAGCTGATCTTGAAATACATATAAAAGAATGGAAAGCCGGGAATGGCCAAGATAATTCTAAAGAAAATAAAAAATGGAAGGACATCCATCCTATTGGATAACATTATGATAAATAAAACATCTTAGTATTAGTGCAGGAATAGACAAAATAGACTAATTGAACCAATAAGAAGCATCTAAATGTGTGTGTATACATATATATATGTATATGTATATGAACTTTATAGATGAAAAGAAAGGACAGTTTAAAACATGGACTGGGGGGACGCCTGGGTGGCTCAGTTGGTTAAGCAGCTGCCTTCAGCTCAGGTCATGATCCCAGCGTCCTGGGATCGAGTCCCACATCGGGCTCCTTGCTCGGCAGGGAGCCTGCTTCTCCCTCTGCCTCTGCCTGCCATTCTGTCTGCCTGTGCTCGCTTTCTCTCCCTCTCTCTCTCTGACAAATAAATAAAAAAAAATCTTTAAAAAATAACAAAAAATTAAAAAAAAAACATGGCACTGGGAAAAGTGCGCTATCTGTTTAGAAAAAAATTAGATCTTTACCTCACACTGTACAAAAAGATATAAACTTTAAGAAAAGCAAACCAGCTTTAAACTCTTAGATGTATATACATAAATAACATATTTTCTTTTGTTTTATTACAGTGTATGCTAGCCTGAATTTTGCCCCTAAGTCACAGCAGACCTTTGGTAGCCAGACAGAACGTACTTCTTCATATTCTGGTCTAAGTGCAAGTCCAGGAGGTTTCATCCTTCCATCCTATCCTCTCTCATCACCTCGAACTAGTCCAAAGCACACATCTCTTACCGTATCTCCAAAGAAATCTCAGGATACTTCTGTTAACTTCTCCAATTCCTGGCCTCTTAAAAGCTTTGAAGGACTACCAAAGCCAAGTCCACAGAAAAAGCTTGTCAGCCAAAAATCGTCTGACCCTCCAGGTAGAAATGATGGTAAAAATTAATACTTTCTTCAAATTTATTTGTGTTTTTGAAATATTACTTTGGAGTTAGGGTTGTTAGATCTTTAAGTACTGGCATTTTATTTCTCTGAATTAGGAAGCATCTAGGAAAATATTTAATAGTATGTTAAATAAATCAAATATGTTATATAAAATAAAATTCAAATGAAATTGTCATTTCTTTAAATTTGTACTTCAAAATCTTTTTTTAGAACTAGGCAACTAATATGCTTTATAATGAACATAAACATGAACAGCCCAAGAGCCTAGTAACAAATTTTAGCATTAGAAATATAATTAATGCTTAGTATCCATTTATTCTACAGTTTTTGAATGCTTAGTAATATTAAATTTATTTAAAAGAGTTTCTATTATTTGTTAACTAAAATATTCTTTTCTTAACAATCGCCCTTTCCAGGATGCCTGGGTGGCTCAGTCGGTTAAGCAACTGCCTTCAGCTCAGGTCATGATTCCAGGGTCCTAGAACTGAGTCCCACATCAACCCTCTTGCTCAGCAGGGAGCCTGCTTCTCCCTCAGTCTGCTGCTCCCCCTGCTTGTGCTCTCTCTGTCTCTCTCCCTCTCTCTGACAAATAAATAAATAAAATCTTTTAAAAAAACCAGCAACAACAGTAACCCTTTACAAAATAATGAAATTAGCATATGTATTTATTCAAGACAAATCCCATCTTAAATAAAAAGTCTGTTAAGGGCAGTGCCTATATCCCACATAGTTTCTTTTCCACAGCCTCTGAGCTAAGATGTACCACTTTTAAACTAACCTGCATCACTGGTGTTATAGTTTATAACATGACTGTAACGT
This sequence comes from Mustela nigripes, assembly GCF_022355385.1. Taxonomy (NCBI): domain Eukaryota; kingdom Metazoa; phylum Chordata; class Mammalia; order Carnivora; family Mustelidae; genus Mustela; species Mustela nigripes. Next base: position 92,697,601 of record NC_081569.1, read on the forward strand.
CAGTTTGTTGCATGGTTAGTCAATTTTACCACTCTTTCTTTTTTTTTTTTTTTAAAGATTTTATTTATTTATTTGACAGAGAACCAAGTAGGTAGAGAGGCAGGCAGAGAGAGAGAGAGAGGGAAGCAGGCTCCCCGCTGAGCAGAGAGCCCAATGTGGGACTCGATCCCAGGACTCTGGGATCAGGACCTGAGCTGAAGGCAGAGGCTTAATCCACTGAGCCACCCAGGTGCCCCTAACCATTCTTTCTTAGAACTACACCTTCATTTCCTCCATTAATTTCTTTTTATGTTTGTCTTTCCCACAAAATCAAATACTGTATTGAAAGCTGAGAATTCATTAAGTTTGTTCTCCCATGTGCCCAGCACTACTGCTTTGCATATAATAGTCACTCATAGGTTACTTACCTAATTAAATGAAGCCAGGCAAGTAGTCCTTCTGGCTTGCTTGTGGACTTTATCATACAAATATTGGTTATGATAATGTGTATAAAGATAAAAATTTAACCTGGTATATAATGTTTTTATTTAATATGAAAGAATTTCTAGTGACTCATTTTTATTATATTTGTTAGGGGACACTAATATGTTGATCTGATTTTAAATAATATTCTTCTAATAAAAGATAATGTATTTTTAATTTTAAAACAGTGTATTCCAAACACTTATGATTATAACTCCCAGTTCTCTGAAATTAAAAAAATGTAAGTAAAAAAATATTTTTTTCATGCAGGAGAAAATTCTCAAGAAAAACTTTCTCCAGTTCAACTTATACCTGCTTTGGTGAGATCACCATCTTCCCGACGAGGCCTAAATGGGACCAAACCTGTCCCTCCCATACCAAGGGGAATCAGTCTTTTGCCTGATAAAGCTGACTTGAGCACAGTGGGACCCAAAAAGAAAGAGCCTGATGATATTTGGAAGAATGAAAAAGATAGTCTTAAAATTGATCTTTCAGAATTAGATATCAGAGATAAAGATTTGGATCAAGAAGAGGTTAGCGCCAAATACCATTTTTAATAATTTTTAAATGCTTATAATTTCCTATAATATAATATCTGTTATTTAAGGTAAAATCAAGTACTTTTTAATTCCATAACATGTTTTTTTTAATAAAAGTATTTTATGATCGTTATAGAAAATGTAGAAACTATAGTGAAGTATTGGAAGAAAATTCATCACACCAACTCCCACTACCCAGAATAATTTGCCATTAATACTCTAATGTGTTTCCTTTCAGCATTTCTTCTATGCATATATTACATCTTTTTAATTTAAAAGTATGAGTTATATAGCAGTATACCCATATGCTAATCCCTCCCAAATGAACAATTTGCATGTTTCCTATTTTTAAATAAATAACATAACATAGTTCCCTCCCCGATCCAGTTCCTTTCCTTCCTTCACCAGAAGCAACCACTGTCACCATTAATTTGTGTTTTATGTATTTGTGTACTTTTAATATATTATATTTTTACATTTATGATATTATCATAATTTATTTGGGCTATTCTTAGTCTTTTGCTGTTGCAGACAGTGCTGCTTTGGACATTCCTGAGCATGTACAAGTTTATTTATCTTCATGAACTATGAATTCTCAGTCACTCCATTTATACTATAAAAATCCATTGCCATTGTGACAACCCTGTACTTACTAATTATGTCACAGAAGGAATGTGGTTGTTGTATTACTTTGGATACGGAGCACTCTTTCCATAGATGCTTTCTTTTCATCATATTAGTCTGCCTGATGTCAGGTTTAAAAAATTGTTTTACGTTAAATGTGTGTAATGAAACAGTTATATTTTGTGGTCTTATTTTTGCCTACTTTTAAGATGTAAGCATCATACACTGATAGTTTGCACAGTAAAATAAAATTAATGCATATTCATTTTAAGGATATTTCTTTAGCATTAAACATGTGTACCAAAATTGGTTCTTAAATAAATTAATTAGTCATTCCAACTTCTGACTGCTTGTAAAATCTTTCCTTCCCTCCGAACCCATAGTTATATTTCACTGGTACTAGGAAAAGAATTCATTTAAAGGGAGGAAAGTTCTGGAAGGATCATTTTCCTACATAACTCATAAATTTCATCTGATGCTACATCTTTTTGCATTATTTGTATGATACCTTAAAAATAGCCCTTTATCTTTTAATGAATAATTGAAAGGATAATTTCTTTTATATAATTATTGATAAATACAGGAGGATAGTACTATTTTTATAATGGCAAGCCTTCTAATTCTAAGGATTTACTAGGGAAGTGGCCATACTGTAGAATCAACCATTTTAATTATTATAATCAAAATGTAAGTGAAACAGTTTATGTATATTTCTGGGTTCCTTAATTCATTCAGGTTTCTATTCCCAACTTTAATATCTTTGTAAGGGCATCTTCTACTCTACATTTCTAGAAATACTTGGTTTCAGAAGTCACATATAGTCATCTGTTATTCTCTGACCCCTAATACTGACAATCGTGATATAAACTTCTAATTTTAGAAAACATTACTTTTCACAGAATTTCTTTCTTTTTTTTTTTTTTTTTTTCACAGAATTTCTAAATGGCCACGTCTACACACCAGTGACCTAAGATTGGCTAGACCTTTCTGACCTCAACTCAGATATCTACCATCTGGTTGAATAATTCATTTACTAATTAAATTTTATTATATTAGTCATTATTCTCAATGTCAGAAATACCATGGTGAATAATAGCTTGAAATCCTTCCTCTTACGCGGCTTACAGTTTTGTTTATAAATTGGTTGTTTATAAAATACATATTTCTATTATGTACAAATACGTTAATACCATCTTGTTAGTTCCAGATTGGACACTGGCTAGCTAGGTATAGTGAATGGAATTTAAAATCTAAGGATAACCTTTACTCATATAAATGTCTTGTAAGTTAATTGTTGTTGTTTTTTTCCTTAGATGCAGAGTTCTCTTAGGTCCCTTCGTAATAGTGCAGCTAAGAAAAGAGCAAAACTGAGTGGCAGTACCTCTGATCTTGAAAGCCCTGATTCTGCAATTAAGCTCGACTTGACCATGGACTCACCGTCTCGATCTTCCTCTCCAAACATCAGCTCTTATAGTGAAAGTGGAGTTTATAGCCAAGAATCATTGACTTCTTCTCTGTCTACAACTCCCCAGGGGAAGAGAATAATGTATTTAATTTTTTGATGTGTTAAATGAATGCTGATCTTTTAATTTGTAGCCTGATCCCTAATACCGTATTTGAAAAAAACTTAGCTATTTATTTTCTAGTGTTTTTTTTTTTTTAAATTTTATTTATTATTTGACAGCAAGAGACACAGTGAGATAGGGAACAAAAGCAAGGGGAGTGGGAGAGGGAAAAGTAGGCTTCCTGCTGAGCAGAGAGCCCAATAGAATGCAGGGCTCTGGGATCATGACCTGAGCCAAAGGCAGATGCTTAATAACTGAGCCACCCAGGAGCCCCTATTTTCTAGTTCTTAAAATGTTGAAGTACATTTAGAAGACAGTGGGAAAGTTTATAGATACTATCTAGCTAGGCTTTGGTTTGGGATGCATGGAGAAAGAGAACACATCAGCTGTAACTTAGAGCACCTGCAGTAATATATAAATTCTTATTTCCCAAGTCCTAGTTGTTCTGCCTGAGATTTATCCTAATATTCTTTGTTCTTTAGCTCTATTCTGGATCATTGAGTCTTTTGCAGTGGACCTTTAAGCTGTTATTACTGCTTTCATTGAAAACTCAGCACCAATTTTGTCTAATTTGTAGATAAACTCCACCCAACTGTTACCTCCCCATTTCTTATATTTTGTTGTTTCATTGTCTTGTAATAGCGCAGGCCTCTGTGCCATAGCTTTTGCAGCCTTCCCAGGAATCTCCTTACAGCAGTTCTAGAGTTAGAGTCCTGGACACCCCAGAGCATTTTTTTCTGGTAAAACAATTCAACAAACTTTACCAGATTACCTCAGTGACCTCTAAGTCTTAGATAGTGATCCCACCTTGATTTCTGAAAATTCCTGTGGCTCTCTTCTAGGATTTTGGGATATCTCTTCCCTCTTTATTTTAGACAAAAACCTAAGAGTAGAGTTGTTAGGTCATAGGATAGTTAACATTTAGCTTTTTATTTTTATTTATTTATTTATTTGACAGACAGAGATCATAAGTAGGCAGAGAGGCAGGCAGAGAGAGAGAGGAGGAAGCAGGCTCCCCACTAAGCAGAGAGCCCGATGCGGGGCTCGATCCCGGGACCCTGGGATCATGACCTGAGCTGAAGGTAGAGGCTTTAACCCACTGAGCCACCCAGGCGCCCCAGACATTTTTTTTTTTTTTTTAAGATTTTATTTATTTGACAAAGATCACAAGTAGGCAGAGAAGCAGGCAGAGAGAGAGGAGAAAGCAGGCTCCCCACTGAGCAGAGAGCCGGATGCGGGGCTTGATCCCAGGACCCTGGGATCATGACCCGAGCTGAAGGCAGAGGCTTTAACCCATTGAGCCACCCAGGTGACCCAGTTATCAGCATTTAAAGTAGATATTTATCTCTTTAGACCTGAAGTCCTTCCCTTATCTTCTATGGATGTAAAGTTTTATGTTAAATCCTCCTGCAGTTGCAAGGTCCTGTAAATAATTTAGAACCTAGTTGGTAAGAAAAGAAAAGTTCACTTTATACTGTAACATTTAGAATTCACTATTCTCTATGTTGTCTCGTGGAATTATTCTCTTCAGATACTGAACTCTGTGAGGAGGAGTTCAATATACCCTCATTTCTGGACTCAGTTACCTTTAATGAATTTTGTATTTCCACATTAAGTTTAATGGCTTTTTTTTTTCACTTAATTTCTTTCTTCTTTTTAGATTTGTTTATGTACCACACCCAGTGCTCCATGCAATACATGCCCTCCTTAATATGTCCCCTACCCCCATCCCTCCAAAAGCCTCAAAGTTTGTTTCTCAGAGTCCACAGTTTCTCATGCTTCATCTCCCCTTCTCGTTTCCCCAATTCACTTTTCCTTTCCTTCTCCTAATGTCCTCTATGCTATTCCTTATGCTCCACAAGTACGTGAAACCATATGATAATTGACTCTCTGCTTAAATTTAATAGCCTTAAAACAATTATTTTTAACCAGCTTGCATCTTGCCTTAAGAATCATGGCAAAGAGAGCCACTATTACCTCATGTAGGGCTTTCATCTTTAAGTGGGTTGGGGAGGAAAAACTCTTGAGAATCATTCTTCTAAAGACTTAAAGTATTTTCTGTCATTCAAGTCAGGTACATGGTATAAATGTAAATTGACTAAAGAAACCTATCATCTATTCTAGAGAAATTACTCTTTAAAAATGTTTAACATTTAAAAAAAATTTTAAAAAAAAGTTTAACATTGACGTCTCTCTAGGCCAATTAACAAATATGCTTACCCAACTACTAAGAACTATGCTCCTTTGTAAAATCTCTTCTTTATAATATCCATCACTGGCTTTTTGATATTACAACACTTGCGTGATTTTGAACAGTTCCTTTACATTCAGATTTAACATTCTTCTGTCACTTTCTTTGTGAAACAAAGCCTGTGAGTCTCTATGATGTCAGAAAGTATAACAGAATAATTCAGGAAGAAAATGGCATGTGCTAATATAACCCACCTGTTGCTTATCTCTAATTTGTAATGCATTTCAGTCTCTTTTTTTGTATTATCATCTATGAAGGCAAATAGTATATTAAATGATTAGGAGTCATTTGCTTTGGTGTTGGAATGAATTTCTTTGGATCAGTTTTGATTTTTCTTTTTTTTTTGACCCAACAAAAGGTTATATAATATGAGTTAGAGAATCTTCCCTGCCTTTGGTAATCTTTCCATGAATAATTAAGAACTGCCTATATATCAAGGGGTTGAAAGTTCAAAAAGTGAACTAGGAATAACAATAAAAAATAATCTTAGCTATAGTTTTTATACTTGCTCCTGCCTTAATATTTAAGAATATTTTACTATCTTTAATGTGTATTGAAATTACTTTGTTTCATTGTAGGTCAGACATATTTCCAACATTTGGATCAAAGCCTTGTCCAACAAGACTTTCTTCTGCAAAGAATAGAAACTCTGAGATAGCTGACCAAAGCGCCACTGCAGGTATTTTATAGCTATTTTATAAATACATTTTATAGAAAGTATGATTTTTTAATCAATTATTTTTATTAACATATAATGTATTATTTGCACCAGGGGTACAGGTCTGTGAAGGCTTACACACTTCACAGCACTCACCATATCACATACCCTTTCAATGTCCATAGCCCAACCACCGTCTCCATCCCACCCCTACCCCAGCAACCCTCAGTTTGTCTTGTGAGATTAAGTCTCTTAATGGTTTGTCTCCCTCTCAATCCTATCTTGTTTCATTTTTTCCTTTCCTACCCGCCCAAACCCACCACTCTGCCTCTCAAGTTCCTCATATCAGGGAGAGCATATAATAATTGTGAAAGTATGATTTTTAAAGGATATAAAAAATGCATTTCAGATGTAGAATTTTTATAGTTACCAGTTAAGACTAATCATCTTTTTAACTCCTCACAAGAGCTTTTTTGGCAAGAATAAGTACTGTACTATTCTTGGAAGAAAAAATATTTACTGAAATAATTGATCCCCCTTTAAGCTCATAGGTGTGCTTTAGCCTGGCTCTTCCATCTGGACATTTTGGTTTAAGTGATATGAAATGTGACTTGGCCAGCAGAGTTTTGAAAGCCCGGAGGGTGATTCTAATAGGCAGCATAGTTTGGAAGCCACTAGGCATCACAAAAGACAATTTTTTTTTTAAACACAGTAACATAGTTAAGTTTGTTTGTATCTTGTTAAGAATTTCGTGAACTAACCTGGAAGTCTCTAATGTATAGCATCACTTTTCAGAAAATAGATTTAGTTATTAGTAATCTTTTGGAGATTATTTAGATTCTCATCTATTTAGGATGGAAACTGCATGTGATTCTTCTTTATGATGGGTAGCACTGTTTTGGATTATGAGTGAATTATAACACATTGGCATTTATTTTCACATGATCTCAGTATAAAAGTCCTAACAACTTTGAAGCTACTCTACCTTATATATAATTTCCTCTCTAAAAAGCTATGTATGTTTGTATTTGTCTACTAATATTTTAAAATTTCTTGCCCCGAAATATGTCTTAATTTCATCTTCTCTTTTTAGTCTCCATTATCACTTTTATTCATTCCTTTCTTTCTTAGCCTTGTAAGATTTTTCTCCGGCTTTAGTCTCATTGTCTATAATCAGTTCGCCTCAGTGCAAGTCTGACTGTATTGTCCAGCCTTAATATATTTAGGGTATTCTTCCACGATCTGTCTCTGTCTACCTTTCCAGCCTCATATTTCACTTCCTTCATTGTAATTTTGTATTCCAGTTAAATCAGACCACTTTCAATACCATTTCCTCTCTTTTTGTAGTTACATGTACAAATTCTTCTGGGTGAAATGTGGAATCCATACCACACCCAATTCAGCTCGAAAAACTGTTCAGTTGCTTTTTCTGTAAAACCTCCCCATTCAGACAAAAAAATTGATTATTACCTCTTTCGTGATATCTTTACATTTTGCACTGACATCTTTATAGTGGTATTGGCATTATTTTACTTCTTTGGACTCTCAGGTTCTCAATCCCCAGAGATTATTTACCTCTGATTACCTACCTAGTGCCTTTATTATCATGAATGCCTAATTCAACCATACATGCTTGGTATATTGGCTTCCACAAAGAGTTAGTTAATCTGTTAGGCACAGGAAGACAGTGTTTATGTGTTTTGGAGTCTGAAAGACCCCAGATGGAATCCCAGTTTGACCACATCCATGAGCTGGGCAAGTGATTTAACTGCTTTGAAATGCAGTTCCCTCATCTGGTAATGTAAACCTTGAGAAGGAGTAATGAACATTTGAGTATAAGCACCTAATGCATAATAGACACCTGGCTTTTATTCCCTTAAAGGAGGAGACACAAAGAAACATAACACCTAAACATATTCCTAAATCCCTTTTTAAGGCTGATTATTATAGTAAATTCTTCATAACATTATGTAAGTTATTGGTAACGTGTGTCTTCTTTGCAAAAGTGAAGCCCTCTTCTGGAAGAATATGTTTGGATTTAAAAAAGAATAGATTTAGAAAGCCTAGATTTGAAATTCCCCCTGACCTCATAAGCCACTTAAGTTTTAGTAAAGTGAAAAAGTTCTTAGAGCAGTACATACTTCTATATACAATATTTGGTGTTTGCCAAACTTGTCTAATATTTGGTATTTCTCAAACTTACCTGCCTTGGGATCACCAGGGATACTTGTAACAGAGATTCTTGGACCTCACCTCACAACTAGTGAATTGATCTTCAGAGTTAAAAGTCTTTATTTTTAATAAATAAGTATTTCTAAGATCAAGTTTTGGAAATTCTGCTGTTGAATTCACAGTGAGATATTCTTGGTTAAATTTAATATGCCCTCTAAATGTAACGTTGCTAACAGTTTAGGATTTTATAAACTTGGGTTTACATTTTTTTTTTTTTGTGGAATAGATAGGGTTTAGTAAATGATTCCTACAAGTTTATCATTTAATTGATAAAGCATAAAAATGTTAATGCTTAGAGTAAAGACTATCTGAAAAAAAAAATAATTATGTAGATACTATAAATCCAACTTGTCTTTGTGTCCTCATTTCCAGTAAATATTTCCACATGTAATCCATCACTCCCTATTATAGCACATAGGTAAATGTGCTATAGGTCATTTATATAGGAACATTTCCTGAATTATGTTATAGTAGACTTTTTTTTGTAGCATCAGATTAGTAATACCTGCTATTAATAAAAAACAGTTGCACCTAAATCCAGTATCTTTATGATGCTATCTTTATGGATTAACTATCAAAACTTCTAAGAAGAGTTCAGGACATCTGAGTGGCTCAGTTGGTTAAGCATCTGCCTTCGGCTCAGGCATGATCCCAGGGTGCTGGGATAGAGTCCTGCATTAGGCTTCTTGCTCAGCAGGGAGTCTGGTTCTCCCTTTCCTGCCTGCCACTCTCTTGTGCTTGTGCCAGTGCCACTGCTTGCTCTCTCTCTCTCTCAATCTGTCAAATAAATAAATAAAATAAAATAAAATAAAAACTAAGAGGAATATAGACAGATATCCACGTTACTCCCAGAAGTTCTCTATCATTTAACACCAAATATTTTTTGACTGTCTGTGAAGTGACTTTTGTTGTCTTTTACCCGGCAGTCCTCTGTTGACTGGTTGCCACCAACCACCCCTTCTCCCTCATGATCCTGTTTTTTTATTTAAAAAAAAAAAAACCATAATAATTTTAAGAACAAATTGTGTTTTGTTACTACTACCTAGTGGTATTTGTAGGGAACTATACATATGAAAATAGATGGTGACTTAAATATATATTATGTAGGATTTTCCATTTAGTAGATATTTTGTGATTTTAATAGCTTCAAAGTACTGGTATAGGGTGGTCAGCTGAAACGTTCAAATATAGATTAAAATTTTTTGATATTTGTTAAAAGGAGACCCACATTAGGGTTTTTGTTTTTATTATTTTAAGATGTATTTATTTATTGGTATGGGGAGAGGTGGAGAGGGAAAGAAAGAATCTCAAACACACTCCCCAGTGAATGAGGAGCCTGACCTGGGGCTTGATCTTAGGACCCTGAGATCATTAGCTGAACCAAAGTCAAGAGTTGGATGGTTAGGGGCGCCTCGGTGGCTCAGTTGGTTAAGCCACTGCCTTCGGCTCAGGTCACGATCCTGGAGTCCTGGGATTGAGTCCCACATCAGGCTCCCAGCTCTGTGGGAAGTCTGCTTCTTCCTCTGACCTTCTCCCCTCTCATGCTTTCTCGCACTCTCTCTCAAATAAATAAATCTTAAAAAAAAAAAAAAAAAAAAAAAAGTCGGATGCTTAACTGACTGAGCTACCCAGGTGCCCCGATTTGGCTATTTAGAGTATCCCTATTTACTTAATCCTCACGACCATCCTGGAGGGGTAATACTATTATCCCCTATTTTTAAAAATAAGATTAAGTTTCTTGCTTAGATTCTGTCAGCAGTTTAAGTGGCAGTGCTATGACTTAAAGCCAGGAAGTATAATTACAGATTCTGAGTTTAGTCACTGGAGTGTACTGCTTCACCAGCCACACCAGGGTAGACCTACTACACAAGAGTAGGAGAGAAGAGAGAAATGGAAAATATCTCTCAGGATACAGTTTAAAAATTCTAGATTTAAAAATTGTTCTTTTTGCTATAAAGGTTTATATGTCATTTAAAAATTAAATGCCTGTAATATTTTAAATATATATATTCTTGGTTATCTCTTCCAAACATTAAATTTTGTATTTCATTGTAATTTTAAAGCCTGTTTTATAAAATGTTGTGGATATAGTTTAAAATAAATGTTCTTAACTGCTAGTAAAAAGTATAACAAAATTTAAAATAAGATAAAACTCTTTAAATTACTGTAATGTTATAATTTCTAATGTTACATTGCTGACCTTTTTAAAAGTCCTAGAAGGCAAGATAGATTTAGAGGGGATATACGTACCTATGTATACTATTACCTGAATCATTCAAATAAATATTTTTATGTATTTTTATCTTATAGGGATTACAGCATCCAGTGTAAGCATAATTGGTCAACGTATGAACTATGGGTTTGGATGTGGTGATTTTGAAGATGATAGGTCCCATGACATTTCTCCTAGTGTTTTCAAAATACAAAATAAGGAACCCCCAAGACATTATAAACATACAAAAGGTTAGTAAATGTCACAAATTAATTTTTAAAATTGAATGTCTCTAAATCCTAAATTAAGTGTGTTAGAATTCTCCCTAAGCATGCCAATAAGCGGAGATTTCTCAGTTTTGAGATTTTTCTTACCCCTCTGCTGATGTGTTATTGCTTCAGTAATTTTGCCAAATAAGAGAACATAGAGGTTTCATGTATTGTTTAATGGACTTGCCTGAGAAGCCAGAGTAGGGAAGTGACTACATATGAAGTTAAAACTCGGGAATCTCTGGTGACGTCTCCCCTGCCAAGATTACACACACAAACACACACATTTTACAAGACATTTTAGCACAAAAATGGGGTAGAAAAATCATGTGAATAAATAAGTCCCAGATGCCTACTTAGGTTGTAACCATGGAATAAAACTGTGGAAACAGGAATATAGTTTTCCTATGGTAGAACCTGGGAAGGCTTCTTTGTTATCACTAACCATTATTAGTAATTTGCATTCTTTTTTTTTTTCCTTTAAAAATTTAGTGGAGCAAGCAGCTCCTCTGTGACTGCTCTCTTCATTATTTCAGAGAACCTATTAAAGCTACATTTTTTAAAATTTCCTTTAGGATAAAGAGGAAGTTACTTTATTTTATTTATTTATTTATTTATTTTAAGCTTTATTTATTTATTTGACAGAGATCACAAGTAGGCAGAGAGGCAGGCAGAGAGAGAGAGGAGGAAGCAGGCTCCCTGCTAAGCAGAGAGCGCGATGTGGGGCTCAATCCTAGGACCCTGGGTTCATGACCTGAGCCGAAGGCAGAGGCTTTAACCCACTGAGCCACCCAGGCGCTCCGAGGAAGTTACTTTAAAGGGAATAAATATTTAAATAGAGTAATAAGAAGTCACTGTATTTAGGTATTTAATCTCCTAGTAACTCTAAGGAGCTGTCATTTTTTTATTTGTAGCAACCATGATTATAGTAGGTCAACTTTTGTTATTCTTTTTTATTTTTTATTTTTGCAGATGATAAGACATTTTATTTTTTTTAACTTTTGTTATTTCTGATCATCTGAAGTCACATATGTGTGGGTGTGTGGGTATATCTGTGTATCTGTGTAGGCAGTCAGGCATTTTAGGACATCTGGTTTGTTTTTTTGTGGAAATAAATTGAGTAAAGGAAAGTTGCTTGGAATGTTTTTTTTTTCTTTTATCTTTCTTTTTGGTAAATTTTTAAAGTATTTCATCCACGATGTGATTCAATATCTGTTCTTTGTGAAAGATTTCTTCTCTCTCATTGTTTTTACAAAAGAAAATGACAGGGTTTTTTCCTATTTACTTATATATTTTATTTCTCATGTAAAGATAATCAATACAAAAATATTTTTCTTCCTGGGACGCCTGGGTGGCTCAGTTGGTTGGACGACTGCCTTCGGTTCAGGTCATGATCCTGGGGTCCTGGGATCGAGTTCCGCATCAGGCTCCCAGCTCCACGGGTCTGCTTCTCTCTCTGACCTTCTCCTCACTCATGATCTCTCTCACTGTCTCTCTCTCAAATAAATAAATAAAATCTTTAAAAAAAAAATTTTTTTTTCCTAAAAGTAACTCATACCCTAACATACAATTTTTTAATTTTCTTTTTTTAGAAATTGCTTTGAAATAATTGCTGAATATCTTTTATCACTACTATTGGCACCCTTTTTTGGACAGCAGAATCATAAAAATGTTTATAACTTTTGACCAGCTGTTATTTCTAGTCCAGAAAATTACTTCATACACATACTTCCAACTCTAAACCAAACACCTATTTATCTTTTTGGTCAGGAGAATAAACATGCTCAAAAACCAAACTAACCTTCCTTTAGGACGAAAAGGACCAGTTCCTTTTTTCTTTGTTTTTATTTTTATTAGTAGCATTACTATTTTTCCAGTTATGTGGACTTAAAACTTTAGAGTCATCTTTGTCTACTTCTCCTTACCCTCCAAGTTTAGGCAGTGGTGACGATCCTACCAGTTCTGTTTAATATGGGCCTTCATTATCTCTTCCTTGGATAATTGCCATAGCTTTCTGAATAAGACATCTTGCCTCTTATTTTATCCATTTTTACTCCAGGCTCCATACCCTTCCAGAATTAACTTTTTTGAAGTATAGTTACCATCTCTTCCATACTCAAAACCTTGAGTGGTTCCCTGTTTCCCACAGAATAGATTTTGTGCTCTGCAGCATAATTGTTTTTTAAAGATTTTATTTAGTTATTTGACAGAGAGAGATCACAAGTAGGCAGAGAGGCAGGCAGAGAGAGAGGAAGGGAAGCAGGCTCCCTGCTGAGCAGAGAGCCCAATGCGGGACTCGATCCCAGGACCCTGAGATCATGACCTGAGCCGAAGGCAGCGGCTTAACCCACTGAGCCACCCAGGCACCCCTGCAGCATAATTTTTAAATCCCTTAATAATCTTGCGTCAGCTGAACTTACTACATTATCTCTTACTACTCTTTTCATTCCCAGTGCTCTGGCATTCTTAGTACTGGAAGTTTTCTTAGGTGGCAATGTACAGTCAGCCTAGATGTCTGTTTCTGATCCTAATGTGTTCATAGCATGTCTGCTTTTTGAATACTGGCTAGAATCCATTTCTTTAGAAAGTTTTCTTCCCCACTTAACTGGTGTGGAGTAGTATAAATTATTTAAAAGTAAAGGTATTGCATTTTTTTATTCCTATTAGGCTTTGCATGTAATGGTGTCCAATACCACATGTTAAATGAATGGAGCAGTGATGAGCCAACCCAAACTAACATTGTAGCCTTGGATACAGTCCCTCAAACATTGCATCTTTAAACAATCAGATTAAAGTGACATTTGAGTACAGCGCTCAAGGGAATAAAACAACTTCCAAAAGAAATATTGGCAATAGGTGGCATATATGAATGGATTCATTTTGTAAGAAACTTCAGACGGTTTTAAGATTTGCTTTCAGAACCACTTCTTCCCATTCCACTCCTTTGCTGGTTGTTCCTTTGAACCTGCCCATTTTCTAGCATATTCATATGAAGCCCCAATTAATGACTTAAGAAAGTGACTACTGATAATGCTTAGCAAACTAGCTTTTATGAGTTAGTGTTTTCTCTTTCACTATTTGGATGAATGAGATAGAAGTAACAAAAAGGTTAAATAAAATTAGCTTATGTGTCAAGAGTCTTTTAAGCTTATTTTTTCTTTATATTTTACAGTTGAGACCCAGTGAGCAACATTTCTTTCAGTGTTTTGTTTACAAGAAAATATAGTGTAAAAAGTAAAAGTAAAAAATGACTAGTAGTGTGAAAAATGACTAGTTATATCAGCCTGATAAATGAAGTTAAACTACTTAAGGATAACATGTTCTTTATATGTTTCCTCTTGAGATTTGTCTAATTATTCAGTCATTTCTTGACAGACTATGTATACACTTTATGGACAGATTTTGAACAAATTGTTGCATTTACTGAAATTTGCTTTCCTTTGTCACTTAACACCTTTTGAGTCTACCCTGAGGTATCTATTTGTAGACCCCAAATTAATTATACTTTGCTTTTCATTTTTTCTGTCTTATAACGTTCATCTAACATATATTTATTGAAAACCTACTATATGTCCTACTAAGAGGCTCTGGAAAAGCATAATTGAAACCAGACATGGGTCCTATCTCCATAGAGCTTACAGAGTAGTAGAATAATTAAACAAATAATCGCACACTGAGGTGAAAGTTAACCTAGAAAATTACAGATTGCTGAGAGATTGACTTGGCTGTTTTTAGAAGTCAGAGGCTTTCCTTCATGGTTACCTTTTGTTGCTCATTTTTCATGCTGTGATTATTTTCTTGTATATCTTCCCATTCTTAACTCTGCCATGTATATAGTCCTTAGGGGAAGGAAGGTCTCTTTTCTCTCTACTGCCTAGTCAAACAAGGTATTCTAATTTCAAATATTTATTGAATTAATAAATAAGTGTGAATAAATAAATTATAAAATCCATGTATGAAATAAAATTTTCTGTTTTAAAGGACCATGTTATAATATCCTAAAATACTATATAACAACAATATTAAAATGTGGGGTTTTTTGTTTGTTTCTTTAGCATTTACAGGGTCATCATCAAATTTACAGCAAATTCCCAGTTTTGACTTCATATCCACAAATACCTTACCAGAAGACTCAGTAGTTGTTGTTGGAAAAGGTATTTCCAAGTTATTTAGCTTGTTAATTGTATGTGTTCTCCACACATAAGCAGGGGATATCATTAAAGAACAAAGAAGAATGTGATTCAAGTGTTGATCAGAACTTTTTTTATTAGAACTTTCTTTTTAAGAAATTATTAAATTGAAAAAATTAGAAGTGATTACTTAATTTTAGATTTCTGTCTTCTAACAAAACTAAGTAAATTCATGTGAGTAATTTTCAGAGAGATACTTTATGTAACAGCTGCAGCTTAGGGACTTCTAAGACATTTTTAGGATAGCTAAGACAGCTTTATCACAGTTTAAGTTCAAATAATAGTCCTTAATTATAGTTTATCAGCTTAGTATTTAATATAATTTCATTATTTTCCATACAGAGTATAGACAAATCAGAATTACATATTTTTGGAGGATTAGAGGACCTTTGAACAATATATTTGCAAATATTCTTTAAAACTCTTTTTTCTTTTCAACTTTATTGAGGTATAATTGACAAATAAAACTGTAAGTGATTATTTAATATCCATATACATTGTGAAAGGATTCCCCCATCAAGTTAATTAACACATCTCAGTTAGTTTCTTTTTTAATCAAAAAGGTAGAATGTGATGATAGACATTGATGATCGACATTTTATTTTTAATAAATACCGTGAAATAGGATGAAATACTTGGAAAGCTTTCCTAATTGTTTGCTTGGTAGAGTATCATTAAGTTAATTTGAGGCCCTTCTCAGATTGGCTCCAACCTACCCTTGCAAACTTAGTTTCTGTTATTCTTCTGCCTTGTTCTTAACCAAACTGAGTTATTCACTTCATTTACATGCTTTATACTTGTTCAGCTCTTCTTCTAAGCATTACCATCTTATAGGATGCCCTTCCTCCTCCTTCATTTACCTGCCCAAATTCATTGTGTCTTCTAATTCCAGCTCAAATCCTTGCACTGAAATCATCTTAAACACACATCATATCAACCTTTCCTTCATTTAAACTCGTTATTACAATATGCAGTTCTCAATTAATATTGTGAAATGTCTAGTGATACCTGTATGATTATCCTGTTAGGGGATTTATTTTTATATTTATTATTATTTGACATGTTTTTCTTACTAACTATATTGTTTATTTCTTAAAGTCAAGAGCTTGTCTTTAACTTTGTTATTAGAGTGTGATCACATAAATACTTAATGGCAATTTGATGGTGGGTTAATTTCAGGTGTATTTGGAAGTCCAAATTCAGCACCAGCAGCCTGCAGCCAATCAGTGATATCTTCTGTGGAAAATGGAGATGCATTTTCAACTAAACAAAACATTGAACCACCATCAGGGATTTATGGAAGAGCAGTCCAGCAAAATATTCCATCATATGTTGATATTGAGAATGAAAAGGATGTAAGATTATTTGCTGATTATTAGGATAAACTCAAGCCTATATTATTTAATTGTGCTGTGTTCATCAGATTTGGGGTGATGAAGGTGTTTTGATTAAAATTTTTAAAATCCCAGGATAATTGAAATTTCTGATCCTTAATCATTTAAATAATGGATTATTTTTCTTTCCAGCAAAAATATTCTCATTCTGGTATAAAGTATCTAGTATACTTTAAACTATACATGTACTTTATGTTTGTGTGTGTGTGTGTATTTACATACTCAACAATTTTCTAGGACACTCGAGGAGTAACAGACTGGTGTCCTCAGGTACAAATTCAGTTATGATGTTAGCATCATGTAATTCTATTCAATTTTATTTTATTTTAAGATTTTATTTATTTATTTGACAGAGATCACAAGCAGGCACAGAGGCAGGCAGAGAGAGAGGAAGGGAAGCAGGATCCCTGCTGAGCAGAGAGCCCGATGAAGGGCTCTATCCCAGGACCTGAGATCATGACCTCAGCCAAAGGCAGAGGTTTAACCCACTGAGCCACCCAGACACCCTGCTAGTCAATTTTAGAATTCCTAAAATAAGGACTAAAAATATATATAACTTACTTTTTTATATGTAGACAATGTCTCTATGTAGTTGCCAGAGATGAAGATAGCTATGTTAAATAACAAACTCCCTGAATACTTACAGATATTTCAACTTTTTAATTCAGATTAAAATTTCTATTTCAAAATCTACTTATGACAAGATGAGACAAAAGAGAAAAGAGGAAAAAGAACTTTTTGACATTAAAGATTGTGAAAAGAAGGAACAGAATTCCTGGGAGCGAATGAAAACTACAGGAACTGAGAAGAAGACGTCTGAAAGTAAGTGGAATTTAACTTTTGGTGTGTTTTTCAGCTGATACTATTCTAAAGCTAGTGTACCTGTGGTTTAACGGACGGCTAATAATGGAATATGTTGAACCATAACATTGAAATTTGTAAGACCCAGTAGCCTTCTAACTATTATAATAAATATTATTTCTCATAAAGAAAGAAGTTGAATGACTATTTTTCTCCCTTCTAGACTTACATATTTTTGGAGATGAGGTGGGAATATCAAAAAATAAAAGTTCCCCTTTAGAAAATATTTCCTTCAGCCCTCCATTGAAAGGAGGGACCTCTTTAAAAAGGTCACCATCTTTAGTGTTTTCAGATTCCGGTAATTTGTTTAAATGTAAAGAATAATGTCACAAATGCTGGTTAAGCTTAAGAGACCACATATGGTTAAGTGCATTTGTGATGAAAAGAGCACTAAAGCTAGTAGGAGTCAGTAGACAGACCTGGCTTCATAATTATCAGGCCTGCCTTTTAATTAACATTCTGACCTGGAAAAATGCCTTAGTTTTCTGTCCCTAAAAATATCCAAATTATCTCAAAGGTCTCTTCTGTGCTCTCTGCAAATATTCCTGCTTCACTAAGGAGTTGTGTCCCATTTTATAGCTGGGGTTAAATGAGATTGTGAAGTTAGTTTAAATCAGATCATGATTTTAAAAAAATCATTGTATTTATCACTTATTCAGTCTACCATTCAGTATTTACTAGCTCTTATACCTGGCCAAGAATGGCTTTCATGTTTCCTTTGCTGTTTTTGAAAATATTAAATAGGACTCAGGAAGCTAAGTGGGAGGTTGAACCCTTGCTGGGACAGTATGGTCTCAAGATCCTCAGGGTCACAGGAAGACCAGGGGTGCCTGAGTGTGGCAGAGTTCCCATGTATCGGAGCAGGGAAGCCAGCTGCAATCAGTGAGCCCAGGAGTGGTCTCTCACCTTGGGGTTGCCATAAACGGTGAACCGAGGCACAGTCAGATCCTGTTCGAGCAGGGGTCCAACAAGCGGCTGAACTGGGGGAGAGCCTTCTTTCATTCCCCAGGGGGAGTGGTGTGGGAGCACGCCACAAGAGCCTGTTGGGTTTGGAGACTCCACATAGGGTTGGGCACCTGAGATACAAATGCTTGGTCACAGGCCAGTGAGCACAGAGTGTGGCTAGAGAGCTAGGTGATAGGAGTGATTGACTGCTTTTCTCTGAGGGCTCACAGAGGAATGGGGCTCTGAGCTTTTGGCTCTAGGGCCAGATTTGGGGAGGTCAACATGTTCGTTCTCATCCTCGAAAGCTGTGCAGAAAGCCTTCAGGGAACAAAAACGACATAGAGCAAACCTGAGCGGGATTACTTAGCCTGAACCTAGGCAAGGGCAGAACAATTCTGGGTGGGGCAAAGACATTTGAGAATCAAGGCAACTGGCCCGTCACTGAGAAGATGTCACTGAGAAGATGCACAAGTCTGTGGAGTTTGATACATGCAGAAGGGGAGACAGATTGACCTGGAGGATCTTTTGAGAGGAGTGGACTGTGACTTTGCGGCTTTCAGCTGGAGATTTCTGCACAGCCATATTCGGTCTGTCCCTCTAAAGAGAAGTGGAAAGACACCAGGAAATTAAAGCAGCTCAGCCAACCAGCTCACATTAAGCCCATCTCTCTGACAAAGTTTTTTTTTTTTTTTTAAAGATTTTATTTATTCATTTGACAGAGAGAGATCACAAGTAGGCAGAGAGGCAGGCAGAGAGAGAGAGAGGAAGAAGCAGGCTCCCCGCTGAGCAGAGAGCCCGATGCGGGACTCGATCCCAGGACACTGAGATCATGACCCGAGCCAAAGGCAGCGGCTTAACCCACTGAGCCACCCGGGCGCCCTCTCTGACAAGGTTTGGGGCAACTCCACCCAGGCAAAGACACCTGGGAAGCTGAGCAACAGGCCCCTCCTCCAGAAGACAGATTGGAAGAACAGGTGAATAAGCTTAAGCTTATTTCCTACAGAACTGTAAAACTAAGCACCAGGGGAAAATAATATTGGAAGCTCCTGGTGTTTCCTCATGACTGGCTTATACTTCAAGCTAAAATTTTATATTTCTCTTTTAGTTTCTCTTATTCTTTTTTTTTTTTTTTAACCCTGCTCCCATTTCAAATAGATTCGTATTTCCCAGCCTATGTTTTTAAGTCACTTCTTAACTTTTATTTTCTTTTTCACATATATGTTTTATATATTTACACCCCATTATAGTCCATTTTTCACTCTATTCAATTTTATCTTGCTATATATGTAAGTTCTGATTTCTTTGCAATTTTGGAATATAGTTTTTTCTAACACAGAGACCAAAAATCAAGCAGGAACAAGCAGATAACTGTCCACCCTGAGAGATTATAATCTCTGTCCTTTCTCCCTTTTTTCTTTTCTTTTGTCTCTTTCTCTTTTTTTTTTTTTTTTTTAAATTGTTTTGGATCGTCTTGGCTTTGATGGTGTATCTGTGGTAGCTTTCAACCGCTTTGGATTTTTTCTTAATGTGTATTTTTTTTGGGTTATAGTTGATATTTTGGACTCGGTACATTCCCTCAACCATGTCCCTCAACAGAATGACTAGGAGGAGGAACTCTGCAACAAAGAAAAGAATCAGAGACAATGTCCTCTGCCAGAAATCTAATGGATATTGATATAAGCAAGATGTTAGAGATACACTTCAGGGTAGCAATTATGAAGTCAATAGCAAGGCTTGAGAAAAGCACTAGCAACAGTATAGAATCTCTAAGGGCAGAAATGAGATCTAATCAGGCTGAACTTCAAAATTGCTGTGAATGAAATGCAGTCTAAACTGGATACACTAACAGCCAGGGTAAATGAGGCAGAAGAATGGATTAGTGATCTAGAAGAGAAGCTGATAGAAAGGAAGGAAGCCGAGGAGGATAGGGACAGGCATTTGGAAGCCCATGAGAAAAGACTCTGAATTATTGGGATTCCTAACTGGTTGGAGAGAGAGAGGACTAGAAAGTATATTTGAACAAATCACAGCTGAGAACTTCCCTGATCTGGGGAAGGAAACAAGCATTCATGTCTAAGAGGCAGAGAGAACCCCTCCCAACATCAAAAAGAAATAGACCAACACCCTGGCATATAATAGTGAAACTTGCATATCTTAGAGCCAAGGAAGCTATCCTGAGAGTAGTTAGGGGAAACAGGGACTTTAAAGGCAATGTGATGGCATTAAATGCATATCTCTCAATAGTTACCTTCAACTTGAATGGCCTCAGTGCTCCCATGAAATGGCACAGGGTTTCAGATCGGATAAAAAGGACCCATCCATATGCTGTTTTAAGAGACTCATTTTGAACCTAAGACATCTCCAGATTGGAAATCAGGGGATGGAGAACCATTCGTCATGCCAGCAGACCTCGAAAGAAAGCTGGGGTAGCAATTCTCATTCCAGATAAATTAGATTTTAAACCAAAGACTGTAATAAGAGATGTAGAGAGACACTATATCATACTTAAAGGGTCTATCCAACAAGAAAATCTAACAATTTTAAATATCTCTGCCCCCCCAAACATGGGAGCAGCCAACTACAGAGACCATCTATTAACCAAAATAATCATATTAATAATAATAAATTAATAGTAGGAGACCTTAACACTCCCCTCTCAGCAGTGGACAGATCATCTAAGCTGCTCAACAAAGAAATAAGAGCTTGAATGACACTTTGGACCAGATGGTCTTTGTAGATACATATGGAACATTTTACCCTAAAACAACAAAATATTCATTTTTCTCGAGTGCACATGGAACATTCACCAGAATAGACCACATACTGGGTCACAAATCAGGTCTCAGACAATATCAAAAGACTGAGATTATTCCCTGAATTTTATCAGACCACAGTGCTTTGAAACTAGAGCTCAATCACAAGAAAAAAATATTGGAAGGAATTCAAACATTTGGAGATTAAAGAACATCCTGCTAAAGAATGATTGGGTCAACCAGGAAATTAAAGAAGAATTTTAAAACTTCATGGAAACAAATGAAAATGAAAACACATTGGTCCAAAATCTTTGGGATACTGCAAAGGTTGTCCTAAGGGGAAAATACATAGCCATCCAAGCTTCTCTCAAGAAAGCAGAAAAATCCAAATGCTCAAGCTAACCTTATACCTAAAGGAGCTGGAGAAAGAACAGCAAATCAAACAGAAACCAAGCAAGAGAAGAAAAATAATAAAGATTAGAGCAGAAGTCAATGAAATAGAAACCGAAAGAGCAGTAGAACAGATCAATAAAACTAGAAGCTGGTTCTTAGAAAGAATTAATTGATAAATCTCTGGCCATATTTATCCAAAAGAGAAGGTAAATGATCCAAATCAATAAAATCATGAAAGAAAGGGAAGAGATCACAACTAATACCGAGGAAATAGAAACAATTATTAGAATAGAAACAATTATTAGAAAATAATTATTAGAAATAAAGCAACTATATGCCAACAGAGTAAGCAAACTGGAAAAAATGGTGCCTTCCTGGAAACTTATAAACTACCAGGACTGAAACAGGAAGAAAGAGATAATCAGACTAGACCAATAACCAGTAATGAGACTGAAACAGTAATCAAAAACCTCCCAAAAAAACAAAAGAGTTCAGGGCCAGATGGCTTCCCAGGGAAATTTTCTATAAAAAAGAAATCATATATTTGCAAATCAATCAATGTGATAGATTACATTAACAAAAGAGACAAGAAAAATGTGATCCGGGTGTCTGAGTGGCTCAGTGGATTAAAGCCTCTGCCTTCTGCTCAGGTCATGATCCAGGGTCCTGGGATCAAACTTCATATCGAGCTCTCTGCTCAGCAGGGGGCCTGCTTCCTCCTCTCTCTCTCTCTCTCTCTCTCTCTCTCTTTCTTTCTGCCTGCCTCTCTGCCTACTTGTGATCTCTGTCTGTCAAATAAATAAATAAAATCTTAAAAAAAAAAAAAAGAAACATATGACCCTTTAATTGATACAGAAAAAGCACTTGACAAAATACATCATCCTTTCCTGATTAAAACTCTTCAAAATATAGGGACAGAAGGAATATTCCTCAATATCATAAATAGTACACAGCAAGTTTCATTCTCAAGGGGAAAAACAGAGCTTTTACCTTAAGGTCAAGAACATGACAGGAATGCCCATTCTCACCACTTTTGTTCGGCATAGTACTAGAAGTCCTAGCCTCAGCAATCAGACAACAAAAAGAAAAGGCATTCAGATTGGCAAAGAGGAAGTCAAACTCTCTTCTCTTTGCAGATGAAATATACTTTATGTGGAAAACCGAAAAGACTCCAACCCAAAATTTCTAGAACTCCCACAGTGCACAGAAATAAGTTGCATTTCTATATACTAACAATGTGACTGAAAAAAAGAGAAATTAAGGAATCTATTCCATTTAAAATAGCACCAAAAATTGTAAGATACCTAGGAATAAACCTAATCAAAGACACAAAGAATCTGTACTCCAGAAACTATAGAAGACTCATGAAAAGAAACTGAGGAATACACAAAGAGACGGAAAAACATTCCATGTGCATGGATATGGAAGAAGAAACATTGTGAAAATGTGTTGCTTCCCAGAACAATCTACACTTCAGTGAAATACCTTTCAAAATACTATTATAGAGCTGGAACAAACAATCCTAAAATTTGTATAGAACCAGGAAAGACCCGAAATTGCCAGGGGATTGTTGAAAAAGAAACCAAAGCTTGGGGCATCACAATGCCTGACTTCAAGCTCTATTACAAAGCTGTGATCATCAAGATAGTACGGTATTGACAGAGAAACAGACACATAAATCAGTGGAACAGAATAGAGAGCTCAGAAATGGACCCTCAACTCTATGGTCAACTAAACTTCAACAAAGCAGGAAAGAATATCCAATGGAACCAAGATGGTCTCTTCAATAAATGATGTTGGGCAAATTGGACAGCCACATGCAGAAAAATGAAACTGGACCATTCTCTTACACCATACCCCAAAATAATCTCAAAATGGATGAAAGACCTCATTGTGAGACAGGAATCCATCAAAATCCTAGAGAACATAGGCAGTAACCTCTTCGACCTGGGCCGTAGCAACCTCTTTCAAGGCATGTCTCTAAAGGCAAGGGAAACAAAAGCAAAAATGAACTTTGGGGGCTTCATCAAGATCAAAAGCTTTTGCACAGCAAAAGGAACAGTCAACAAAACCAAGAGGCAACCCATGAAATGGGAGAAGATATTTGCAAATGACACTACAGACAAAGGGCTGTTATCCAAAATCTATAAAGAACTCTTCAAACTCAGTACTCAAAAAACAGATAATCAGGGACGCCTGGGTGGCTCAGTTGGTTTGACGACTGCCTTCGGCTCGGGTCATGATCCCGGAGTCCTGGGATCGAGTCCCACATCGGGCTCCCAGCTCCACAGGGAGTCTGCTTTTCTCTCTGACCTCCTTGCTCATGCTCTCTCTCACTGTCTCTCTCTTAAATAAATAAATAAATAAATAAATAAAATCTTTAAAAAAAAAAAAAGATAATCACATCAAAAAATGGACAGAAGACATAAACAAACACTTCTTCAAAGAAGTCATACAGGTGGCTAACAGACACATGAAAAAATATTCAATGTCACTAGCTATCAAGGAAATACAAATCAAAACCACATGTTAGAATGGCAAAAATTAACAAGATAGGAAGCAACAAGTGTTGGCAAGAATGTGGAGAAGACAGAACCTTATTACACTGTTAGTGGGAATGCAAGCTGGTACAGCCACTCTGGAAAAACAGTATGGAGGTTCATCAAGACACTAAAAGTAGAGCTACCCTACAACCCAAAAATTGCACTGTTGGGTATTTACCCCGAAGTTATAGATGTTGAAAAGAGGGAGCACAGGCACCCCAGTGTTCAGAGCAGCAATGTTCATAATAGCCATGTAGAAGGAGCCAAGATGTCCTTCAGTAGATGAATGGATAAGGAAGATGTGGTTCATATATACAGTGGAATATTCCTCAGCTATCAGAAAGGATGAATACCCACCAATTGCACTGACATGGATGGAACTGGAGGTGGATCATGCTATGTGAAATAAGTCAAGCAGAGAAAGACAATTAACATATGGTTTCACTCATACATGGAACATAAGGACTAGCGTGGAAGACCACAGGGCAAGGGAGGGAAAACTGAATGGGAAGAAATCGGAGAGGGAGACAAAGCATGAGAGACTCTGGACTCTAGGAACCAAACTACAGGGTTACAGAAGGCTGGGAGGGGATGCGGTAATGAAGTGATGGATATTAAGGAGGGCACATGTGGTGATGAGCACTGGGTGTTATATGCAACTGATGAATCTTTGAACACTACATCAAAAACTACTGATGCACTATATGCTGGCTAATTGAACATAATAAAAAATAATTTTAAAAAATAAAATAAAGAACAAACTGCTTGATATTTGAAAAAAAAAAATTACATATCTTGGACCCTTCAGTATTCCAAGTGAAGTTTACCAAATATGGAAAAAAGTAAAATAAAAAGAAAATATGTTTTAAAAGTTATAAAAAATATGAATGCATGGGAAAAAAAAGTTCCCAAAAATCATCCTCGCTTATTTTTAAAAAGTTAAAAATAAATAAAAATATTAAATAGATCTTAGGTGTAGTAGAAACTTGGGAAAATCAGAGATTGAAATAAAAAAATCTCATATACTATCATA
This sequence comes from Mustela nigripes, assembly GCF_022355385.1. Lineage (NCBI taxonomy): Eukaryota > Metazoa > Chordata > Mammalia > Carnivora > Mustelidae > Mustela > Mustela nigripes. Next base: position 92,722,525 of record NC_081569.1, read on the forward strand.
AACATTAAGAAATATTGCTTATTGGGAACCCGGCAGGCTCAGTTGGTTAGGCCTCAGTTGATTTGGCTCAGGTCTCCCTGATCCCAGGATCCTGGGATCGAGTCCCACATTGGGCTGTCTGCTTGGTAGGGAGTCAGCATCTCCCTCTGCCTGCTGCTACCCCTGCTTCTGTGTTCTCTCTCTCTTTTGAATAAATAAATAAAATCTGCAAAAAAACCCCCAAATTATTGCTTATTGCTTTTTTTATTATTGTTTAATGTTAGTAAGGAATAAACTGAACTATTGCAAACATTTTGAAATTTACATTGGGTGTGAAGTCTAGGTATCCACAAAAAAAAACCAAAAAGTACAGAAAAAATAAATATATAAATGTGATCTTGGTCACCATCCTTAACATCTCTCAAAGATACATATAAAAGATAGTTGAACTAAATGACTGATTGTTCCTAGTTTGTATTTCTTTTAAAATGCTAGAAATATAGAAAACTTTTTTTTTTTTTTTAAGAAAACTTTTTAAAATGCTGTCTTCTCATCACTAATAATTGTTGAGTGTGACTGATAACAGATGTTGACCTGTAAAATTACTGGTTAAACATGTCCCTAAGAACCAGTTAAATAGGGCGCCTGGGTGGCTCAGTGGGTTAAGCCACTGCCTTCGGCTCAGGTCATGATCTCAGGGTCCTGGGATCGAGTCCCGCATCGGGCTCTCTGCTCAGCGGGGAGCCTGCTTCCCTCTCTCTCTCTCTCTCTCTGCCTGCCTCTCCATCTACTTGTGATTTCTCTCTGTCAAATAAATAAATAAAATCTTTAAAAAAAAAAAAAAAAAGAACCAGTTAAATATAGGCATTTGTGTTTAAGCCTATTTAAGTTTAAGCCTATTTGCTAACATTCTCAAATAATTTCACTATTTATTAATGTCATAAAATCTAAGGGGATAAAACCCCACAAAACTTCTTACCTAAGCTGTAAAAATACTCTGTTATTGTTACAGCAGGGAAAGAAGTATAGATAATAGTAAATAGGACAAGTTAATAAATATGTTTATGATAGTCATTTTCTACTGTTTAATATTACCTTTTTAAAAATATCTTGTGGGTGCCTGGGTGGGGCTCTCAGTTAAGGGTCTGTCTTCAGCTCAGGTCATGATCTCAGGGCCTTGGAATTGAGCCCCATCTCAGGCTCTCTCCTCAGCAGGGAGTCTGCCTCACCCTTTTATTCTCTCTCCCCTACCCCCAAGTAAATAAATAAATAATATAAAAAAAAAAAAAAAACCCTCTTAACATAATATAACGAATGCATCCTTACCCATTTAAAAAAGCCAGTGTAGGGTCAGTTGGGTGGCTTAGTTGATTAAGTGTTCTACTCTTTATTTTGGCTCAGGCCCTGATCTCAGGACCTGCATTGAGGGCTCTGTGCTGAATTTGAGATTCTTTCCCTTTCCTTCTCCCTGCCACCAACCCACCTACCCCCCTCCCCAAGCTTTTGTGCACATGTCCACTGTCTCTCAAATAAATACATAAATAAAATCTTTTTAAGAAATACAAATACACATTTTATTTGATCTTTTTGATCTTTTCCTTTCTAATACTTCCACTGCAGGTATCTTGTATTATTCAGTGCCCCCAAGGCATTACCCTGAGCACTCCATGATGATTTGTTTTCCTGACATCAGGGCAATGCCTTACATCTGGAAAATGGTTGGTAAATGATTATGGAAAAAATATTGTTCTTATTACCACACATGGTCTTAGGATTTGTAATAGACCATTAATTCTAGTGGGTAGCAGAAAATTTGTATTTTTGGAATTCAGCTGGAATTCTTTATACAGGGAGTCATGGGTAGTTCAGTAGGTTAAGTATCTCATGTGATTTCAGCTCAGGTCATGATCTCTGTGTCCTGAGATTCAGCCCCCAGGCTTGCTCCACACTCAACACTGAGTTTGCTTGTGTCTCTCTCTCTCTACTCCTCCCCCAGCATGTGCTTTTGTGCGTGCATTCTCTCCATCTAGAAGAAGTAAAATCTTTTTTTTGAAAAGAATTATTTACTATGAAGCTTCATTTTCAGTTGTCATTTGTATAGTAAAACACATTTTTTTTAAAGATTTTATTTATTTTTTTGACAGAGAGAGATCACAAGCAGGCAGAGAGAGAGGAGGAAGCAGGCTCCCTGCTGAGCAGAGAGCCCGATGCGGGCCTCAATTCCAGGATCCTGGGATCATGACCTGAGCCGAAGGCAGCGGCTTAACCCACTGAGCCACCCACGCGCCCCTCCATATGTTTTTATAAAATGGGATCATATACTTCTTACTGATTTTTAGTTTTCTTTTAATTTTTCTTAAAGATTTTATTTATTTATTTGAGAGAGAGACAGTGAGAGAGAGCATGAGTGAGGAGACGGGCAGAGAGAGAAGCAGACTCCCTGTGGAGCTGGGAGCCCGATGCAGGACTGGATCCTGAGATTCCGAGATCATGACCTGAGCCAAAGGCAGTTGTCCAACCAACTGAGCCACCCAGACGTCCCTGATTTTTAGCTTCTTAAAGCTCGACTTTATTATATGACTCATGACTGAAAAACCACTTATATATTTTTATTTGATATAATTAAGTAATTTTGTATATAAAAAAATAAAGTTTTAAATAGCTTTGGTATCCAGGTATTAGAAATTTAATGTTCTTTTTATTTTAGGTGAAGCTTCTCCTGGAGGCATTCCACAGTATAAAGAAAGGATGTCATCTGTCACCCATAGTCCTGAAATAATGGATACATCGGAACTACGGCCATTTTCCAAACCAGAAATAGCACTGACAGAAGCTCTTAGGCTTTTAGCTGACGAGGATTGGTAAGTTCACCATCCTTACTTTAAAACTAAGCTGAGGGGGCACCTGGGTGGCTCAGTGGGTTGAGCCACTGCCTTCGGTTGGGGTTGTGATCTCAGGGTCCTGGGATCAAGCCCCACATTGGGCTCTCTGCTCAGCGGGGAGCCTGCCTCTCTGCCTACTTGTGATCTCTCTCTCTGTCAAATAAATAAATAAAATATTTTAAAAATAAATAAATAAAATAAAATAAAACTAAGCTGAGTTCCAGAAGTTTCCTAAAAAATTTTTATTAAAAACTTTGAAACATTGCCTATTAAAATAGTCACAGAAATAATTATTATACTTCTTAGTCTGAGTTTTTTTTCAGCTTACTAATGTAACTGAACTCCTGTCCTAATAGCACTGTTTACTACCAGTTATAACTTATATGTAAAGATAGAGTTTAGCTTTATTATGGATTACATAAACCTTTTGGTACTAAAATACAAATCTCACCTTTTCCCCAAGTGTTTCTCTGTGAAATCCATCCTATAACAATCCTGAAAATACTTATCTATTACCAGCATAGCTGCAGCAGCCATGTAGCCCAGCCCACCTGGAGCATATACCGGCTGTACTTGTTCCATTTCCTTTCCTACTCCTTCAGTATCTCTCTCCATTCCCATCCTCCATATCTTCAGTTTTACTTCTACTAGACCATATTCATCAATATTAAAATGTGCTATAATATCCTCTGTTTTTTAAAAAACCTCCCTAAACTGCACATCTTCATATTTCTTTTATTCCCCTTTTTTAGCCAGGTCTTTGAAAAGGCTGACTCATTGTCTACTTTTTCACCTCATATTCTCTTCTCAGCCTTTAATTGGCTCTCAATCCTCCCTGCCGTGACAACCACATCACTAAAACCTTGAAAGTTGTCATCTTGCTGAATCTACATTGGTTATTTTTAGTGGTCATCTTACCCTTTTAGCAACATTTGACACAGTCGACACTCCCTTCTTTCTGATTTTACCATTGAAAAATCAAGAGTTTCTTGGTTATTTTCTTGTTTTAGTATGTTCTTACTCCTTTTTTTTATTTGACTTCAAAATGCTCCATTCTTGAGGCATTCTCAACCTACATTTATTCCATAGATCCAGGCTGGCAGTCATTTTCTGTAAAGAGCCAGATAGTAAATATTTTAGGCTTTGCAGGCCAAATATCTTTATCACAACTCCTCCACTTTGCAGTTGTCATGTAAAAGCAGCCTTAGGGGGCGCCTGGGTGGCTCAGTGGGTTAAGCCGCTGCCTTCGGCTCAGGTCATGATCTCAGGGTCCTGGGATCGAGTCCTGCATCGGGCTCTCTGCTCAGCAGGGAGCCTGCTTCCTCCTCTCTCTCTGCCTGCCTCTCTGCCTACTTGTGATCTCTCTCTATCGAATAAATAAATAAAATCTTTAAAAAATAATAATAAAAGCAGCCTTAGTATGAAAACAAACATGTATAGCTATATTCCAATAAACTTTACTTATAAAAAATTCTGATGGGTCCAGATTTAGTCTGTGAATCATAGTTTGCCAACCCCTTTTCTAAATGATTACGTTCAGCTGAATGTATGTCTTGATTCCGGGTATCTTCTTGACCTCTAAATTTAAAATCCATCTGCCTGTTTGACATTTTCACTTTGATGCTTACTGACATTTTAAATTTAATATACCAAAACAGAACTCTTGATTTCCTACTTCCTGCCAGCGTGGGTTAACAGGCATAAGATTTGCCTATACATCTGAAAGAACTAAAGAAATCATACAAAATATATGAAACATTGGTTTTCAAAATATTCCTCACTAGGCAGTGTAAATTAGTGATACTTGAAAGACAGGAAACAAATAAGGTGAACTCTGTAATTGCCCTGACTTAACTTCCTGCACAGTTTCCAGGTTATAGCTCAAAGAAGAGAATTCTATGTAAATACCAACAGAGATGGAAATGGAGCTGGGTATTTGGGGATGCCAGGATAACTAGAGTTTGCAAGGCAGAGTGTCAGAGAGGATGGAGCTTCACAAAGAACTCTGGAGACCTTCAGAGAATTCTTCTCAAATGTTTAGCTGAATACTAGTCTGGCCATAAATGTAAATAAATTACCTGAAGCCAGAGCTAGAATGAAATTACAGGAAACAATCCCTGAATACTTTTTTCCCATCAGCACAGTGGTAAACCTCATAATTCACAGGCCATCAAGTATAAAACTCAGAAGAGTTTTGCTTCCTAGTGTGGAAAAATAAACCTTAGGCTAAGGACTGATTTGGCCCAGCCCAACAAAGCATAAAAGCAAGGCCTAAAAGGATCACACTTATCAAATAACCTAACTCTATCCCAGAGCAAAGGTCAAAAATAATTTTGGAATACAGAAATATCTCAGATAAGATGAATAATGACTGACATCCAATAAAAAATTACCAGGCATGCAAAGCAGCAGGGAAATACAATCCATAATGGGAAGCAAAAAAGGTAACTATTGAAACTAATCCAAAAATGATACAGATAAATAGAATTAGTAGATAAGGACATTATAGCTATAGTTATAATTCTATTCCATGTGTTGAAGAAACTAGAAGAAAGACATGAACAGAGAATCAGCTGTAGGAGGACCTGCAAACCTTTTGCTATATAATGTAACAAGAGTGAGGGAAATAATAACCCCTTACATTCACACTAAAAGGGAGGGTATTATCAGGTGGTATATACCACGGTACAGGAATCATGGGTGCCATCTTAGAATTTTGTATTTCACATTAGAAATAAAAAGGGCCATTCTATAATGATAATGATAAAAAGGTTAATTTATCAGGTGATCCTGATTTTATTTATCATATAACAGAACTTCAGAATACATTAAGCAGAAACTGGTAGAACTGCAAGAAGAAATAAATAAATCCACAATTATAGTTGGAACTTCAACAACCATCTCTCATTAATTAATAGAAGAAAGAAAATCAATGAGGATATAGAAGGCTTGAATGACATGATTGACCTAATTGGCATTTATAGAATAATCCACCTAAAATAACAGACTTTACATTATTTTTGAGTCCATAAGGAACATTTACCAAGAAAAATATTTTGTAACATAGAATAAGTAATTTAAAAGGATTCGGATTGTACAAATTTTGTTCTCTGACTATAGTGGAATTAAATTAGAAGTTAGGAACCGATACCTGGAAAATCTCTAAATGTCTTGAAACTAGCACTCTTAGAAGCAACCCATGGATCTAAGAAAGTAAATCAGAACATGGGATTCCCCCCCATAAAACCCTCCAGTGGCCCCTTAGAAAACCAGGGGGGGGAATTAACTTTTTCATAGCTTACAAAGTCCTTCATTTTCTGTCCCTCGCCTCTTTCTGTACCCTCATCCCCTACCAGGGGAATGCTGTGCCTTGTTTGTCCACTCTAGCCACCTGGCTATTTCCTGAACACCCAAGCTCATTTATGTTTCAAGACCTTTGTACTTAACTTGTTAAACATTCTTCCGGGCGCCTGGGTGGCTCAGTGGGTTAAGCCGCTGCCTTCGGCTCGGGTCATGATCTCAGGGTCCTGGGATCGAGTCCCGCATCGGGCTCTCTGCTCAGCAGGGAGCCTGCTTCCCTCTCTCTCTCTGCCTGCCTCTCCGACTACTTGTGATTTCTCTCTGTCAAATAAATAAATAAAATATTAAAAAAAAAAAAAAAAACAACATTCTTCCAGCGACTTCTTTCTCACTTCATGCAGGTATCTGTCAAATGTCATCTCCTCAGAAAAGCCCTCTTTCAGGATTTTAACTAAAATAGTGCTCTTTTCCTCATCTTCTTATACTGCTTTATTTTTAATATTGCTAACTGACCTTACATTTTAACTCTGCTTTTAGCAATTTGACTTTGATATTCCATGTTGTACTTTTATTGTTTTATCCTGTTTGGGGTTTGTTTTTAGATCTTTGGGGTTTGGGGTTTGTTTTTAGATCTGAGAGTTTATTGTTTGGATCAAATTCGGAAAAAATTTTAGCCACTTTTTCTTAATTTCTTTTCCCTCTCTCTTGACTGTACTATCTGTTATTTGTATATATAGAATTGGATTGTTTCTGCATTTAAATTAATTGTAAACTGTTTGATGTTTATTCAAAAAATGAGAATTTTGAACAAGACAGCTATTTAAATAGGTTTCCTTTTGTTGCCTTGGATTCTTGGGTTTTTTCGTGTCTCTGAGTTTTCCATAATTCATTCAAGGAATTTAAATGCTTAAAAAAATGTCTGCCATCAATATTACCTAAGGAAATGTTAAATATTACTAAGGAAACTCATTTTGCCTTACATTTTTCAAACCTATAAGATGAAAATCATCAATTTATAAATGTTATATCTAAATCTCACTTGAATCCCACTCTCTTGTTAGTATCCACCTACCCTTCAGCTGGCTCATTAGGTCAGCTAATGAAAGAAAAATACAAATTACAGAACTATTTGTTACTGGTGTTCTGTCACTGGATTATATATTTTCCAATAAGGTAGTTTCTTTTCTCCTTCCATTTTTGTTTTATTGCTTCCCTTACCTTTTGTTTGCCATTCCTTTTCCTCTGTTTTCTGTAAAGAATATGTCATTCTTTTTTTTCTTTTTAAGATTTTATTTATTTATTTGACAGAGAGAGATCACAAGTAGGCTGAGAGGCAGGAAGAGAGAGAGAGAGAGGAGGAAACAGGCTCCCTGCTGAGCAGAGAGCCCGATGCGGGACTCGATCCCAGGACCCTGAGATCATGACCTGAGCCGAAGGCAGCGGCTTAACCCACTGAGCCACCCAGGCGCCCAAGAATATGTCATTCTTATCACTAGGGATGAAATAGTCCTTTTTATTTACAAAACATGAACTCAGTATGACTGTCATTAGTGATTTTAACTCTTAAAAGATCTTTTGCATCATGAAAGAGAACTATTGGAGCAAATAAAACTTTACATATTTTTTTAATTTGAAATTCCTAAGTGAATGGAAAAATAAGATCTCCTCATTGGCAGTATTTCATGAACACAAATTAAGACATCTGAGATTCTGTTCCAGTTGAGACCCATTTAATAAGTGATTTGCCATTTCTTTCTTTTTCCTATAGGGAGAAGAAAATTGAAGGACTGAATTTTATTAGGTGCTTAGCTGCTTTTCATTCTGAAATATTGAACACAAAGCTGCATGAAACAAATTTTGCAGTAATTCAAGAGGTAAACTTATTTTCCAGCTGAGTTAAGGATTGTTTGGATAACAAAGAATACATATGCCACATTTATTTATTTAAAAAATACCTCTGTACTAGGGGCGTCTGGGTGGCTCAGTTAGTTGAGATTCCAGCTCCTGATTTCGGCTTGGGTCACGATCTCAGAGTTGTGAGACTGAGGCCCACATGGGGCTCCATACTGAGGGATGAGCTTGATTAAGATTCTCTTTCTCTCTTTCTTTCTGCCCCTCCCCACCTCTTTATTCTCTCTCTGGGGGGAGGGGGGAGAAAAAGAAAGAATAGTCTATACTAAGTGATTAAAGTAGGCTTATATGTAGTTATAAGTAGATCCTGTTTGGGGCTTCTGGCTGGCTCAGTCAGGAGAGCATCCAACTCTTGATCTCAGGGTCATGAGTTCGAGCCCCAGGTTGAGGATAGATTTTACTTAAAAAAAAAAAAGTCGCTCATACCTTACTTTTAAACTTTAAAAAATTTTTCATTAATGTTAATTTTTAGGACGTAAGATAGTGTGTATTAAAGCATGTTACTTTAATAGTAAGTTTGGTTTCAAAGTCATTATTACTGATTTTCTTTCAGAATATCAGCAAAATGTACATTTTGGAAATTTTTTTTTTAGGTGAAAAATTTACGGTCTGGAGTTTCTCGTGCTGCAGTGGTCTGTTTAAGTGATCTTTTCACTTACCTGAAAAAGAACATGGATCAAGAACTAGATACCACAGTAAAAGTTTTGTTGCACAAAGCTGGAGAATCAAATACATTTATAAGAGAAGATGTTGACAAAGCATTGAGAGCTATGGTCAGTAATGTAACACCTGCACGTGCAATTGTTTCTCTTATCAATGGAGGACAAAGGTAATATTCAAAATAATCTTGATATGTCCTTAAACTAAAAATGCAGGGGTACCTGGCTGGCTTAGTCGTTAAGCGTCTGCCTTCGGGCTGCCTCAGGCCCTGCATCAGGCTCCCTGCTCAGTGGGAAGCCTGCTTCTCCCTCTCCTACTCCCACTGCTTGTATTCCCTTTCTCACTGTCTTTCTATCTCTGCCAAAGGAATGAATAAAATCTTAAAAAAAAAAAAAAAAAAAACCTAAAAATGCAGTTGTTTGCAGTCTGGGATATAAGAAAAACACAAGCAAACTTCAGTATTATTTCAGTCAAAAAACAAATAAATCCTATGTGATAAACCTCATATTAGGTACAGAGCATATAAGGAATAATAATACTATTATTCTAATAATTTTACTTCTATTCATAGAGTTGGAACTAAATAAATGTCAGTGATTATGAGTTTTGTTTTTAACTTTTTGAGAATGGATAACTAATTTAATTTGTCATTTTAGCATTCAGGGATGATTGTTGAGGGTTAAGAGTAGTTTAATCATTTAACTTTAAAGGTATATCTTTGGTAAATAGTTCATACATCAAATTTGTTTCAATTGATCATGTTTTCTTGTAGTCATTTACACATTGCAGTAAGAAGATGTACAGCCCAGCATTTAACAGATGTGGTGGAATTTATGGAACCAGAGCGTATTTTATCTGGAACAAAGGATATGGCTGACCGCATATTACCAGCTGCTGCTAAGTTTGCTCAGGACAGTTCACAAGAAACCAGGTGAATAGATGCTAATGATATTTGCTGAATCTGTTAGGATAAGGGCTTAAAAGTAGGCAGGTTAAAAAAGAATAAACATTTTTTTCTAAATGGAAAAGTGGGGTCCCCAGGGTTTGGTGCTGGGGGTGGACTTATTTAACCAATTTGTAAATGATCTTGAGGGAGTGCACAGTGAATTCTCCAAATTTACAGATGACACTACATACTTCTGGGTAGTGAGATGCCATGTCACAGGGATGAACTGCATGAAAACGGCACAAGACTATATGAGTTCAGAAAAGTGGCAGAAGAACTTCATTATGGGCAAATGTAAGGTAATGCATTTAGGGGAAATGATGTATTTTCCAAGCAATCAGGTGAACTCAAGGATATATGTGCACATGAAACACAGGAAGCGAAATTGTTAACATATTGTCTCCTGAAACATGAAATAGCTACACTTAGAAAATTCCATAAATTTCTGATTGTTGTACTTGTAAAACAATTCTGTGAAGGTTAAGAACAGTCAGAGAAAAATGACAAAATAATTAAGATGTAGATGGTACCTTACTATATTGGTAACATGGATTTTTTTTTTTTTTTCCGTTAATTCTGTGCCTAGTGTGGGGCTCAAACTCACAAACCGTAGTCACATGCTGCTCTAACTGACCCAGGTGGGTGTCCCTCATTCTACTGGTCGCAGAAATTTTGGATATAGTCAGGAGTCTAGGTTCAATTCCTAATGCCAAACATCTTTTGCCCTTAAACAAATTACTTTTGTCTATTAACCTAGCTTTCCTCGTTTGTAAAATTAGGAAGGTGGGACTAAGGTGATTGATAATGTCCCATACAAAACCTAAAAATTTATGGCAGTTAAATATGAAGCTAGATTAAAAGTGGGAGGGACAGTCCTGAGTTCATAGAGACTAAAGTAAAGAAGGATATAAAATTATTAATGTTTAAAGACAAAGATATCTGTAACTTTAGGTAACTGGAGTTAGTCTTATGGAAATCATTATATCAGAAACTAATATTGAAAGTTAATGTATTCACTTTCTAATGCTGTGTAACAAATTACCACAAACCTAGTGGTTTAAGGCAGGACAGACTTTTTTAGATTATTGTTCTTTAAGTTAGAAGTCTTACATGGCTCAACTGCTTTCTCTGCTTGGGGTCTCCCAGGGTTGAAATCAAGATGATAATAATGCTAAGCTCTTTATCTAGAAGTTCTATAGAAGAATCTGCTTGCAAACTATTTTGGTTGTTGGCCAAATTTAGTTCCTTGTAGTATAGGACTTAGGTCTCTGTTTTTTTGCTGGTTGTCAGCCAGGGTCCTCTCTCAGCTCCTTAAGCTCACCTGTCCCCCTTGTGCTTAGAAGCCAGCAACAGTATGTTGAATCCCCCTTATGCTTAGAAGGTTTCTGATTTTCTCTTCTGCTACTAGCCATAGAAAGCTCTCTGATTTTAAGGATGAGTATGATTAGATTAGGTCTACCCAGAAAATCTCTGTATCCTAGAGTCAACTCTGCCATATAATATAACATAGCATAACATAATCCTGGAAGTTATATCTCATATTTACAAATTGCAGGTATTAAAGCAGGACATCTTTGGGGAGCCATTTTGGAAGTTATGTATACCACAGTAAAGTTCAAAACAATTTAGGAGGCTTTGGATCATAATAAACTAGTTAGGACAAAAAAAGATTTGCATTGGTGGTTCTGTGTACATCTTAACCTTTGCTTAATGACATGGTAATTCTTCTAATCCATTTTGTCATTTCTTGATTTCTTTTTTTTTTTTTCATTTCTTGATTCCTTATTTGAAGTTTTAAAATTATAAAATGTTTACAGCTTTCAGTTTTACTATTTCTCACATTTAGTGTCCTATTGCTTGTTTGCTTGTTTTAGCCATTCTCATATCATTAGGGCCTGTGATGGACCTACAGCCCTTAATGTTCTGGGCTAAAAGTTATAATCATCTTTGAAACTGTAACTGACTATGAACTACTTATCAAGGTGTAACCTTATTTTGATTCTGAGGAAAGAAGAGAAATCTTCTGATACTACCTCTTTCTATAATTTTGTTAAAATCGAAGGGGCCTGGTTGATACCTGAGATCATTCTGTACTTTCTCCCTGCCCCCCACGACTTACCTTCTCTTGTTCTTCCTAGTCCACATATTCCAAGTTGTAGGAGAAAGCATAATTATAATTGATTTTAGGGCCATGCTTCTTTGAAGAATAATTATATGGTATAATTATAAGGTACTATATGAACCCTCTATCCAAAAATATCTTCAATACCCATTTTTATGATATTGTGGTTCTGCTATCAGAATGATATTTTGGCTTAAGGTTTTATCCTAAAAAGAGTTATTTCTTTTAAAAAGAATTAATTTTGAACTTACATACTACCATTAAAAAAATATAATTTGGAGAGCATTACACATTCATTATATATCATCCATGATTTTCAACTGACTTTGGGTATGTTTTAGGTAGCAGAGAATAGGTTTTCGAAGAATGGGAACCAGGTAAGTTTTGGCAGGGGGAAAAAAAGAGCGAGGGTAAGAAATATAGGAAATACAAAACCTAGGGAAGGTTGACTTAGGTCAGAACACCTCTCAGCAGCAACCTCTTGCCCAGTGAGCAAGGAGCCCAGGATAAAGAGAGACTTCTCCTAACTCAAGTTCTGCCAAATACCAGCCTTGATATGGACCCAAGGGTGTCTGAAAAACAAAACTCAAACATTTGGTTCTCCGAAAAGAGATTTGAAGATTTGAAGCTATGTCTTTTTTTAAAGTGAGGACAAGGAGAATGCTATACTCCAATTTAGATAGTATAACTACATTTCAGTGACTTGTTTAAAATAGGAATGACAGGGGTGCCTGGGTGGCTCAGTAGGTTAAAGCCTCTGTCTTCGGCTCAGGTCATGATCCCAGGGTCCTGGGATGGAGCCCTGCATTGGGCTATCTGCTCAGCGGGGAGCCTGTCTCTCTCCCTCTGCCTGCCTCTCTGCCTACTTGTGATCTGTCAAATAAATAAATAAAATCTTTAAAAAAAAAAAAAAGGGAATGACAATCTTGATATTGACAGTTTTTTTTTCTATTGAAAAAAATATTGCATCTAAGGATAGAAACTGAGTTTGTTAAGGTATATATAATTATTTGTATGTTTCTCAAATGTCTATAGGTACTATGGTCGAAAGATGCTTTTCCTAATGATGTGTCATCCCAACTTTGATAAAATGCTTGAAAAGTATATCCCATCCAAAGATTTGCCATATATTAAGGAATCTGTTAAGAGCTTACGGCAAAAGGTATGTGGATAAAGTTTAATTTGTAAACATCTTTAAAAGTAAGGTACCAGGAAACTAAAGGTAGAAGTAATTGCTTCTTTGATTATTTCTCTGTTAACCGTTCAGTATATAGCTACAGTAGCGTTTCAACAACTGCAGTTGTACAAATTGCAGTAGATATTCATAGTGTCAGTAAGAGTTTATTGAACAGAAGTTTGATATTTGGTAGAATATAATGAGGTTTATTGGAGTTACAAGACTTGGATTTGATTCAAGACTTGGGTTTGAGAATTAGCCAACTAAATAGTGTTAGGTACATCACTTAATTTCTTTAACCTGAGTTTTTTGTTATTATAGGGTAAGGTTAGTGATGTTCGTCATGCTTGGTCCCTGCTTTATTTACCTTGCCTATTCCACTGTTAGAGTTCCTATCACACTGCAGAACATTGATTGGGAGGTCTTTGAGGGGAAGCCCCATGTCTTATTTAATCCTGAGAGATAATGGGGATTCAGACATGTCTGAAATAAGTGATTGAGGAAATACTAAGTAAAATAAAATGCGGAAAGTGTCTTATAAAAAATAATCCACTTACATTTTTTAAAAAATATGTTTAATAATGTAGAATTTTTCTATGGTAATTTATGTTACTCCTCACTGCTAATATTAGTTAAAGGATTCGTTTATGAAAGGACAGTTTTATACATTTTAGAGCATTTTTTTCTGCTTATTCATTTTTTAAGATTTTATTTGTCAGAGAGAGAGAGCGAGCAAGCACATGCAGGGGGAATGGCAGGCAAAGGGAGAAGCAGGCTCTCTGCTGAGCAAGGAGCATGATTCAGGACTTGATCCCAGGACCCTGGGATCACAATCCGAACCGAAGACAGATGCTTAACATACTGAGCCACCCAGCCGTCCCTTTTTCTGCTCATTGATCTTAAAGATTTTAGCTTAATTCATATAGAAATAATTAAAATGACCATGCAAAGAATTATCTTTCTGAACTGAGCAGGTTGTATTTGAGAGTCATTTCAAGTACAAGTATTTTTAAATAGTTCTTCTCTAAGTGCTTATTCTTACCCTAGTTTTGCATAGGAATTCATTATTTATGTAATGTGTTCATATTTTCTCTATAGATTTTAAGGTTTAAGAAACATAGTTATAAAATATAGCATATTAATTCTTAAAAATTTAAACAGTTTTACTTGGCCAATATCATTTCCTATTAGTTGATCATAAATTTGGTTAATTTACTACTAATTAGAAGGTATTTTATGTATTGATACCCTTTAAAGCATCAGCATAGCTGATTATTAAGATGTGTTCACTTATACATGGTATAAATTATTTCACTTAACTGGTTTTAAGACTTGTATTACACTGCCTTTCTTTATATTACTTAAAGGGCTTAGGAGAGATACCACTAGATACTCCTTCAGCAAAAGGAAGACGATCTCATACTGGCACTGTTGGAAATGCAAGGTCATCATCTGTTTCTAGAGATGCTTTCGATTCAGCTGAAAGGTAGGATCATTTGATAGTCCACATCATTAGAGAAATTACTCCCTAGAGATAGTAGTCTCATTTGGATGTTTTTATGAACTGTCCCAGGGGTATTTGTCAAAACTTAATGGAGTTTTAAAAGTTGGTAAGTACTTAGAAAGTGTGAGGTAATTATATTTAATAAGGCAGTTATATATTCATAGCAACTGGCTTTGACATGCACTAAACGTTATTAAATCTTCAGTGTTGTTGAACTTGTCAGTATTAGGCCTGTGTTGGACAACTCTGATTAATTTTGTTTTCATTTATGTCCTTACTTTTCCCCCTTGATTATAAAAGTAATATATAATTATGGTTCATGAAAAAAAAAAACAACTTTAGGAAATCCTAACATTAAAAGAATTAACTGATCACCCATACTAGCATTAACCAGAAAAAGACTACTCTTAAATTTATTAGAAATATAATTATGTATATAATTATGTAACCTGCTTACACTATTTAACATGTAATAGATTGATTATATAATTTTTAAAAATATATATATTTTTAGGGGGGTCTGGGTAGCTCAGTTGGTTAAGCGTCTGCCTTCTGCTCAGGTCATGATCCCAGGGTTCTGGGATCAAGCCCCGCTTAGGGCTTCTCTCTTTCTGTCTGCCCGCTGCTTGCCCTGCTTGTGCTCTCTCTCTCTGCTAAATAAATAAATGAATATCTTAAAAAAAAAAAAAAGTGGTTGAGTTTCATTCTTTTACATATTATTGTCGTTTTTCCAATTCTGATAGTGAAGACACCATCTTTTTTCTATGGGATATTCTTTCCTGCTTTGTCAAAGATTAGTTGACCATATAGTTGTGGGTTCATTTCTGGTCTGTTACGTTCCATTGATCTGTCAGTTTTTGTGCCAGTACCATACTGTTTTGATCACTACAACTTTGTAATATAACATGAAGTCCAGAATCATGATGCTTCCAGCTTTGCTCTTCTTTTTCAAGGTTGCTTTGGCTATTCAGGGTCTTCTGTGGTTCCATACAAATTGTAGAGTTGTTCTAGCTCTATGATAAATGCTGTTGGTATTTTGATAGGATTTGCATTAAATGTGTAAAGTGCTTTGGGTTGTATAGAAATGTTAACAATCTTAGTTCTTCTAATCCATGAGTATGGAATGCTTTTCCATTTCTTTGTGTCATCTTTAATTTATTTCTTAGGTGTTTTATAGATTTTAGAGTATAGATCTTTTACCTCTTTGGTTAGGTTTATTCCTAGATATCTCATGGGTTTTGGTATAATTATAAATAGGATTGTTTTCTTTTCTTTCCTTTTCTTTTAAGACTTTATTTATTTATTTGACAGACAGAGATCTCAAGTAGGCAGAGAGGCAGGCAGAGAGAGAGGAGGAAGCAGGCTTCCTGCTGAGCTGAGAGCCTGATGTGTGGCTGGATCCCAGGATCCTGAGATCATGACCTGAGCCAAAGGCAGAGGCTTTAACCCACTGAGCCACCCAGACCCCCCGGGATTGTTTTCTTAATTTCTCTTTCTGCTGTGCATTATTGGTATATAGAAATGCAACAGATTTCTGTAGGTTGATTTTGTATCTTGCATCTTTACTGAATTCATCTTCTTGTGGATTTTTTTGGGTTTTCTATATAAAGTATCATGTCATCTGCAAATAGTGAAAGTCTGACTTCTTCCTTGCTGATTTTTTGTTGTTGTCATCCTTTAAGATTTTTATTAATTTACTTATTTGATAGAGCGAGAGACAGCGAGAGCAGGAACACAAGCAGGGGGAACGGGAGATGGAGAAGTAGACTTTCCAGCCAAGCAGGGAGCCTGATGTGGGGCTCAATCCCAGGATCCTGAGCTGAAGGGAGACACTTAATGACTGAGCCACCCAGGTGCCCCTTCCTTGCTTATTTGGATCCCTTTTTTTTGTTGTTGTTGTCTGATTGCTGAGGCTAGGATTTCCAGTACCAAGCTAAGTAACAGTAGTGAGCGTGGGTATCCCTGTCTTGTTCCTGACCATGGAGGAAAAAGCTCTCATCCCCTTGAGGATGATTTTAGCTGTGAGTTCTTCATGTATGGCCTTTGTTATGACGAGGTACCTTCCTATAAGCCTACTTTCTTGAGGGTTTTTATCATAAATGGATGCTGTACTTTGTCAAATGCCTTTTCTGCATCTATTGAAAGGTTCATATGGTTTTTATCCTTTATTTTATTAATATCATGTTGATTGATTTGTGAATATTGAATCATCCTTGCAGCCTAGGAATAATTCCCACTTGATCATGGTGAATGATTCTTTTAATGTACTGTTGGTTTCAATTTGCTAGTATTTTGTTGAAAAATTTCACATCTGTGTTCATGAGAAATATTGACATATAGTTCTCTTATTTTACTGGAGATTTTGTCTGGTTTTGGAATCAAGATAATGCTGGTCTCATAATGAATTTGGAAGTTTTCCTTCCTTTTCTATTTTATGAAACAGTTTGAGAAGAATAGGTATTCAATCTTCTTTAAATGTTCAGTAGAATTCCCTTGGGAAGCCATTTGGCTCAGAACTTTTGTATCTTGCAGGATTTTTGATTACTGATCCAATTTCCTTGCTGGTTATGGGTCTGTTCAAATTTTCTATTTCTTCCTGTGTCAGTTTTGGTAGTTTAAATGTTTCTAGGAATGCGTCCATTTCTTATAGATTGCTTAAATTGTTGGCATATAATATTCTCTTTTAATTGTTTGTGTTTCTGGGGTACCTGGGTGGCTCAGTGGGCTAAGCCTCTGCTTTTAGCTCAGGTCATGATCTCAGGGTCCTGGGATTGAGCCCCGCATTGGCTCTGTTCAGTGGGGAATCTGCTTCTCCCTCTCCCTCTACCCTTCCACCCTGCTTATGCTTGCGCTCTCTCTCTCTCAAATAAATAAAATGTATTTTTTAAAAATAGCATTTTGTATTTCTTTGGTGTTGGTTGTGATCTATCCTCTTTCATTCATGATTTTATTTATTTGGATCCTTTTTTTTGATAAGTCTGGCTAGGGGTTTATCAATTTTACTAATTTTTTTCTGAGAACCACTGCCACCTTTCATTGATAAGTTCTGTTGTTCCCTTTTTAGTTTCTATGTCATTTATTTCTGCTCTAATCTTTATTATTTGCCTTCTGCTAGCTTTAGGCTTTGTTGTTCTTTTTGTGGCTCCTTTATGTATAAGATTAGATTGTTTATTTGAGATTCTTCTTGCTTCTTGAGGAAGGCCTATATACTTCCTCCTTATGACCTCTTTTGCTGCATCCAGACGGTTTTGGACCATTGTATTTTCATTTTCCTTTGTTTGCATGTATTTTTCTTATTTCTTCTTTGATTTCCTGGTGACCCATTCATTGTTTAGTAGCATGTTGTTTAATCTCCATGTATTTGTGCTCTTTCCAAATTTTTTCTTTTGGGTGACTATGGTAGGAAAATATGCATGGTATGATCTAAATCTACTTATACTTGTTTGGGCCTGATTTATGACCAAGTATGTGATCTATTTTGGAGAATGTCCCATGTGTACTTAAATGTATATCCTGCTTTAGGATGAAATGTTCTGAATATATGTGTTAAGTCATTCTGGCCCAGTGTGGCATTCAAAGCCATTGTTTCCTTGTTTATTTTCTGTTTAGGTGATTTATTCATTGTTGTAAGTGGGATGTTAAAGTCTCCTACTATTATTGTATTATTATCAATGAGTTCCTTTATATTTGTTATTGTTTTATATATTTGGGTACTCTCTATGTGTGGGGCATAAATATTTACAGTTGTTAGATCTTTTTGGATAGCTCCCTTCATTATGATACAGTTCCCTTCTTCATCTCTTGTTACAGTCTTCAGTTGAAAATCTAGCTTGTTTGACCTAAGTACTGCTACTCCAGCTTTCTTTTGATGTCCATTGGCATTATAAATGTTTCTCTGTCCCCTTACTTTCAATCTGCAGGTGTCTTTTTGTCTAAAATGACCCTTTTGTCCTGCCTTCTTTTGAACTGATTGATTGAGGGGTGTGTGTGTATATGTGGTGTGTATGTCTATTTTCTGTCATACACCCTAAGGTATATTCATTGTTACTTAGCTATTAAATCCATTTTGTTTAAATAACAGAAAAGCCATCTTTAAACACAAGTTGCAGTAATTAGGTGGTTTCTCGAGGTATTCTTTTTACTCTTTTCATTTATTCACCTTTTATGTATCATACACTTCTCAGTTTAAATATAAATTTAATCTTCTATTTTTCCCATTGTATAGAATTAATCATTTCACAAATTAACCTCAGATCAATTTATTTAAGCAAATTAAAAATAATGAATAAATACATCTAATTAAGATCTGTGTTCTAGCTCACCATTCTATATCTGCTTTTAGGATGATTCTGAGTAATTCTTTAATCAGTGCTCTTAAGACAACCTCAGTGCCATTTTTAATACTGGTAATTAGAGAGATGGTAACTGGCAACACATACTATTGTCCTTATGACCTGTCAATTTGGTGGTGCATGGGTGGCTCAGTTGGTTAAGCATGTGCCTTTGGCTCAGGTCATGATATCAAGGTCTTGGGATCGAGCCCCACGTGGGGTTCCCTGCTCAGCAGGGAACCTACTTCTCCCTCTCCCTCTGCCTCTCCCTTCTGCTTGTGTTCTCTGTCTCTCTCTCTCAAATACATAAATGAAAATCTTAAAAAAAAAAAATCTGTTAATTTGCATGACACCTTAGTTTCAAAGGGATCATTCATCTGCTACATTGCATCACCCCTTTATAGCATTAAAAAAGAAGATGCTAGTAATAGTAAGCCATTGAAATAGTAAGTCCTGCTAGTGTCAAGATTCTAGTTTTCTCATGCAAATTCACATGGATATTTTGAGTTAATACAGCAGATCTGAGAATTCTGTTTTTCAGAGGTCAAACTGACAAGATGAGCCCTTGGTTGGCATCTGGGAACTAGGATTTAAGGAAGATTACCACTGTTCCTTAACTGATAAGAGTAGTTTACTGTACCACAATTGTTTGGGCAAACAATGTGGTTTATGCTAAAGACCTGCTTTCCTTCTGGCAGCCTAGAAGTTTAGCATATCCTAGGCAGAGGACAAATCATGCCAACTCCCAGTAAAAACCCTGAGCATTGAGGGGTGCTTGGGTGGCTCAGTTGGTTAAGTATCTGACTCTTGCTTCTGTCTCAGGTCAGGATCTCATGATTGTGGATCGAGCCCCATGTAAGGCTCTGCACTCAGTGTGGAATCTGCTTCAGAGTCTCTCTCCCTCTCCCTACTGCCTGCTCTCTCTCTCTCTCTCAAATGAATAAATAATATACTTTAAAAAAAAAATAGGGGCACCTGGGTGGCTCAGTGGGTTAAAGCCTCTGCCTTTGGCTCATGATTCCAGGGTTCTGGAATCGAGCTCTGCTCAGCAGGGAGCTTGCTTCCTCCTCTCTCTCTCTCTCTCTCTCTGCCTGCCTCTCTGCCTACTTGTGATCTCTGTCTATCAAATAAATAAATAAAATCTTTAAAAAAAATTAAGCCTGAGCATTGAGTCTCTAATAAGGTTCATTGGTAGACAACATTTCACATGTGTTGTCATGAATTGTTACTGGAGTAATTAAATTTGTTACTGTGTTAGGGCAACTGGGTGGCTTCCGTTGGGTGTCATCCCAGGGTCCTGGGATACAGCCCTTCATTGGGCTCCCTGCTCAGAGGGAAGCCTGCTTCTCTCTCTCCCACTCCCACTGCTTATGTTCCCTCTCTCTCTATGTCTCTCTCTGTGAAATAAAATCTTTAAAAAAAAAGAAACTGTCCTGTGTGAACTGGGAAAGGACTCTTGGAAGCTTGTATCTAGTTTTGACAATACTTTGACACCTGCACTTTTTCCCTTTGCTGATTTTGCTTTGTCTACTTATGTAATAAATCTTAGCTCTGAGTAAAACTATGTGCTAAATCCTGTGAGTCCTCCTAGCAAATCAACAATCTCAGGGGAGATTTTAATTTTTTTTAAAAGATTTTATTTATTTATTTGATAGAGATCACAAGTAGGCAGAGAGGCAGGCAGAGAAAGAGAGAGAGAGGAAGGGAAGCAGGCTCCCTGTTGAGCAGAGAGCTCAATCCAGGGCTCCATCCCAGGACTCTGGGATCATGACCTGAGGTGAAGACAGAGGCTTTAACCCACGGAGCCACCCAGGCGCCCCTCTCAGGGGAGATTTTAGGCACCACCGCCCCCCCCCCCACACCTACGCAGGTATTATGGCGATCACTTTGAGAATTTTTGAAAAATAAATGTGTAATAAGAGCTATTTATTATGTTTGTGTTTCTTATAGGAAATTAATAATGAAATTAAATTTACCTTTCTTTGACTTTAGAGAAGTAACTGAAATTCGTGACATCACCAGAAAATCAATTCCCCGTAATTCCTTAGAAAGTGCTGAATACATTAAAGTCATAACCAGTTTATTAAATGCAAAAGACTTCCGTGATCGCATTAATGGGATTAAGCAGCTTTTATCAGATACTGAAAACAATCAAGAGCTTGTTGTTGGAAACATTGTGAAGGTAATGAACTGTCAAAATTAATTTTCATATTCAATATGTAGCTAACAGCTCATTAGTGTAAGAAATTACCCTAAATCTTACACCTTACATATATTATTTTAAAATGTTAAACTTAGTGAAAAGTATGGATTGCTTAGATTGTGCTCTGTTAAAAACACCCGAGAACAAAATAATTTGGAAAAAATAGAAAAATAGCTGCTTATTTTTCTGAATTCTCCCAGAATTCAGTAACGTCTTTGGTATTTTGGTAACTTCTTTGATTTTTGGTAACTTCTCTGAAGCTCTGTATTCTCAGAGCCTGTGGAACCTGACATTCAGTGAATATATGTTCAGCAAATCAATAAATATTTTAAGAACTGGGGCATTTAAGAGCTCTGATGCTACTTAAGAATAGATATTAAAATTTTTATATGTAGATTACAAATCTTGTATATACTAATTTACATACCAACCCTTAGGAAGATAACAAGCAATAGAAAAAGAGATTGTAACAAATTGAGCATAGAGGATTTATGCTTCTTCAGAGTTCAGTTAATTACTAAATTCCATTTTAAATTTGTATTTATGGGCAATAAACTTGGCCGATATACCATAACTACCCTTAATTCCAGTAGTGCTGTCACTTAATTTTGAATAAAAATAAATGTCTTGGGAAGACTATTCTTACATGAAAAATTGTATGTATATGTATTAACTTTCATAGTTTTTATATGAGAGATGTGTATGTATGTGTGTGTATATGTGTGTATGTGTATGTGTGTGTGTGTGTGTATTGGCCTCACAGATATATATATATATATATCTTAACCTCACTGAATAGCTCTTCACTCACCTGATGTGACTAAAGATTTATCATTCCCTTACTGTATATTAAGCTTATGAAAGTTAAGAATTCTAAAGAGTAAGGAATAACCGGGTTAAGAGGTAATAATAAAAATTTAACTCTGAAATTGCATATAAAATTTTCATAAGACAAACTGAAACTAAATCAGATCTCTACAGTAAAACTTACATGTCTAATTCCGTTATCAGTAGTGAGAAAAATAGAAACTTTTCTTGAGTTCTTAGAGTTACCTAAGCTAACCTGTACCTTCCAAAAAAGAGCATCTTTATCCTATATACAGTAAGTCAGTCATCTTCTTAGTAAGCTGGATTTCTCAACCTTAATTTATTAGTATGTCTTTTGGGTGATCTTTGAGGATTTGTCTTTTTGCTCTAAGAAATTTTGAGACTTAGATTTAACATCGAAGTTTTTATAAAATTCCTATTATCTAAGTTCAGGTTAAATAAAATGTTGTGTGTATGTTTTTAAACAATATTATTAATAGGAAAAATACTACAGAATGCCAAAAAGAATTTAAATAGCTATATTATTTTACTTTAAATAATTCACTAATTTACTTTCAGATCTTTGATGCTTTTAAATCTCGACTTCATGATTCTAATAGTAAAGTAAATCTGGTGGCTCTGGAAACAATGCACAAAATGATTCCTTTGCTTAGAGACAACTTATCGCCTATAATCAACATGCTAATTCCAGCAATAGTAGATAACAATTTGAATTCTAAGAATCCAGGCATTTATGCTGCTGCCACAAATGTTGTTCAGGCACTGAGTCAGCACGTAGGTAAGAAATCTTTACTTTGGCACTCAAATTATTTTGGCTTAACTTTTGTACGTTCTGATTCTACACATTGTGTTTTTGTTTTTTTTTTAAATAATGAAATCATAGTCAATATTTGTCATTTTTTTAAAATTTTTTTTAAATTTTTTAAAAGATTTTATTTATTTATTCGACAGAGAGAGATCACAAGTAGACAGAGAGGCAGGCAGGGAGTGAGCAGAGAGCCTGATGCGGGACTCGATCCCAGGACCCTGAGATCATGACCTGAGCCGAAGGCAGCGGCTCAACCCACTGAGCCACCCAGATACCCCAATATTTGTCATTTAATGTGATATTCTCAGTAGTATTTCAAATTATTTTTAGAGATTAAATACTGTCCCATTCAATTGGCTTTATCTTCCCTTATTTTTTACTTTTCAGTTCTTTTTTTCTACCTCATTCTCACATCTGATGCAAAATTAACTTAAAATGGATCTTAGATTTAAATGTAAAACTTAGGGGCGCCTGGGTGGCTCAGTGGTTTAAAGCCTCTGCCTTCGGCTCAGGTCATGGTCTCAGGGTCCTGGGATCAAGCCCCGAATCAGGCTCTCTGCTTAGCAGGGAGCCTGCTTCTTCCTCTCTCTCTACCTACTTGTGATCTCTGTCTGTCAAATAAATAAATAAAATATTTTTAAAATAAATAAATAAATAAATGTAAAACTTAACTGTAAAACTTTTAAGGATAACGTAAGTAGAAATCCTTAGGACCTGAGGGCTTGGTGAAGAATTGTTATCATGACACTAAAAGCATGGTTCATAAAAGTCAATAAGTTAGACTTCATCAAAATTAAAAACATTTGCTCCTCAAAAGACTCTGTTAAGTACATAAAGTGACATACTACAGATTGGAAGAAAGCATTTGCAAACCACATATATGAGGAAGAACTCAGAGTATATAAAGAACTCTCAAAACTGAACATTAGGGGCACCTGGGTGGCTTAGTGGGTTAAAGCCTCTGCCTTTAACTCAGGTCATGATCTCAGGGTCCTGGGATCGAGCCCCACATCGGGCTCTCTGCTCAGCAGGGAGCCTGCTTCCTCCTCTCTCTCTCTGCCTGCCTCTCTACCTATTTGTGATCTCTGTCTGTCAAAAAAAAAAAAAAAAAAAAAAAACCTGAACATTAAACATTAAACAGTTCAGTTAGAAAATGGACAAAGGACATGGAGAAACATTTCACTGAAGAGAATATATGGATGGCAGATAAACACATGAAAAGCTGTTCAACATCCCTAGTCATTATGGAAATGTAATAATTCAAGTTAAGACCATGATCACTATACAAATATGTTAGTCTGTAGGGGCTGCTACAACAAACTACTACAGACTGGTTGGCATGAAAACATTTATTTCTCAGAGTTCTGGAGACCAGAAAGTTCAAGGTTGAGGTGTCAACAGATTTGGTGTCTGGTGAGGGCCCACTTTCTGGTTCCTAGATGGCCCCATCTTCTGTTTGTGTTGCCACATGATAGAAGGGGCAGAGGAGTTTTCTGGGGCATCTTTTGTAAGAGAGCACTAATCCCATTCATAATGGCTCTACCTTCATGACCTGATCACCTTCCAAAGGCCTCACCTTCAAATGTCATAACAATGGGGATTGGGTTTCAACATATGAATTTTGGAAGAAACAAGCATTCAGTTTATAGCAAGTATTAGGACAGCTAAGATTTAAAAGAATGACAAGATTTCAGAGAAACTGAATCTTTGCTACTTTGCTGGTGAAAATGTTAATAAAATGGTGTAGCCACTGTAGAAAATAGTTTGGCGGGTGCCTGGGTGGCTCAGTGGGTTAAGCTGCTGCCTTCAGCTCAGGTCATGATCTCAGGGTCCTGGGATCGAGTCCCGCATTGGGCTCTCTGCTCAGCGGAGAGCCTGCTTCCCTTCCTCTCTCTCTCTGCCTGCCTCTCTGCCTACTTGTGATCTCTCTCTGTCAAATAAATAAATAAAATCTTAAAAAAAAAAAAAAGAAAATAGTTTGGCAATTTCTTAGAAAAACTAAACTATGCTTATCATATAACCCATCCATCCCAGAGAAATGAAAACTCATTTCCATCTAAAAACCTGTATACTGTTGTTTATAACTGCTTTATTTGCAATAGCCAAAACCTGCAGATAACCTAAATGTAATTTACTGGGTTAATAGTGAAAAAATTTGTGATAACATTCATACGGTAGAATACTACTTAGTAATAAAATAGTATTATGGATACACACAACACAATGCTCAGTGAAAGAAGACAGTCCCAAAAGGTTACATGCTATAGGATTCCATATGTATAACCCTCTAAAAATGATAAAATTTATGGAGCTGGAAAACAGGTTAGTGGTTATCAGCATTTAGGGGCAGCTAGGGAGGAGGAGCTAGATGAGACTAGGGAGATCTTTGTGGTGAGAGAATAGTTCTATATGTTAATTGCAGTGATCATTAAAAATCTACACATATGATAAAATGACATAGAATTGTACACAGGTAGGGGCACCTGGCTGGCTTAGTCAATAGAGTGCGTGACTTTTGATCTCAGGGTCATGAGTTCAAGCCCCACATTGGGTGTAGAGCTTATAAAAAAAAAAACCTCCAAAAATCAACAATTAGGTGAATGATGCAGATTAGAACTATGCATATGTATAAATGTCAGATTCTGTATTTTGATGTATACTATAATTATTCAAGGTATAACTTTTAGTGAAAGGTACATAGGACCTTTGTAACATCCTGTGAATCTATAATTATTATAGAATTAAAACTTTGAAAAAAATAAAAAAAATGCAAAAAAAACCAACAATTTTTATTTTCTGTTCTTTGTTTGTTTTTGATAAATCTGTATTTTATTTTTTGGAATAAGATGCCTGGGAGATGGGCAATTCTTTTGCTTTTTTATACCATATGATAGCTCTTTTAATATTTGGTATTTTTATTTCTTATTTGCTATAAGACTATTATCCTATTAAGGTTTTATAGATAATGTTAAGTGTAGTGATTACATAGATTTAAAAAAATTTTTTTAACGCATTTGCATTCATTTGCATGAAAATATTTTCCTTTCAGTTCTATGTACTGGAAAATAAAATCCCATAATTATTTATATGTCTTTAATATTGTTTTTGTTTAGACAATTACTTACTTCTACAGCCATTTTGCACAAAAGCTCAGTTTTTAAATGGAAAAGCAAAACAAGATATGACTGAAAAGCTTGCTGGTAAGTATTTTTTAATTTCTATTTCTAAAGAAATATTTTAGGGGTACCTGGGTGGCTCAGTGGGTTAAGCCTCTGCCTTTGGCTCAGGTCATAGTCTCAGGATCCTAGACTCGAACCCTGGCATTGGGCACTCTGCTCGGCAGGGAGCCTGCTTCCTCCTCTCTCTCTCTGCCTACTTGTGATCTCTGTCAAATAAATAAATAAAATCCTTAAAAAAAATGAACACTCTAAAGAAATATTTTATTACCTTAGGGTAAACTGATAGGCATTTCAATTTAATTTGGGGTTAACTACCAAATTCAATATCGTTACGCACAATGTAGAAATAAATTGCATAATCATCCCTATGAGAACCTTTTAAGACTTTTATCCTTTTTTTATCCAGTAAGTATTTAGTCTTCCTGTCAGTAGAAATAATAGAGGAAAAAAATAAAAAGACATTAAAGTCAATTTGGTGCAGTTGGAAAATTATTTTGAATTACGTATTTGATAAAAGGTCAGTGATTTTAAAATGTATGTTTTTATTTAACTACATTTGGAAAACATTGAGATGAATTTTGGGTTTAATTCCTATGTTTACTCCTTTTACCTGAACTAAGTTGTCATATATGGAAGATTCTTTGGGAGGAAAGTTTCTGACCTTACTTTTCTTTAAAATCCTGACATTTGGGGCACCTGGGTGGCTCGGTGGGTTAAAGCCTCTGCCTCCAGCTCAGGTCATGATTCCAGGGTCCTGGGATCGAGCCCTGCATCAGGCTCTTGGCTCGGCAGGGAACCTGCTTCCCCTCCTCTCTCTGCTTGCGTCTCTGCCTACTTGTGATCTCTCTCTGTCAAATAAATAAATAAAATCTTTAAAAAAAAAAAAAAGAAAATTTTTTAAAATTAAAAAAATAAAAATAAAATACTTTGTTAAAAAACAAACAAATAAATAAATAAATAAAAGTCTGGCATTTTAGGACAAATGGCATAGGGGAAAAGCTTAGTATATTTTGTATGCTTTTTAATTAGCTAAACTTGAATTTATTTTTTTTGAAAACCTCACTATTTACTGATTTTTATGTTTCAGATATTGTTATGGAACTTTATCAAAGGAAGCCCCATGCCACAGAACAGAAAGTATTGGTTGTTTTATGGCATCTCTTAGGGAACATGACAAATAGTGGCTCTTTGCCTGGAGCTGGAGGAAATATACGAACAGCCACAGCTAAGTTATCAAAAGCACTTTTTGCACAAATGGGTCAGAATCTGTTAAATCAGGCTGCATCTCAACCACCACATATCAAAAAGAGTTTAGAAGAATTGCTCGATATGACAATATGAAATGAATTATGAATATTTGATGAAATATAGTATGATGAAGAAAATTGTTTACATGATGACAAATGGAACTTTTTTAAAGTAACAATTTCAGTGCCTGCACTTCTCATCTGGTAAATTAAGTCAATGGCTATTTGTATTTGCAGCCAATGAGTACACGTCTGCCCTATCTGAACCCTGCCACTTGCACTCATCTCACAAAAACCTAAAATGATTAATATAACCTAATATTCATGAAATCTGAGGTACATGGAATGAATCCAAGTATATTATTTTTGAGGAAGGTCCTGCTCATTTGCACTATTCTATAGAAACCACAATTCATTGCCCTATATGTACAATTAGATTTGTAATTAAAAATATACTTTTTATTATGTAATCATGTTCTACTATGTCTCATTACTCAGCCTTATTTTATAAAATGAAAGAAAAGTCATTGAACTATGTTATAACAAATTAACTTATGTGTGCTATTTGTGAAAAACATGTATTTCTGAAATCAGTCTGCTAATATGATTGTGCAGTATTAGCTTGCTTTTGCTGCTGTGTCAATGTGATATATTTGCCTACCATTTGGGTTAAATCATTTACATAATTTGAAATTCAACAAGTTTTAATGAAGCATGATAACCAAAGTTTTAGAAAACGCTTAAAACATTCTAAATGCACGTTAAAGAAAACGTGTTGAATGTAACTTCCCTATTTTTGTGTGCAAACACTAAATTTTATTTCTATATATCCCAACATTTATAAAGGTGTTATTTTGCTGCCCAGTTGTGTAATTCTCAAAAATAGTGCCAGGTCTTCTATAGCTTTTCTCAGAATTCTTGGGCTATAAGTACTGTATGCATCATAAAAAGAAAAGGAATGTTATAAAAATAAAAAATTTATTTCTGTAGATGTGTGAGAGGTGTCCTATTTTTCCACCTTCCAAATATCTTAAAATAAAATATATATATAATATTGGCCTATCGCTTTCACTTGGTATACTTGATATAATATTGACCTATCTCTATTGACCTAACTATAGACCTGGGTTATAGTTCTACCTTTAGAGGAAATTAGCCATGTGATCTTGGGCAAGTCACTTGCCGGCTCTGGGTCTCAGTGTTCTCATCTCTAAACTATGAGGGCTGGACTAGGTGATTTTTAAAGTTCTGCCTTGTTCTAAACATCTATAATTCTGTGCCTTGTTTACTCGATGATCACTTTATTAAAGTTGTGAACTATCCTCATTCTTTTTCATTTGTTGTGTCACTTACCAGTTTTCTGATGTATATGGCTTCATTTTAAATTGTGATTCTTTGTATTACTCCATGACTGCTGAGGAATAAAAGGGGTTTTATAATTTGAAGCTAAGCTGAGTGGAAAGTGAAGACTTTGTTACTTTTTCTGTTTGTAGGTACTGTAACATATATTCATAGTTACATACATGCTTTATCTGTTCTTTCAAGTGTATTTTATTATGTTTCTATAGTTTAGGTCTGAAATTAAGGACCAAAAAGTGAATGTTTTTGGCTTTGTAAGCTACAGACAGATAGTGGCATATTCTTTGGGGTTTTTTTGGTTTTGGTTTTTTTTTTTTTTACTCTTTAAGAATGTAAAATACGTTCTTAGCTCAGGTCAAACAAAAACAGACCTCTCGAATAGTTTGTCAGCACCTGATTTATACACTTTTGACCTTGGTTGTATATCTGAAATCATCATTAAATTTTGCTTTAACCCTTAATGACGTGCATCATTGAAAGAATGGTTATAGATTCCAAGTTTTATTAATTTTGACCCCTGTCCTTGTGTCATTGCAAATGTGCCTACTAAATTTGCATTAATTGTTGAGTATATGGAAGGTAAATTTTAAATTTCAAAGGTAGAAGACCATTATTTTTATGTACAAGTTTAATTATCCTTTTTAAAAAAATGTATATACTATGATTTTGCATTGAAAAAGTACAGTAAAGGAGCATGTGAGTGGCTCAGTTGTTAAGCCTCTGCCTTTGCCTCAGGTCATGATCCACGGTCCTGGGATTGAGCCCTGCATCAGGCTCCCTGCTCAGTGGGGAGTCTGCTTCTCCCTCTCCCTCTTATGCTCTCTTTCTCTCTCTGAAATAAGTAAATAAAATCTTTTATTTTATTTTATTTTATTTTTTTAAGATTTTATTTATTTATTTGCCATAGAGAGAGATCACAAGTAGGCAGAGAAAGAGGGAGAAGCAGGCTCCCTGCTGAGCAGAGAGCCCCATGTGGGGCTCGATCCCAGGACCCTGGGACCATGACCTGAGCCAAAGACAGAGGCTTAACTCACTGAGCCACCCAGGTGCCCCATAAAATCTTTAAAAAATAAAAAATACAGTAGATATAATCACTACTTTTAATGTGAGAATTTTATGTAATCTAGGTGCTTTTATTATAAAAAAAAAATACTTGTTATAAACAGAGTCCCAAGCCTTAAAGATTTCCTCCATTTTAGTAACAATGATATTGAGCACTCAGAATTCTAAGACTCTGTTATCAAGGATTGATAAACCCAGAAGTCAACAAAGAATTGGAGAGTGATCACTGAATGAAATAATGAAGGGAGGGATGCCTGGATGGTTCAGTCTGCAAAGTGTCTGCCTTTGGCTTGGGTCCTGATCCTGGGGTCCTGGGATTGAGCCCCACATCAGCTCCTGGCTCAGTGGGGAGCCTGCTTCTTGCTCTGCCTGCCACTCCCTTTGCTTGTGCTCTGTCTCTCAAATAAATAAGTAAAATCTTAAACAAAACAAAACAAAACAAAAAACTAAAGGAGCTGAAAGCCTAAATAAATTGAAATGAAGGGTTTTTTTGTTTTTTTTTTTTTTTTTGGAATGAAGAATTTTTACAAGCAGTAATAATTATAAAAGTTTACCCCCACCTGCAGAGCAACTAAAAAATTAAAAAATTTAAATGGCATATTAACCCAATGGAATCCATGTCATATTGTCATTAAAAATATTAAATAATCGGGCGACTGGGTGGCTCAGTAGGTTAAGCCGCTGCCTTCGGCTCAGGTCATGATCTCAGAGTCCTGGGATCGAGTCCCACATCAGGCTCTTTGCTCAGCAAGGAGCCTGCTTCACCCTTTCTCTCTACCTGCCTCTCTACCTACCTATGATCTCTCTCTGTCAAATTAATAAATAAAATCTTTAAAAAATATATTAAATAATCACAGGGCAATATCATATTGTGTTAAAGGAAAAAAGCCTGACTACAAAATAAATACAATGTCTCTATCTCATATATAAGCGTACAGAAAATAGAACTGGAATTATATACACGAACATATTAAACTGTAGTAAACTGTGAGTAAAGAAGGTAATTTTTTTTTAGTGCACTGTTAAGCAGTTTCTATTTTTTCAGAAATGAGCAACATGTATTATTTATGTGATAAAATTTAAATTATAATAAGTTGAAAGTCTGAAGGGAATTTGAAGATAAAAATAATGTGAAGAGAAAACAATGGCAAAAAAAGGATAGTAGTGAATATTAGTATTAAGGGAGGTAGAAATAACTAAAAGGGAGATGACAAAGGGAAGCGAAATATTGTAAAGAGCTTAAGACTTTGATTGGAAAGCATGGATTTGGAACCCAGTTTTTTTATTACTTATCAAAACTTATGTAATTCTGGGTTATTGTGGGATCCAAATTTAAAATGAGATCATGTATAAGAAAACATTTATAAACCTCAAATTTTCTACAAAGATGACTTATTCCCAGGAGCAAATGAAAAAAGATGAGCACAAACCCTATAGAAATCTTTAGTGCTAGGATAAATTAAGATTACTTATTTCATTGCAGTTAGTGGGTTGAAAATATCAAAGGCAAAATCAATTAAGTACTATATTATCATTAATGATTTGTGGTTTCTTAATGCATACTGTAAAAGAGAACCTAAACTCTTAATTCACAATTAAATGCCTCTCTGGGCAGAACAATGGATGACCATAGACTTAAAAAGCATTAAAGTAATTTACAGATTTAGCAAAGTAGTCAAAAAATACATGCAGGGCAGCACCCGGGTGGTTCAGTGGGTTAAAGCCTCTGCCTTCAGCTCAGGTCATGATCCCAGAGTTCTGGGATGAGGTCCTGCATCGGACTCTCTGCTTGGCAGGGAGCCTGCTTCCCTCTGTCTCTCTCTGTGCCTGCCTCTCCGCCTACTTATGATCTCTGTCTGTTGACTTGGTTAAGCGTCCAACTCTTGGTTTTGGCTCAGGTTATAATTTCAGGGTAGTGAGATCAAGCCTTACATCTGACTAACTAGCTCAGCATAGTCTGCTTGAGAGTCTCTTCCCTCTGCCCCTCTCCCATTCATGCATGTGCTCTCTCTCTAAATAAATAAATAAAAATCTTTAAAAAAAAAATACATGCCATGAGACAGAATTATGTACAATGGTCTGGTGGTACCAAATTCTGGCCAGTCTTGAAGTACTTTTTTTTTTTTTTTTTAAATCACTATGCCTGGAATAGTACCTACCCTGGATGCTAAATAAATATAATACTTGAATAAGATGGTGAATCATATATAAGTTTGAAATTTATTCTGGAGACAGAAAGCAGTGGGTTTTTTTGTTTGTTTGTTTGTTTGTTTTTAAAAGATTTTATTTATTTGACAGAGATTACAAGTAGGCAGAGAGGTAGTCAGAGAGAAGAGGAAGCAGGCTCCCTGCTGAGCAGATAATCTGATGTGGGGCTTGATCCCGGGACCCTGGGATTATGACCCAAGCCGAAGGCAGAGGCTTTAACCCACTGAGCCACCCAGGCGCCCCAGAAAGCAGTGTTTTTTAAAGGTAGAAGTTATGTTTAAAAAAATAACCAGTAGCAGAGGATTAGTTGGAGCCAAGAAAGGGTGTGGGCAAGGAAGTCAATCTGAAGCACTAATCCAAAGGGGCAAATGGATTTCATCAAATGTTCCAGTGATAGTTGATAGTATCTGCTTGTGTTGAAAAAGATTGTAAAATTATGTTAAGTTTCAATAGGAAAGAATTTAGTGATCCACCCAGAGACCAGAGCCAGACTTCAGATAGTAAAGGTCTAAACCTTATAGTAGAAGCAGTGAGAACTGAAAATGGATTTAAAAGCTATTGATAGGATTGACTGAATTGATGACACAGATTTGGAGGATAGGGGAGTCAAAAATTAATGAAGTTTGTAACAGTGGTGAGTATCTCTAGAGGATCTGCCTTTTTATTTAGGAAAAGAGGCCATTTTTGTCTACTTCCAGCTACATCTCATTGACTGCCCTTAGATGGAAGGGAAGCTAAAAATTTGAGTATTTCATCTCCTAGTCTCAGTAGTAGACCAGGTAATAGAAATTTCAGTTGGAAGAGTTATGACTGAGCCAGCCTACAGTACCTACCGTATTCTGTAAGCCCCCCTTCTATCTGATGAACCACAGATTAACTCCGTTAAATGTCTGCTTTAGGCTCAGGTCCTAGGGTCCTGGGATTGAGCCCCCATTGGGCTCCCTGCTCAGTGGAGAGCCTGCTTCTCCCTCCCTGCCTATAGCTCCTCCTGCTTGTGCATTCTCTCTCTCTGTCAAATAAATGAATGAAATCTTTTTCTTTTAAGATTTTATTTATTTATTTTTTAAAGATTTTATTTATTTATTGTTTGACACAGCGAGAGAGGCAACACAAGCAAGGCGAGTGGGAGAGGAAGAAGCAGGCTTTTGCGGGGCTTGAGGCAGCCCAAAGGCAGACGTTTAAGGACTGAGCCATCCAGGCACCCCAAATGAATAAAATCTTTAAAAAAAAAAATGCATTTAATACACCTAGCCTACCAAACATCATAGCTTAGCCAAGTTTAATTTAAATATGCTCCGAACACTATAATTGTGCAACCTATAGTTGGGCAAATCATCTAACACAAAGCCTATTTTATAATAAAGTGTTAAATATATTATGAAATTTATTGAATACCATACTGAAAGTGAAAAACAGAATGGTTACATGGGTACAGAATGGTTTTAAGTGTATTTGTCATTTATCCTCGTGATCAAGTTGGCTGTGTGCTTAATCACTTGAGCCACTTTGAAAAATTGTTAAGTTGAACCATTATAAGTTGAAGACTGTAGCACTTTCCAAAGTTGCTGACTGTCCCTTCACCTGTGTATTTATTAATCTTGGTGAAGGGAGTGTACCTGGCACTTCTAGGATACATAGTTATAGGTGAGTAGAAAGTTGTTCATGAATAGTTCATGCCAGCACTCCTACAGAACAAACTGTTAAAACTGTGCCTGACTGTTTAAGCTAGGATGTTGAATTTATACATATATATATATGTATATGTTAATATGTAATATTACAAATATATATATTACATATATATACTTTAAAATCATTTCCTTCTCAGTCTAGGACTCAAAGAATTTTCTCCTGTATTCTTCATATTATTGTCAACATAAATTTGTAAAGTTTCAACTGTCTTGCTATATACATCTTGCTATACAAGTTTGATGTTATAATTCGCCTCCAGAAAATGCCGAAATCTGATTCTGTTATATGTTTAGAAAAAATGGTAAGTGTCGGAAATTGGGAATAAGAAAAATTGGCCTCTTTATGCAAAGTGAAACCTCTACAGATTAGGTGAGATCTATACAGATTTCCACGTAAGGCAGAAACAGTCTTTTCAGTTCAGTGAGTAGGGGCTGCTTTTGTTTGTTGAATGAGGCTCAGTTAAAAGTAATGAGTTAAGGGCATTTGAGTTATTTGAATTCTACCACATGCCCATTTCATTTCTTTGGTTCTGCTCTTTCTTGAACAATGCCTTAATCTTCACAGAAGGGTTCTGACAAGACTATGAATCCATCTAACTTTGTAATTTGGCAAACTATGGGCCCCAACTTTGAGGGTGTTTGGCTCTTTTAGCCCCATGGCTGCAAAGAATAAATTCTTTTGTTATTATCAGAGGAAGTCCTTAATTTTTGATTCCTACTTCAAGCTAAGAATTTAGAAATCTCATTTCGTCATTCTCTTTTAAGCTCTCCAGTGTTAGTATAAATAAAAATTCTACCCCACACTTTAGCCCAAAACTGCCTTCCATGGGTATATCATTATACCCATGGAAGTTAATCATTTTATATCATATATAGTTAATCATTTTATATCATATGTTTACTCTATGCACTGTGTTCCATAAACACCAGAAGGACTTCTTTTGGTACCAGCTAAATTTTTACTGGTTTCTCAGCCCTGGTTAGGACTAATCCAACTTGTTTCTATTTCCCTGAGGGTCTGTTATCTGCAACGGTTCTTGGAACTCGTTTCACAAGTCTTATTTACCAGCAAATACAACTAACTAACCAACTATATATACCTAATTTAAACAAAAGAAAGGTTTATAAAAATCCGGTGTCACAGAGTTCTATGAGACTGGGAGGCTAGCTAGCTAATAAGAATGTATACCTTGTGTTGCAGAGCTGGTCTGCATTGCAGAGGTAGTCCAACTAGCCTGCTAGTATTACAGAAGACAGCCACCATATCACCCCACTGATACGACACACTGACACTGGATGTCAGCCCTACAAGCCATGCATTCATGTCTCTATGAGAGTGTGTGTGTGTGTATGTGTGTGTGTGTGTGTGTGTGTGTGTGTGTGGTGGAGGAGGGGGACTAGGAAAGTAAATATTGGGTAGTTTTAGCTTCTATAGTGGGATGTAGGCTCTCTACTTCAGAAAGAGGAGATGTCCTAAACAGCTAAAACAAATAAAAAATGTCCATTGCATAAATCACTGACCTATGGAAGGTAATGGAATCAATTAGGAGAAAACACATTGCATTAAATTTAACATTTATGTTGGTTAGTTTTTGTGTTAGTCTGGGTTCTCCAAAAAGCAGATCCATAAAGACAAGAGACTTATGGAAGAAAACTAGTGGACATTTTCCAGCGGGAGAGAGAGAGCAAGAGCACTATCTGGAAAGGTAAGATGTAGAAAACTCAAAGGAAGCAATGAATCTGCAGTGAATAAAGATGAAGAAGTAGAAAGATTTTTATAAAATGACTATAAGAGGGAATGGGATCTCAGAACTAATCTTATTTACCGATGAAGAATTCAAAATAAGTTTAGGAAAGATTGGAAGAACCAGAAAAGGAGTGAAGAAGTCCTGGCACTTAGAGTCACTTCCTAATAGATTACTCCATTAAGTTTCTTTCCCATAGTAAACATCTAAAAGTTGCTGACAAAACCAGTAAAAAGCATAGCTGCACTGAGAATCCAAAAGTTAGCTTCAATAGTAAGAAGCAATGGAAAGGGAAAGCTGCAAATACATGCAGTTTGCTGAAAGTAAAATGCACTCAGTAAGAAGACATTTTTGGGGGGGGTCCCTGCTGGGCTTTATATTAGCATATAATGTATTGTTTAAGGGGTAGAGGTCTGTGAATCATCACCCTTACACAATTCATAGCACTCACCAAGAACATACCCTCCCCAATGTCCATTACCGAGCCACCCAATGGGCCACCCCCATCCCCTCCAGCAATCCTCAGTTTGTTTCCTGAGATTGAGAGTCTCTTATGGTTTGTCTCCCTCAGTGGTCCCATCTTGTTTCATTTTTCCCTCCCTTCCCCACTATACTGCCTGACACCACTCCCTCAAATTCCTCATGAGATCATATGATACTTGAAGAAGACTGATTTTTTTAAGGGTTTAATTTATTTAAGTAGTCTCTACTTCCAAATTGGGGCTCACACTCCTTACCTTGAGTTAAAGAGACACAGGCTCCTCTGACCCAGCCAGCCCCTGATTTTGATATTTGGAAGCAAAGGTGGTATTGAGGGGATTTATGGTTAACAACGTTGTGGAGGGGAAACATTATCTTCAGAGATACTTCTGGAATCAGATTCCAAAGGAGGAACTCGCAACCCAATTGTGATACTACTGAACCTTCAATAGAGATTGCATGGCAAGTGGTGGGTGAATTCAGAAACCTTTTAACAGAAATAGGAGAGAGGCCAGATTAAAAAAAACAATTTTTTTTTAAAGCGAGGATTGGGGGACACCTGGGTGGCTCAGTGGGTTAAAGCCTCGGCCTTCATGATCATGGCCTGGCATGATCCAGGTATCCTGGGATTAAGCCGCATGGGGCTCTCTGCTCAGCGAGGAACCTGCTTCCCTTTCTCTCTGCCTGCCTCCCTGCCTAGTGATCTCCTGTCAAAAAAATAAAGTCTTAAAAAAATAAATAAGTAAATAAATAAAAGCAAGGATTAGAACCTAACTGAAGAGGACTGCTAATACTGTCAGTGCAAGCAACCTTCAGCCTTCATTTGTCCCAAGGATAATTTCATATAACTCTGTAATGATCAATTCCCCAAGCCCCTAACTTGACTTGTTTCCTTTTTTTTTTTTAATGTTTCCTCTTGAGAAAACTGAGAGGACCCAGAGTCTTTATCATCCTGAGTTATAGAGATTTAAGACCGAATTTCTCCTCACGTTTAGGTAAAGGGATAAAATCTGGGCAACTGCTGGGAAAACCTGAGATTTGTCGCAAAAGACAGTATTTTCCTTTGGAGGGCGTGGAGCGCTGTGTTTAAGATTAAGGATGTAAAAGGCCCTAAACACTGTCTTTTGGTTCAGAAAGTCCCCACAGGGGTGAAAAACATCAGGAACAGGCGCCCGATCTTTTCAGGGTGCAGACTCTAGACCCGGAGGAGAAGGGGCGGGGCTGCGTGCCCTCTGCGTGCCCCGCCCCGCCCTCCCGCTTCAGGATCCCGCGGAAGGCGAGGCCTGAACGCGCTGTTACCACGTGACTCCTTCGCCTCCGGGGGCACCGACGCATGCGCGCCTGCTCTCGGCGAGGCGGCCCTATTCCTGTGGAGGCTGCTGTGGTGTCTGTGGGACGGAGACGGTGGAAGTGCCATCTTCGACTTGGTTGGCCCCGACTGCGGCTCATGGCATTGAGTGGCATCCGTCGTCAGGTTAGCTGGGGCAGGCGTTTTGGAATTGGCCGGGCGGAGTGGCGGGGGGGGGGGCGGTATTTCGTGGGGCAGGAAGGGGCCTGCCTTGTTTCAGGCCGCACTGGGGTTGCGGCCTCCCTCTCCCGCCCTGTTTGAGGCCCGGCCTGGCCTCGGCTCCCAGCTGTACATTCCTTTCTCCTTCCCACCTGTTGGGTGGGGCAGGGTGAGGTTTCTTTTCTTAGACCAAAGGTTTCTCTGACGAGTGCGCCTTATGAAGGGCGGGGAAATGCGGGCCTCCACCTTGGTTTAGGAAGCGTTTTGGGGGTAAGTCTGAAGCCCTAGCTTCCGCAAGGGCTGGAAACCAGTGTGCTGGGGTGACTGGAAGTGGAAGGGGCTCAATAGTAGCCGTCAGAGGATTGAGAGAATTCAAATTCTGTTAATGAAAGCTTGTAGGCGCCTTGGAGTGGCGCGTTTCGCGTTCCGACTACGCAAGCCATGCTGTTGGGACCCTGAGTCACAGCACCTCAAAGATCAGCCAGAGCTTTGGCAGCATAGGATAGAATCAGAAAAAAAAGACGCTAAGGATCCTAATAGGATCTTCTAAAGACACCTGTTTTAAAGTAATGCTTACCTTTTGTAATCAGAGACCGACACTAGGTAGTACTGCTTTTTATCTGTTATTGATGATTATAATACTGTATTATTTTATGCCGATTGAATTGTTTCGGTTCGATGCCCATGTTGCCTTATTTTTAAGGACTTGAGGTTATTTGGCAACTGATCCAGTATGTTCAGAAATACTTTAAACTTTTTTTACAGCTGGGAAGGTTGAACCTTAAGATAACACATTTTATACAGGGAAATACGAAGCTCATGTTGGAACTTAAGTGTTTTGGTTTCTCTGGGAGCTTAAGTAGATTGAAAAAAACAACTGTCAGTTACCCCCCCCTCCCCCCCTCCCATTTATAACCTCATTCTAGAGTTGCAAAAGTTGGAACTTTCCACTGTTGAGCTTCTGGTAGGTATAAAGTGAACGAAAGGAGTTGTGCTAAAAAACTCTAATTCGTAGATTATGAACTCTGGAATAATTAGGCATTGACTAAAGATGGCTAATTAGTGTCAGTATTTGGTAATATTTTTACTTGTTTACTTATAGTTGAATAAGAAGAAGAATTTTATTTTATTTTTTAAAGACTTTTTTTTTTTTTTTTTTTTTTTTTTTTAGATTTTATGTATTTATTTGGCAGAGCACAAGCAGGGGGAGCAGCAGAGAGAGAGAGAGAAGCAGAGTCCCCCTGAGCAGGAAGCCTGAGGGAGGGCTCAATCCCAGAACCCTGGGATCATGACCTGAGCCTACCGCAGACATTTAGCTGACTGAGCTGCGCAGGCACCCCCAAAAAAGAATTTTATAAATCAAATGATGAAAGGTGTGTGTACACATGTGTCTTAAAGAAAAAGAACAGGGGCGGCTGGCTGCCTCAGTCAGTAGAGCATGTGAGTCCTGATCAGTGTTCAAGCCCCACAGTGGGTGTAGAGATTATTTAAACATCATAAAGAGAAATAACAGAACCTTTTGTGGTACGTTAATAACTAATCTGCTTGAAACAGGATTTTGTATGTGTGTGAAAAATAGTCAAAGGAGAAAGAAAGTAGTTCCTGTCGAATGGTAATTTTTTTTTCCCCCCAAAGACTTAGAGGTGATGCAGTCATTTATGTAAATATATGTATACAAGGTTGAGTTTCTGGAAAATATTAAGTGTTTAATATGTGGAAAAATATAAAAGGTCAGTCTGTGGACATTCTACTTAGCCTTTGAAAATAGTTTCCCAAACAAGTGGTTATGGTAGTCTCTTCTTAACAATTTGTGTCTTCAGATTGGCTTATCTGAGGATGAGGAACAGAGTAACTTGTAGATTGGAAAGCTAGTTGATTTGCACTACTCAAACTGATTTTTTGGTCCTTAGTGATGACTTTAGATGTTTTTGTGTTTCTTTGTTTATGAAAAGAAAAATACATGGTATAATTTTGAGTGCCTAGAGAGAGTTAAGAGAGAAGATATTAAATTAGACTTCACATTTTTAATTAAGTATGGGTTAAATGATCCTTCAGAAGACCTTTTAAATTTTAAGATGGCATGCTGAATTTTTAGTGAAATGTTTAACGTTTGCTAACTAACTAACTAAACTAACTAAACTAAAAGTTGAATGTATGATGTAGAACTGTATTTTTTAGTGTATATGTAGTCACATTATAATTTATCATGTTTCCTTTCATGCTCGTGGACTTGGGCCTCTAATACGATTTTATAAGAAAGTGAAATGTAGAAGGGCATTGAGAAAAGGAAAGTTTGTTAGTCTAAGAGAATAGAGTAAGCCAGGGTTCGGACATGAAAAATATATTGAGCCCTGTAAAAAGCAATGAGGAGGAATACTGTAGGGTTAGTATATTTGAAAAGCTAAGTTGGAACCAGGTTGTCACTCACTTTTTCAACAGAGATTTAATGTGCTGTTACATACAGGACACTGTTTTAGGTTCTAGGAACACAGTAGTGA
This sequence comes from Mustela nigripes, assembly GCF_022355385.1. NCBI lineage: Eukaryota > Metazoa > Chordata > Mammalia > Carnivora > Mustelidae > Mustela > Mustela nigripes. Next base: position 92,762,152 of record NC_081569.1, read on the forward strand.
ATAAAACCACGGCCTCTGTTCTGCTCATTTTAATATTACAGTAATATTAATTTATCTGTAGCAGTAGTATAGCAGTGTTTTTCAAGTTTTTTTACTGTGACCCATAGTAGGTTGTGCATGTAATATTGCATCCCAATAAACAGTAGTTGCATTCTGTGTGTATTTCAGCATGCCCTTAGTGTGTGCATGAACTCTGATATATTGTTTTCAATTCTGTATTTTTCCATTTAAAAAAATGAGAAGCTGATTGGAATCAGTCTGAAATTTGAAAAACATTACTCGAGAGGCCATATAAAATAGGGGCCCCCGGCTGGCTGAGTCAATAAAGCATGTGGCTCTTGATCTCTGGGTTGTTAGCGTCCCATGTTGAGTGTGGAGATTGCTAAAATAAACTTAAAAAAAGAGGGGAGATGATAATTACTGAAATTGTAGTAAAAGCACTGTGAATGAAGAGGATAGTTAATCTTTATGGCAGGGTATTTGTGATTATTTTGTGAATGAGGCGTAGAGAGGTTAAGTATCTTGCTCAGTGTTCCCTAATGAGTAACTGGGCCAGATCTTTTTTTTTTTTTTTCCCCTTAAGATTTTATTAATTTATTTGAGAGAGGAAGAGAGATAGTGACAGAGTGAGAGAGAGCACAAGCAGGGAGGAGAGGGAGAAGCAGGCTCCCGCTGAGAAGGGAGCCTGACACAGGGCTCAATCCCAGGACCCTGGGATCACCACCTGAGCCAAAGGCAAATGCTTAACTGATGAAACCACCTAGGCGCCCCTAGGCCAGATCTTTAATTCAATTCTATTGGACCCTAAAGCCCAAGTACTTTATTTATTTTTTTTTTAATTATGTTATTTATTTATTTGACAGAGCAAGAGAACGCAGGCAGGGAGAATAGTAGAGAGAGAGGGAGAAGCAGGCTCCCTGCTGAGGAGGAAGCCCTATTTGGGGCCATCCCAGGACCCTGGGATCATGACCTGAGCTGAAGGCAGATGCTTCACCATCTCAGCCACCCAGGGACCACTCCTAAAGCTCCAGTACTCTCATTTGGTTATGAAAGTAATATATTAGTTTTTATTCTGGGAGGACTGAGGACTCAGATACCGTTTATTTATTATTCAGTGAATTGAGTTTGTAGTACTGGGCCTCCTGGTATATTGTATTCCTGTGTATTGGTAGATCTGGGCCCGACTCACAAGAAATTTGTAGTCTAGGTGGAAAGATGATACCAAACGAGTACCACAAATGAGATTTGTGCTATGGAGAGAAAGAATTCTGTGGAGCATCATGGAGGGAACCTAGATAATTCGGAGTGTATGGGAAAACTTTCTAAGAAGTGGTATTTAAACTTCCCATGCAGAAGAATGAGTAGGCTTCAGCTAGGTTGAGGGTTCTAAGTGGGGGTGGGGTAGGGGATGGGAGAATATTCCAGATGGAAGAAACTGGGTACACTAAGGCCTTGAAGTGGAAAGGAGCTGCACTGGAAAACGAAACAAAACCAAACTTTAACAAAAGGAGAATTTCTTGGCTGCAGAAGTTGGTAGAGAATGGGGAGAGTTTTGGTGTTAGAATGAGTTTGAATCCTGTCTTTTTGCTTTACTAACTATATAACCTTAGACAAATTAATATTAGTTTTGTTTTTCCTATTCTTTAAAAATGGGTAAATGGCATTCATCAAAATACTTGTTCAATAAATGGTGTCTCAGGATTATGACAAGTAGCTAGTAATTGAAATCATAGCAGTATATGATGATATACTTTCATTCATTCATTCTTTCACAAATAAGTGTCTTCAGTGTGCCATGCAGCTCAGTATGCAGTAATTGAAGAGTGTGTGTGTGTGTGTATAGTCACAGCAAATGTCACAAAAGAATATACCCTTACTGTGTGCAAAGCAGTCTGATAAATTTATTTCCATTTTATTTTTCATTTGCAAAAGAGGAGAAAAAGCTGTCTGAAGCAGTCTACAGTTTGAAAAATACTGGTGTAGTGGGGGAGATACTGATTACTTAAACTACAGCAGTACTTCTGTGAATAAAAAGAAGGGGATGGTTAATTCTTATGTTAGGGTATTCTAAGTAAGTAAATTATTATGTTAGAGTATAATATTATGGATAAAAGAAAAAAAATAGAGGACAGTAAAGGGGATCAAGTACAGTAAAAGGGATCATGTACGTTGGGAGTGGGAGCAAGTTAAAATTTTAAATAGGATTACCCAGGTAGGTCTTACTGAGAAAGTACCCTACCTATCAACCTCCCTTCCTCCTCCCCCCCTCCTTTCTTCCTCCCTAGATTTATTTATTTGAGAGAAAGGGAGTGGGACTGGGCTTGGAAAGGGAGAGAATCTCAAGCACACTCCCTGCCAAGCACAGTGCCCCACACCAGGCTCAGTCTCAGGACTCCTAGATCTTGACCTGAGGTGAAATTAAGAGTCAGACGCCCTGAGAAGGTGACATATCAATAAAGGAGGAGTTAAGGAAGGCATCTGGGAGAAAATCCCTCTGGTAGAGGAAACAGCCAATTTAAGGCTCTAAAGCTGGAGAGTGTGGTCTGTTTTAGAGAAAACAATATGCCAGTGCAAATGGGGCTGAATTGGGTTAAGAGTAGGAGAAGATGAGGTCAAAAGATAAATGGTAGGAGGAAGACAGTGGGCCATTTCAAGGACATTGACTTTTATCCTGTGAGATAGAGCAGTGGAGTGGCATGGTTTGATTTGTGTTTTAGAAAGAATACTATCTGCTGTGCTGAAAATGGACTGGGGACAGGGAGGTAGGGTAGGTGCAGCAAAAAGGATGAAGCAGGAGACCTATGTAAGGTTATAGAAGACTGAAATAGTATTCTAGGTGAGAGTGGGTGGTTTGAATTAGAATTAGAAGATGTGGAATTCTGAGTACATATGAAAGTTTCCATAACGAAGTGGTTGGGTGCGAAAGAAGGAAAAGTCAGGGATGATTCCCAAGATTTTTGGCCTAAGCAACTGAAAGGAGGGATTTTCTGTTAGCAGATATGGGGAAGGCAGTGGATAGAGCAGGTTTTGTGGAAGAGATCAGAAGTTCACTTAGGGACATTTTGTAATTTGAAATGGCTCTGTATGTGTAGATGATAAAAGTAGCAGTTGAATATATGGATCTGGAGTCTGGAAAAAAAGGCTGGAGATAGCATTTGGGAGTTGGCATGTAATTAGTATTTGTATTTAAAACTGTGAGACTGCGGGCGCCTGGGTGGCTCAGTGGGTTAAGCCGCTGCCTTCGGCTCAGGCCATGATCTCAGGGTCCTGGGATCGAGGCCCGCATCGGGCTCTTTGCTCAGCGGGGAGCCTGCTTCCCTCTCTCTCTCTCTCTGTCTGCCTCTCTGTCTACTTGTGATCTCTCTCTGTCAAATAAATAAATAAAATCTTAAAAAACAAAAACAAAAACAAATAAAACTGTGAGACTGGGAGTTAATGGAGATAGAGAAGGAATAGATGAAAGAAAGATTGAGTGCCTCAGGACACTAGTACTTGGGAGGAAGCATGATTGTGAGGTAGAAAGAGGTGATGGTGTGACTCGGAAGACAAGTGAAAGAAATATATCAAAGGGAAGAACATTTTCAGCCCAAGGAGAGTGTTGATTGAGAAAAGAAGAGAGTTGAGTACAAAATGTTGGGTGCTAACAATTCTTACAGGATTGTTGAGAAGAAAAAAAATTCTTCAGAATGGTAGGGGGAAAGCTAGGTGAATGTGATGTGTCAGAAAAATCAGTAAAAAGAATCTTACAAGTAGAAAGTCATCATTACTGTTGGATGCTGTAAATAGTACATCAGGAAGTTGTGACCTTGACAAATTTTAGAGAGTGATGAAGAAACCAAATTGAAGAGTAAATGGAGGTTACAGAAGTAGAGGTAACAAGCTTGTACAACTTCATTGGCTTTGTCCTTAGAACAAAATCCAAATCCTTAACATAGCTTTTGATTGATATCCTTCATTTGTTTTTAAGCTAAGTTGTCATATGTATGTCATGAATTATTATATAGAAGAAGAAAAACATTTACACTTGAAGGCTGTTGGATTTAAGAACTGAAAGAAACTGATAAGGGGAGAGTAAAGATAATTTAAGAACCACTATTGAGATGGGTGGGAGAAATGATCAAATCATGAATTCAGGGTGTGACCTTTGCTAGGAACAGAGATCCTTTCTCCATTATGGCCAAGGGAAGGAAGAGGACCAATAATGATTTCAGCCACTATAGGAGTGCTGTAGAAGAGATACAAAACAAATACTTTGAGAATGGGAAAATACTAAATGAACAGGGTTGAGCATAATTGTAAACCTAATTTCAGTAAAATAAAAAATAATATAAAAACAAAATAACATCATGTAAACCCTAAAAGTCAAAGGACAGAAGAGAAAGTGTCAACATGAGAATTAAATGTTTTGGAAGAAACAGAGTAGATTTCACTGATGAACTTACGTTATCATTTTTTTGCATTCAGTTCTTCGCCTGCAGAGAGGGAAGTTAATAAGAAATAGAAGGATCTTCCCACAAAACTCCAGAAAGGCTCAGGAATTTCGGTTACCAAGTGCCTCTCATGATGAAAGTGCTGAGTAGGGCTAAAAATTCTAGGATTAGTTGAAAGTCTGGAGTAGTTTAGACCCTACTTTTTTTTTTTTTAAGACCCTCCATTTTTCTTTTCCATATAATATAGCCAGCAAAAAACTAGATGTTTATTATTTGAAAAGGGTGGAACCAGAGAAGGTTTGACATAGCTGGTGAGAGTTGAGACAGGGGTGAAGGGTATTGATGAAAATGGGAAATTGAATAAAAGTTTACATATTGAATGGTAAGATAACTAGCCTTGTTTTTTTTCTTTGCTCCTAGAATGCTTATTGTCTCTTCATATTTTTTTTTTAAGTTGAAGCATTCTTCTTTGGGAAAACTTAACACCAGGGAAATGATGTGAAGCACTGACTTTTAATGAGTTCCCCCTCAATAGAATGCCATCCTGCACTGAGGTTCAAGCTTTATCTAGCTTCTGATTTTGTGTGATGCATCACACTTCTTGAACAGCAGTTTGAAGATCTCTATTTGAGAGACCAAAACACACAGAAGAGACAGGTCTGAGAACAGAAGAAAATTCAAAATGATTTATAGAGAGATAGCAGGAGATATTGCACCACTGAAACAGAATAGGAGACTAAAATGGATTATTCAGAGTAAAAAAAAGGGAATTAAAATTTTGATTCATATATTAAAAACCTAGTAAAAGTGATCTCAGAGTAGAATGAGTCAAGGAAGATGGGGAAAAAATGTAGGAAAAGCTAAGAAAAGTAGAGTATCAGTCCAGGAGGTCCCAACAACTGAGTAATGTGAGTTCAACAAAGATAAAACCGAGGGAAGAAAATTATTACATAAATGATAAATATGGAATGTAAGAATTGAATGATGTAAATATTTAGATTAAAATAGGCCTTCTGAATGAATACCAGCAGAATGAGTAGAAAAGACTTAAGGCACATCATTTTGGAATTTCAGAACACTTGGATTAAATGCTGGCTACTGTGGAGAAAAAAAACATGTCTCATATAGAGGAGTTTTCTCAATAGCATTACCCTAGGGGCACCTGGGTGGCACAGTAGGTTAAGTGCCCAAATCTTGGCTTCATCTGAGGTTGTGATCTTGGGGTTGTGGGATTGAGCCCTGTGTTGGGCTCATGTTCAGGGTGGAGTCCGCTTGGGATTCCCTCCCTCCCTCCCTCTCCTGTCCCTCCCTTCTGCACTCCTGTGTACTCTCTCTCCAATGAATAAATTTAAAAAAAAAATAATAATAATAACAACACCCTGTATTAGGAAACAATGAAAAGATTCCTTCAAAACTTTTTATTTTTGTTTCAAAACTTTTTTTTTTTTTTTTTTAAGTAATCTGAATGCTTAACTTAGGACTTAAACTCACCACCACTCTGAGAACAAGAGTCTCAGGCTCCACCAACTGGGCCAGCCAGGTGCCTCCTCTTTAAAACTCTTATGCAATTATTTTCATTCTAGAATTTTATACCTAGACAATCTATCATTCAATTATGAGGATTTTAGCATTGAAAAGTCTTAATTTTTTCACTCCTCATATACTTTTTCAGAAGTTTATAGAAATGATTTTCTAAAAGAGGGAATAAATCAAGAATGAACAATAGTTTAGCTGTTGTAAATGAGATTCAGCCCAGGAAAGGAGTTAAAGGAATTCCTTGGGTCAAATAGAACAGACAAACTTAGACAAGGCAAACCAGTCTGGATTGCTGCAGAAGGTTATATTGTTTCAAACAGGATGTCTCCTAAAAGGAAAATGGACTTGATAGTATGAGTGTCCGTTGTTTTGTTTGTTTGTTTGTTTTTATTTTAGTAAACTATGCCACATGCTGTGCTCAAACTCATGACCCTGAGATCAAGAGTTGCATGCTTTACCAACTGAGCCAGCCAGGCACCCTGAGTGTTGGTTATTCCTGAAGGAATTTTATAAGAGCTCTTCAGGAGTTTGAGGTCAATGGTCAAAGAAAACCAAGCATATGAAAATAATGAAAGATTTAAAGAGGTAGAAGCAAGGAAATGTAATTAAATGTAATTATAGTATACATGATAGCTTGGGGAAAAAATGTTTACATAAGCATACTAATGTAAACCTGAATGTTGATTTAACTCCACACTGATTGCAATTGGATCATGTTTGTGAGAGGGAAGTTATAGGGGCATGTTTGGTATAATAGCTAAATTCTAATCTTACCTAATAGAGCAAAAAATGTCTAAAATTTAAAAACAACAAATAAGATAGACCTCCAGATAAACTCTGATGTCTGCTAATTTATGAAGAAAGGCAATAGCTTTTTTCCTCCTCTGAAAATTTTTTCAAAAAAATTTAAGTGTGTTGTGGAATTTTTTTGTCTTTTCCGTAGCTATTTTAAAGTATAACATCAGGATTGGAAAGTGCTTTTTGAGGAAACTGTTGTTTTCAGTGATACTTTGATTTGTGTGAATTTATAGACTTCCACATGCTTTTATCTCATCTGATGTTTCCAATAGCCCAATGCAAGTATTATTGGTCCCTAATTAGAAGTGAGGAAGAAAGTCTGACTAGGATCACATGCTCTTAAGCTAGAGGACTAGGGCTCACTCCCCTTACCCCCTGTTCATTTTAATATTTACCATACTATAACTTATGATGAAGGAAGGATTTGGATGGAAACCTGGATGGCTCAGTTGGTTAAGCATCTGCCTTCGGCTCAGGTCGTGATCCCAGGGTTCTGGCATGGAGCTCCCTATCAGGCTCCTGCTCATTGGGGAACCTACTTCTCCCTCTGCTCCCTGTTCATGCACTCTTTTGCTATCTCTGTCTCTCTCTCATATAAATAAAATCTTAAAAAGTATTTGGAAATTCTAATTCCTAGTCTTTTGTACTTTATATTTGCTAATTTAGTTATAATTTTTTAAAAAGATTTTGTTTATTTATTTGACAGACAAGAGATTCACAAGTAGGCAGAGAGGCGGGGGTCGGGGTGGAGCAGGCTCCCTGTTTAGCAGAGAGCCCAAGGCGGAGCTCGATTCCAGGACCCTGAGATCATGACCTGAGCTCGAGGCAGAGGCTTAACCCACTGAGCTGCCCAGGTACCCCCTAATTTAGTTATAATTAAACTCTTGTCTTACCTTTTTTTTTTTAATGATAAAAGCCATATAACATAAAATTTACCTTAACTATTTTTAAGTGTATCGTTCAGTAGTGTTAAATATATTCACATGGTTGTATATAGACTACCAGAAATTTTCATCTTACAAATCTGAAACTATATGCATTAAACAACTTCCCTTTTCTCCCTCACTCCATTCCCTGATAACTGCATTCTACTTTGTTTCTATGAATTTGGTTACTCTAGATACCTCATATAAGTAGAATCATGCAGTGTTTGTCTTTTTTTGAGACTGGCTTATTACTTCACTTAGCATAATGTCCTCAAGGTTCATCCATATAGAATATGACAGGACTTCTTTCATTTTAAAGGCTGAATAGGCGTGCCTGGATGGCTCAGTTGGGTAAGTATCAAGACTCTTGATATAGGCTCAGGGTTGAGAGATTGGGCCCTGCTTGAGCTCCCTGCTGGGCATGGAGCCTGTTTTTAAGAGTCTCTCTCTGCCCCTTCCTTCCTGCTCACTCTTGAACACCCTCTCTTTCTTTCTTTTCCCCTTATAAAAAAAAAACCCTAAAGGGTGAACAATATTTCAATGTATATACTACATTTTGTTTATTCATCTGTCAATGGACGTTTGAGTTGTTTCCTCTTTGGCTATTGTGGATAGTGCTGCTATGAATGTGGGTGTGCATGCAGCTGTTTGAGTCTCTGCTTTCAGTAATTTGGATATATACCAGGTGGGATTCTTCGGTCGTATATAGTTCTCTTTTTAATTTTTTCAGGAACCTCCATACTGTTTTCTGTAGCAGTTGAATCATTCTCTGTTTTTTTTTTTTTTTTTATAGTAGCTATCATAATGGGTGTTACGTGATACCTCGTTTTGATTTTGATTTGCATTTTATTGATTATTGGTGTTGAGCATGTGTTCATATGCTTGTTGGCTATTTGTATATCATCTTTGGAGATAAACTGTTGATGTCCTTTGCTCATTTTTAAATCAAGTTTTTTGTTTTGTTGTTGCTATTGCTGAGTTGTAGTTCTTTATATATCCTGGATAGTAATCCATAATTGGATATAAGATTTACAAATATTTCCTCCTATTCTGTTGTCTTTTCATTCTGTTTTGTTTTGTTTTTTTTTAAGATTTTATTTATTTATTTGTCAGAGAGAGTGAGCACAGGCAGACAGAATGGCAGGCAGAGGGAGAAGCAGGCTCCCTGCTGAGCAAGGAGCCAGATGTGGGACTTGATCCCAGGACACTGGGATCATGACCTGAGCCGAAGGCAGCTGCTTAACCAACTGAGCCACCCAGGCGTCCCTCATTCTGTAGATCTTTGATGCACAAAAGTTTTAAACTTTGATATAGTCCGTTTGTCTGTTTTTACTTTTGTTCCCTTTGTTTTTGATATTTCTGGGAAATCATGGCCAAGTACAATATCATGAAGATTTCCTCTGTGTTTTCTTCTAAAATTTTTTTATTTTTAGGTTTACATTCAGGCTTTTAATCCATTTTGAGTTAATTTTTGTATGTGGTATAAGGTAAAGCTCCAACTTCATTCTTTTGCATGTGAATATCCAGTTTTCCCAGCACATTTTTTAAAATTGATTGCCTTTTCTTTGTTGAATGATTTTGTACCCTTGTTGAAAATCATTTAACTATATATGCAAAAGTTTATTTCTGGGCTCTTTGTTCTTTTCTGTTCGTTTGTTTGTCTTTATGCTAAAACCACAGTTGTCTCCTTTTGATATTTTTGCCCCTTTGCTGTGTTATGTTGCTAATTGGAAGTTATTGGTTGTTGTTAAGAATGAAGTGGGACTAGTTAATTACCATGTTATAAAGAATATGTTGGAATAATTTATAAAAAAATAACTTTAGTGTATTCATTTGGCTCTGTGATTTTTGGCGTAATCAGAAAAATGATCTCCCTAAGGGTAAGGATGATGTTCTTTTTTTTTTTTTTTTTTTAAAGATTTTATTTATTTGACAGAGAGAGATCACAAGTAGGCAGAGAGAGAGAGAGAGGAGGAAGCAGGCTCCTCGCTAAGCAGAGAGCCCGATGTGGGACTCGATCCCAGGACCCTGAGATCATGACCTGAGCCGAAGGCAGCTGCTTAACCCACTGAGCCACCCAGGCGCCCCAAGGATGATGTTCTTAATTCTTTTTACAGCATTTTAATTACAGGGTGTGGAGTAATTGATAATCTCTGAAGATGCAGGGGTGTGGTAAATTTGCTGATTGCAGAAGAAGCCATTATGTTCCACTTAAATATTAGAATAGGGCTGATGGTAAATGACTCAGACTCTATCAACCAACACTTTCTTGTTGGTTTGTTTGACATTGGCTTTGAAATAAAAAGACATGAATCAGTGACTAATTTGCATATGGAGAATTAATCTTCAAATGTATCTTTTCTTTAAAGGAAGGGGAAGAAGAGAAAAAAAAAATTGAAAGCTTCTTTGCCTTTTTAGGGCCTCAAATGCCTCAAACATGGAAAAGCTAATGGGAAGGGAACTTATTTTTTCTCATAATCTAGTATTTTGGATTCTTTTTTACTATGTACCAAGTGGGTTTGCTTCTTGTATTATTTTTCGTCACATGTATCTATAGATTTACTTACATCATTTCTTTTCAGATTCCTCTGACTCTACCCTGCTTATTCTGCTGCTTACCCTTCCTCTTCCCCAATAGAAAACCTGGTCTCTCTTGTCTTCGAATCAGTTCTAATTTCTATCTGTTTTGTCGACTGTCAAGGATTTTTCTGTCAAGTGGGCTTTTCTCTGTTCTGGATAACTGTTCTTTCTATTGTCCTAAAACTTACAGTTTTTCAAAGTTAAGACCCAGTTTTTTATTTCATGAAGCCCTTCTAGATGGCTGTAATTTTCAGTTGATTTCTGTAAACTTTCACTTTGTTTCATTTAAAATTCTCTGTTTTGGGGGCACCTGGGTGGCTCAGTGGGTTAAGCTGCTGCCATCAGCTCAGGTCATGATCTCAGGGTCCTGGGATCGAGTCTCACATCGGGCTCTCTGCTCAGCAGGGAGCGTGCTTCCTCCTCTCTCTCTGCCTGCCTCTCTGCCTACTTGTGATCTCTCTCTGTCAAATAAATAAAATCTTTAAAGAAAAAAAAAATTCTGTTTTGCCTGTCTTTTTTTAGTTTCTTCCCAATGAATTTAATAAGCCCTAGAGTAAGGACCTTCTATTATACTTAAATATTCTTTACCAGGAATGTAATATAGTACTAGACATACATAAGGCATTAACTTTTGTCTCCACCCAAACTACCCCTGTTCCCTTATTTTTCTCTTCTCCTCCCCCACTCCTTTTTTTTTTTTTTTTTTAATTTGAGAGAGAGAGTGCATGCATATGCATGAGTGGAGGAAAGGTGAGGGGGAGAGGGAGAGAGAGGATCCTCAAGCTGACTTCCATGAGCATGGAGCCCCTTGCAGGTCTTGATCCCAGGACCGTGAGATCATGACCTGAGCCGAAACCAAGAGTTGGATGCTCAACCAACTAAGCCACCCAGGCATCCATTCCCACTTTTTTTTTTTTTTAACATTCCTTAGATTTACCTGGTTATAGTTAATTCTTCCAGTGGGATTCAGCCTCAGAAGGTCTCCTGATTTAACATGTTAAATTTCTCCTTTTTTGGGATAAAATGTGCTTCATACTATGTTTTGAAATAATGTTTTGAACATGTTTTAAGATTTGGATTTCATAGCTGCTTGACGTTTACAAGATACCCTCTATACACCCAAAAAAACTAGTAAGAAAAACTAAAAATAATGTTTTATAATGTATATTATAAAGATCTCATTTCCTTAATTCACAAAGAGCTTGTAGAAACAAATAAGAATAAAAATTAGTAATGTAATAGAAAATATGAGTGAAGGATGTGAAGGCATTTAAGAAGAAAATAGAAATTCAGCTTTCTTGTAGTTAAATGCAAATCACATGAGGGTACTATTTTTTTTTTTTTAGTCAAATGAACAAAAATTAGGTTTTATGATACTTAGTGCTGACGAGAGGTGATGGAGAAATGACCATTTTCATGCATTGTTAGTAGGTTAATCAGTTAGGACTTTTGTCTGCAAGTAATAGAAAACCTGTCTATTCCTAGTAGTTTAAACATATCGGGACTTATTTTTGCACATAGTGTGAAATTAGCATTGTGTTATTAGTAACTGATAACGTCAGGGTCAGCATTTCTTACTTTTCCTTGCCAATTCCTTATTGACCGCTTTAAAGACATAGGTTGTTTTAGATATGTTCACATTCAAGGTGATAAGAAAGTGGTAGAACCTACACTATTTGTGACTTTCCCTTTTTGTCAGAAAAGCAAAATCTTTCCCAGAGCTCTATAGTAGATATCCTTTTCAGTCTCATGATTCCCACATGGGGCTAGATATTTTGTTACTCAGACCAGAAACAGGTTTTACTAGGAAGATGGTAAGAGAGGATATTGGATAGGCAACTGAAAATGTCTTGCCACATGGCTCAAGTAATCTTTCTAGAGAATAATTTCAACATTTTCCCCAATTTAATATATACATACTGTTTAATATACATGGATTCTTTGATTCAATGTTTCCATTGTTCAGAGATCAAGATTGAAGTTAATATATTTCTTTAATAGGTAGCTGGGGCTTTTAAAAGGTGGTTTTCATGATGCCAAATAAACATTTGGAAGATGTTGCTCTTTATTTGTGTTTCCACAGATCATTAACTGAAGACAACATAAACAAATATGCAAAATTCTCACATGGATGAGTACAGAAATTCTAGTAATGGCAGCACAGGCAACAGTTCAGAGGTAGTGGTAGAACAGTCTGCTGATTTCAGTACTGAGATTATGAATGTGACGGAAATGGAACAGTCCCCTGATGGATCTCCTAATGTGAATGCAGCTGCAGAAGAAAATGAAGTAACAAATGCTGTGGACCTTCCAGTGACAGAAACAGAAGCAAATTTCCCTCCAGAGTATGAAAAATTCTGGAAAACTGTAGAAAGCAATCCTCAGGATTTTACAGGCTGGGTATATTTGCTTCAGTATGTAGAACAGGAGGTTAGTAACTATTTAAATGGGATTAGAAGGGACAGATGAATCAAGTAATAGCAGATGAGGTTTACTGTTTTGTAATTAAATAATTTTCAGATTAAGTTGAATAACATTAGATATGTACATTTTTTAGCTTTAAAATAACTTTTATAACATTTGTACCTATTTGTCAACATTAGTAGAGAGTCTAATCTTTGTAATAATTGGTGTGTATGCGAAAATATGTATTTAATCACTGAAATAAAAAGTTACCTTCTATCTGACAGAATTACTTCCTTTTGTTTCAAAGGATAAGACTGTAATACGCAAGAAAGAGATCTGTGTGTGTATGTGGTTTTTAAATCTGCGAGTTTATTTTATTTGAGATAATACATTTGGAAGAAATAATATTTTTCTGACATTAACTTCCAGGATTTTTAAACACCCTGTTTTATTTTCATCAGAATCACTTGATGGCTGCCAGGAAAGCGTTTGACAAATTTTTCATACACTATCCATATTGCTATGGTTACTGGAAAAAGTATGCAGACCTTGAAAAGCGGCATGACAACATTAAACAATCAGATGAGGTGCGTACATTACTGAATAAAATTATCTCCATTAGGTACTGTAAGCCAAATAATAAAACAAAAACTTTTTTTTTTTTTTTTTTTTTTGGCTGGCAGTACCTACGATTTATGGTCAAACAATTTTATAGGGTATTTTATTTGCATTTGTCACTCTTGTGGCATTTGTAGCTAATATTTTCTCTCTTTGTTGGCAGGTGCGTTAAACCTCTACAGTTTGTCAAGCTTTGCAGTGCAAGCCTCTGTATTACACTGCAGCTTAACAAGTAGGGCAGGGCTTTTCTCTCACTTACATTTATTTCTCATTTTCCAAACAATATAGTTGGTTTGCTAGTCACATTTGCTACGTCTTATTGCATTTTTGGTCAGACGCTGTCATTGATGCTCTAATGGGTCTGTGCCCTATGGTCTGTAACCCAAAGCCTGCCCACACAACCCGGTCAGAATGCAGGGACTGCTGCGCTTTGAAGATCAAGACTCTGCACGTGGGGATCAGAACATTGCCATGTTCTATCCAACCTCCACCCAAATGGTAATGGTAGATTATTTAAACAAAATTCCAGTAATTAGTATTTCTAAGGTTCACCGGATAACACAGTGTTGCCTCTCTGTTAAGAAATAATTAAATATTTGAAGTACAGTTTGTTGTTTTCTTCTTAGGTGTATCGTCGGGGGCTTCAGGCAATACCTCTTAGTGTTGATCTATGGATACATTATATAAACTTCTTAAAAGAAACATTGGACCCTGGTGATCCTGAGACAAACAGTACAATAAGAGGGTATGCTAAAAATTGATACTCAGATGCCTTCAAAATAGAAATAAGTCAGATATTTTGATGTTGACAATAGAACTACTCATGAATGCTAAACTGAATGTTTAACATACATTTCATTTTCACTATTTAAAAAAAGACACATGTAATAAACTGACACATGATTATAAATATTATAGATAATAATGTCCTCATTTCACACGCTCCCTTATGTTCCCAATCCCATTCCCTCCATGATTTATGAATTGTGTGTTCTTTCATATATGGATGTTTATAGGTGTATGTATTGTACATATTTGATTTTTTTTAATGTAACAGGCTGTTTTGGAATCTCTCCCTATTGTAATTTTTCAAGCATTGCAAAAGTATTTTGTGGTATTGAAGTACTATATTTTATTTGACTAAATCCTTATTTATAGGAGATAATCAGTGGTGCTATAAACATGTCTGTATTAGTCATTATTTATGTCGAGCATGCTAGAGATAGAGCTTTTGTCAAAGAGAACACAAAACTTTTATCAAATGTTCTTTCAAAAGTGGTCAATTTTAAACTCTCACAGTATATGAAGAGTAGTTATATTTTCCCATAGCCGTACCACATTCTCTTTAACCTCCAGTGATATCTCATTATTTTTGTTTGCATATCTCTGGATTGCTCATCCCAGTTTGCCATCTTTTTGTATACTTTTATCAGCCATTTGCATATTGCCTATTCATGTCATTTGCTCATTTTACTTTTGGATTGTCCTTTTCTTATTGATCATAGGAATTTTTTTTAACGTGTTCTTGGTTTTTATTTTTATCAAAGTATGTGCATATGGTTTAAAAAGTCATTGTTAAACCACTTGTAACAAAAAGCAGTCCCTCCACCCCTCCTCAAATATTTTATCTGTTTCTTATATTATCCTTCATGTTTATAATAGTAACTCTTTACTGCTCTTTCTCTCTCTTTATTACATTATGATTTTGGTATAGTAGATGAGATTTTTAGTTCACTTATACCCTGTCTTCCCATTTCTTACTTTTCCAATGTGGATAGGTTTTGGAGCCTTTTATTTTTCCTGGAGTTAATTACCCCTTCTTACACTTCTTCCTTTTTCTCACTTGCTTTGTGTTCCTTGAACATTTAAAATTTCCTACCCCTTCCAACAGCTATTTTCAGTTGTCAGTAGTAATAACTGGACTTACCGCAGTGTACAAATGCTATGTGCATTTTTTTTGAAGCTAAAAACTGTATATCTAGTGTTATTCTACTTAATCTGAAATTGTGAAAGGGAATTATACTCAGAAATTTGCAAATTCCATTTTTTACCCTTCCCCTTGGGGAATATCCCTCTTGGAACTTTCTCTTCCGTAGTCTGGATTGGTTGCTTTGTTCTGTTTCTGCCAAAGAGCAGTTATTTTGAGATTTCCTCATCATGAATATAGGAGATGCTTTTACCTCTTTCTTGGGTTTCAAGCTCTAATTCTGAGAGTTTATAAGATCCAGATTTTTCTTGGCTGATGCCTATCTTTAGAGGAGTACATCCTATAACTTCTTGATAAAAGATGCTTGGGAGAAAAAAAAAATTAAGATTTTGTAAATCTGAAACACCCACTTGATCCAGTAGGGTATAGAGTTTTGATTTGGAAGTAATTTTTCCTTAGGCCTTTGAAGGCATCTCCATTCTTTTTAGATTTTGGTTTTGTTAATGAGAAGTATGATAATTCTATGGATTCCCTTTGTATGACTCATTTTTCCTCATGGAAGCTTTTAAAATGTTCTCTTTATCTTTGATATAAATGCAGTTTTATAATATGCATTGGTGTGAGTTTTCTTTTTCTAATTCATTGTGCTTACTTAGTGGGCCTTTTCATTTTATGGGGCTCATGTCTTTCTCTTCAGAGAAATGTTATTATTGAGGTGCATGGCTGGCTTAGTATAGCATTGAGCTTTCCATCATGGGGTCATGAGTTGAGCTCTGTGTTGGGCTCAGAGTTTGCTTGGGCTTGAGTTTGCTTAAAAAAATAATAAAATTTAAAAATCATCATTACTGTATATATTCTTATGTTGGTAATTCTCTTCCTGTGGTTTTCTCTATTGTTTTTATAGTTGTACATTGGATCTTCTGTTTTAATCATTTAATTTAATTTAATTTTTTTTTACTTTTTACATGTCCGGTTTTTTGGCTTTTTGAGGTATTTCCTTGACCCTTATATTGGAATTTTAATATCTTCCATCATTTTTTTAATATTTAAGAATCTTCTTTGTTTATTGTTTTGTCTTCCTATTTTTGTTACATGGCTTATATATCTTTTTCTTACTTTTTAAAAAAGTATAAAGAGTTAAAGTTATCTTTTGTTTCCAGCACTATTTTCTCTGAAGTGTTTTATTTACTTGTTTTCATCTCTGACTTGTCTGATTTCTGCTCATGTTAAAATGAGATTTTAGGGGTGACTGGGTGGTTCAGTGGGTTACGCTCCTGCATCTGACTGTCTGCTCGGCAGGGAGCCTACTTCCTCCTCTCTCTCTCTGCCTGCCTCTCTGCCTACTTGTGATATCTCTCTCTCTCTCTCTCTCTCTCTGTCAAATAAATAAATAAAATCTTCAAAAAAATATAAAAGATTAGTTTTAAGGGGCACCTCAGTGTCTCATTTGGTTAAGCATCTGCTTTCAGCTCAGGTCATGATCCCAGGGTCCTGGGATTGAGCCCTGTGTGTAGCTCTGTTTGTCAGGAAGCCTGGTTCTCCCTTTCCCTACTTGTGGGTGCATGTGCTCTCTCAAATAAAATCTTTTTAAAATACTAGATTTTAATAAACTGAATATAAGCTCTGTGTATTTTGTATGCAGGGTATTATCGGCTGGCTTGATGGGCTTCGCAGTAGGGTCACCAAATGGGCACCTAGGTTTTTGTTGGGAGAATCCCAGTATTGGTATTCTTACATTTCACTGCTGTGCCACGTAGCTCCTCATTGAAGGATCATCTGATCTGCCTGGGGAATGTATACCTAGCTGCTGAAATCCCTTAGCTGGGTAGGAAAGGAGGTATAAGGTCTCTTACCATTCCTTAAAGCAACCTTCTTGTAAATATCCTGTCTTTAGTTCATTAAATGCTTCTTAATCATAGTTAAGATGATTAACTCTCCCAATTCCTTCCACTTTTGTTAGTTTCTGGTGTTTTAATTTCCTGAATCATTTTTGGGATTCTGCAGGGGCAGTAATATGTATTTTACTGTCTTGAAAACCTCAGACACAAACATATACATGTGTGCATGCATGCATAGACAAATCTCTTAATCCTTTATGGAAATATTAACATCCTCCAGTTTTAGTACATTTTAAAACTTTCTTTAGAATGTCTTGTCTTTACATCACTTTTTTCTTAATGTGGTTCAATCCTTATAATCTTTTATTCATATGTGAGTCTTTTGCCTGTCTTGCCAAAAATACGTAAATCTGGTATTTTCTTCTAATTTTTTAATAGTTTTTTTTGTTACTCATTCATCTGGCATCTTAGTCTGTGTCTTTTTTAAGTTATAGATTAACCTTTTATTTTGTCCAACATTTTTGTGTTGATTTAAAATACCTTTTTTATCATATGCTAAATTCTCACATGTACATTGTTCTGCTTTCTTGGAACTGTTTTGTGATCCATTTTTCTGTTACCTGACCAATATCATACTTTTTATCACTGTAGCTTCCTAATTTCTTTTGATATCTTTCAGGAAAATGTCCTCTGCATTGTCCTTTTTGTATGTTAGCTGAGTGTTAGAATTTGTTTTACCTGTTCCGCTTAAAATTTGATAGATCTCTGATTGGAATTTTATTAAAGTTGTAGATTATTTCAGGTAGTATAGTTCATACTGTTAAAAATCCCTCTTGATTGTAAGATATATTTTGGAAATAAGTACCTAAAAGTTTTTATCCCACTGGGATATCAAATCTAGTGATTAAAATTGCTTACAAAAATCTCTTGAAATGAGTTAGGTTGTTTAAAAACATATGGTGTTATTATTGCTTTGTTTTAGTAATCTGTAATTTTAGAATCAGAGAGACTTTTGAAAGTTTTAAAAACATATGTTTACTTCTCATTACCTTACAAGGCAGTTGGGTTCCTTCTTGGAGAGTTATATTTTGCCAGAAAGTCTTTAAATTGAGATAAAATTTGTCTCTGTCTCTGCTGTAGATGAATCTATTTGACAGACATTTCAAATTTCACAAATATTTAAGTTTCTGCATTGTCACTCTTGACGTTTGCAGTGTGCATTTTGCATTGTAATTCTGTGTAAGATAAAATTACATCAAAATATGTATATTCCCGTTTCCTTACTCTTGAAAAAGTAGCTGTTGTACACTTTTTTGGTTACTCCTTCTGCCTTTTATTCCCTACTTGTATAGGAAGCAGTTAAATGTAATTTTGAATTTAGCATGATCTTCTGAAATTTTGAAATGTTTTATTTATTTTTAATTTTTTAAAAATTGTATAACTGACGTATTAGTTTTAGTTGTACAACTGAATGATTTGATATTTGTATTATTATAAGGTACAGAAATATTTTAAAAGTGATTTTATTTTGGAACGATAACTTAGAGGTGATTTAATTTTTCAGAACTTTTGAGCACGCTGTTCTAGCTGCAGGAACAGATTTCCGGTCTGACAGACTGTGGGAAATGTATATAAACTGGGAAAATGAACAGGGTAACCTGAGAGAAGTTACAGCTATATATGATCGTATTCTTGGTATTCCAACACAGCTGTATAGTCACCATTTTCAGAGGTGGGTGGAAAAATCCAATCATTAAAATATATTTGATTATTCAGGTAATTAATTAATGTTGAGGATTATAATTCTCTTGAAATGTCATGTGAGATTCTTTTAGATAAAAAGAGGAATAAATTTTCTTACTTGATAATCACAATTTATACACTTTTAAATTTTAACTCTTTCCCATATACTTTAGGAAATGTTTAGGAACTTTACTGTTTTTATTTATTTGTTTTTAAAGATTTTATTAGAGACAGAAATAGTGACAGAGAGCATGAGTAGGGAGGAAAGCGAGAAGCAGGCTCCTTGCTGAGTTGGGAGCCTGATGTAGGGCTTCTTTTCAGGACCCTGGGATCATGACCTAAACCAAAGACAGACACCAACTGAGCCACCCAGGTGCCTACTGTTTTTAAACACAAGTTTTTCTTTATCCATTTTATAGATGAGGAATAACGGGAATCCTATCTAAGGTGTTTTGGAGTGGTGAAGGAATGAGAAAATAGAACCCAAGTTTAATTATTCTTTGTGGTACTAAGTTAATAGAGTACATGGCACATAAATATGCTTGTTTAAAACTTAGTGGTTTACTCAGGGCTCCTTGGCTGGTTCTGTCTGTGGAGCATGGGACTTTTGATCTCAGGGTTGTACGTTCAAGCCCCAAGTTGGGTGTAGAGATTACATTAAAAAAAAAAAAAATCTTAAAAACAGAAACTTAATGATGTACTAAAAGTACATTCTTGTGATTCATATAACACCTTATACTGAAAACATCTATTTTCTTTTTTTTTTTTTTTAAAGATTTTATTTATTTATTTGACAGAGAGAAATTACAAGTACACTGAGAGGCAGGCAGAGAGAGAAGGAAGCAGGCTCCCTGCTGAGCAGAGAGCCCGATGCGGGACTCGATCCCAGGACCCTGAGATCATGACCTGAGCCGAAGGCAGCGGCTTAACCCACTGAGCCACCCAGGCGCCCTGAAAACATCTATTTTCGAAAAGATCTATTTTATGTAGTAAATCTAAATCTGTTCGTATTCGGTCAAAAGTAATTTCACTTAAATTTCCCCACTATGATTTTGTCATGACTGGTATTATTTCCTTTTTATGAGGACTGTTAAAACAAATAATTCTGTGTGTTGCGATTTCCACATTGTTTTCTGATGTACTCAAAATATCCCATTGCTTAAGGACTCAAAGTCTTTCTGAACAAGAAAGTATGTATTGCCAGTATCTGCTGTGTTAATAAATACTTGCATGTTTTTTAGCTACCATATATTCGACATTTTTGTTAAAACTTTTGTAAGTAGTATAGTGTTAGAGCCTGTAAACTTAGTGCTTTTTTTAGTAAGTGAATTTACAAATTTTTTTTTTTTTTTTAAAGATTTTATTTATTTGTCAGAGAGAGAAAGGGAGAGTGAGCGAGCACAGGCAGACAGAATGGCAGGCAGAGGCAGAGGGAGAAGCAGGCTCCCTGCCGAGCAAGGAGCCCGATGTGGGACTCGATCCCAGGACGCTGGGATCATGACCTGAGCCGAAGGCAGCTGCTTAACCAACTGAGCCACCCAGGCGTCCCACAAATTTTTTTTTTTACTAAAAATGTTAGAAGACTATGAAGCATCTAAAAAGTTACGTGGGTCAATTTGTTGAAGATTAGAGGAAGTTATGCAGATCCAGATTAGGAATAGAAACTGTATAGATCTGAATATATGGTCTCTGTTTTTTACGAAATAGAGGAGATGTCCAGGTTTCTAGGGTATAATGACCTAGGAAGACACTTGATTAAAGACATTATTAGGGGCGCTTGGGTGGCTCAGTGGGTTAAAGCCTCTGCCTTCAGCTCAGGTCGTGGTCCTGGGGTCCTGGGATGGAGCCCTGCATTGGGCTCTCTGCTCAGCAGGAGGCCTGCTTCCCCTCCTCTCTCTCTGCCTGCTTCTCTGCCTTCTTGTGATCTCTGTCAAATAAAATCTTTAAAAAAGAATTATAAATAAAGACATTATTAACACACGGCTTGACATAAGAAGTGCTTGATGCATATTTTTTTGAATAAAAGAATACAAAGATTTTAAAAATCCTTACGAGACAAAGAGGATACCTTTTCCTAAACCATTCTTAAGGGATCTACGGTATAGATAAAGTCTGTGATAAGAACTTTATTTTTGGTAAGAAAAATAAAATATAATTAGGAAACACTTGCTACATAGCATTTGCTATATGTCAGATGCCATTCTGAATGCTTATTTATAACTTAGAGCATTATTTATAACTTAGAGCATTATAACTTAAGCATATAACTTACAGCATATATAATTTATTTAATCCTCACAATAAGCCACTGAGGATTTAATCCTCATAATAAGCCAGTGAAGTATATTATTATCCCCACTTTATGGGGATATTATTATCCCCATTTTATGGAAGTAGAGACACAGAAATATTAAAATACTTGCATGAGGTGTACCTGGGTGGCACAGTCATTAAGCATCTGCTTTCTGCTCAGGTCATGATCCCAGGGTCCTGGGATCAAGTCCCACATTGGGCTCCCTGCTCAGTGGGAAGCCTGCTTCTCTCTCTCTCTCTCCCTCTCCCACTCCCCCTGCTTGTGTTCCTTCTCTTGCTATCTCTCTCTCTCTGTCAAATAAACAAAATCTTTAAAAATAAATAAATATTTGCATGAGGTCACAGAGTTCGTGTTTGGAAGCTGATTGAAACATAGATGGTGTGGCTCCAAAGTTCTTGGTATAGTCTCCTCCAAATCTTTTTATTGTTGTTTAATGAATATCCCAGGAAGCTTGGTGGCTCAGTCAGTTAAGCGTCTACGTTTGGGTCAGGTCATGATCTCAGGGTCCTGGGATCAAGCCCTGCATTGGGTTCCCTGCTCATGGGGAGCCTGCTTCTCTCTCTGCCCCGCCCACCCCTATTTGTGCTCTCAAATAAATAAAATCTTTTAAAAAAAGTGAATATCCCAGTAGGTTTTTGAAATTATGTATATGCTTGTAATAGATACTGGTGGATTGCATTACACATACTGCTCTTTAATCTGCACTTTTTTTTGTTTTTAAAAGATGTATTTGAGAGAGAGAGGGAGAGGGGGAGAGGGAATCTTAAGTAGACTCTGTGCTGAGTACAGAGCTCAATGCAGGGCTCACTCTCCTGACCCTGAGATCATTACCTGAGCTGAAATCACGAGTCCGAGTCCCATGCTTAACTGAGCCATCCAGGCACACCTAATCTCTTTTTCTTTTACTATATTGATAACCACTTTCCTTATCAATGTTTATAGCACTAGTGTTTGTGTAAGTAAATCTTAAGACATAACTGACTGCTTTGAGAACCAGTGGAATGTGTTCTTTTGCCTAATGCATTCCTACTTGGTCATTTATTTAGTACTTGTTATTTAAAAGATTATATACCATTTAAGTTGTAGAAGTAAAGGCTCAGAGAAGCTATGTGTGAATGGTGTTGGCTCTCAAGCTGGTCAGAAGTGTGGAGGAGGAAGCATGTTTAAAACAAAAGTGTTCAGCAGCACCTGGGTGGCTCCGTTGGTTGGGCGCAGACTCTTGATTTCAACTCCAGTGGGGGTTTTAGGGTCATGGGATCCAGACCCAGATGGGGCTCCCTGCTCAGTGGCAGATTTGCTTGGGATTCTTCTCTCCCTACACCCCTCCACTACTTCGTGCATGTACACGCTTCCCTCTCTCTTTTTTCCTCTCTCAAATAAATATTTTAATATTATAATTATTGTAATAATATATTATCATATTATATATTATAATGATACATTATTATATAATTTTCTCATAATAAAAATCTTTTATTTATTATTTTTATTTTATTTTTTTTTAAGATTCTTATTTGTCAGATAGCAGATAGTAGAGCTGCAGAGAGCTGCAGGCAGAGCAGACAGTGGAGGAACAGGTTCCCTGCTGAGGAAAGAGTCTGATATGGGAAGCCTAATGTGGGACTTGATCCCAGCGGGATCCCAGCCGAAGGCAGATGCTTAACCATCTGAACCACACAAGTGTCCCTCAAATAAATAAATCTTAAGAAAAGTGTTGTAAGTGCTGTTATAGAAATATTTCTATTATGTAGGTTTGTTTATTGGATATATACTGATGACATCTCTAAGGAAATACGTAATTTAAAATTTTCCTTAGCATGAGAGTTTGTGATGTTGATTTAACTTCTCAGACCCAGTCCCTGGTAGTTCCTAAGCTCCAGACCTATTTAAATACTGATAATTTCCCAGCAGGCACTGCTCTTTTTGTGCTTCTGTGATTTTAATACCTTTTCTACTTCCCATTTGCCTGGTTAATTCATAGTACTCAAAACCATACAGCTTAATTTTTTCTATGTGAAATTTTAATTTGCCAAAATAGAATGTTCTGTTATTTGTGTCAGCACTCTGCCTCTTTATTTACATTTGTCTTTTTTTTTTTTTTAAGATTTTATTTATTTATTTGACAGATAAGAGATCACAAGTAGGCAGAGAGGGAAGTGGAGAGATGGGGGAAGCAGGCTCCCTGCCAAGCAGAGAGCCCGATGTGGGACTCGATCCCAAGATCCTGAGATCATGACCTGAGCTGAAGGCAGCAGCTTAACCCACTGAGCCACCCAGGCGCCCGAAAGTTTGTCTCTTTTTTAAACTGCTGTGCATATCTGTCAGTTTCTGAGACTTACTAATTTCTTTTATTCTTAGTATGTAGGAATAGGGCTCAGTATATATTAGACTCTTAGCCATTCTTTATTAAATTAGCTTTTTATTAGGAAAGGCTGATGAACGTTTATTGTTTAATACTCATATTTTATCACCATTTGAAATAATTTCCTATATAATAGTTAATACTATATTTTTTAAAGATTTTATTTATTTATTTGACAGACAACAATCACAAGTAGGCAGAGAGTCAGGCAGAGAGAGAGAGAGAGGAGGAAGCAGGCTCCCCAGTGAGCAGAGAGCCCGATGCAGGACTAGATCCCAGGACTCTGAGATCATGACCTGAGCCGAAGGCAGAGGCTTTAACCCACTGAGCCATCCAGGTGCCCCATAATGTAGCAATTATTTTAAATTTGTGCTCTGTAAGTAGTCATAAATTTTATATTTTTATTTGTAGCCTAATACTTATGAGTTTTTTTATTTACCTGAATATTAAGTCTTGTCTTTTTTTTTTTTTTTTTTTAAGACTTTATCTATTTATCTGACTGTGAGTGAGTGCATAAGCAAGCGGAGCAGGAGCTCCAGAGGGAGAGGGAGAAGCAGGCTCCATGCTGAGCAGGGAGCCCTACATAGGGCTTGCTCCCAGGATTCTTGGATCAAGACCTGAGCTGATGGCAGCCCTTAACATTATCTGCACCACCCTAGATGCCCCTAAATTTGTTCATTTTCTTACTATACTTTCTGAAAATTATCTCCTCATTTCTAAGTATTTTTTTTTTTTTTTTAATAAGGCAGTCTGTATTTTCTCTCTCCCAGTGGTGAAATGGATCAGGTTATCCTTCAGTATCCTTTGATTCTGCAAAATCTAGATTTGTTTCCCATGTTATATATATACATTAGTGAAAGCTTTAAAATCCATAAAAATTCAGGTGTGAATAGCCTAAATCAGTTTTAAGAAAACTGGGGAAAAGTCTATAAGATTAGAGCATAGGGTACATGTACAACTCTGTCTAATAATTAAAGAGGTCAGTCTGGTTTAGAATATGAAAGACTTTATCTGAGTAGATTGGATTTTAGCCTGAATGCAGGGTAAATGAACAGAAGTTATTTTGGTAGGAGGGAGATATGATCATGTTTAGTATTTTGTTCTAAATATTTACTTTTTAGAAATTGTTTTTAGGGGCGCCTGGGTGGCTCAGTGGGTTAAGCCGCTGCCTTCAGCTCAGGTCATGATCTCGGGATCCTGGGATCGAGTCCCGCATCGGGCTCTCTGCTCAGCAGGGAGCCTGCTTCCCT
>NC_081569.1:93089894-93107016 GCF_022355385.1 Mustela nigripes
TCCTCAACTCTTCATATCAATATGTCAGTAAACACTCAAGACTTTAAGGAACATTTGAGCATTTAGAGAGGACAAAAACAAGAAATTTCTGCAAATAGTAATGAGTCCTTAAGCAAGAAAAGGACCAATTCCAAAAAAAAAGGGGAGTTAGTAAGTAGATGGAACATGTGATAGACTATTTGGTACTTAGATAAGGGAATTTTAGGAAGAAATCAAATTGGAAGAACAACAGTTCTCTTGTCATAATAAACAAAGGATGTTTACTGGTTCCTCAGAGAATAACAACTAGAAACGGATATTAGAATGCTGTTTGTGGTATTCATGGTTTTTATATTTAACATATGCTTAAATTAACCACAGAGTAAATGCACTATCATTCAGTTGATTTTTAAGGTAGGAGTTAATCTTTCTCATTTCATCATAAAGCTTCAAATTTAAACTCTCTTATAGATAGGTAATTATAAGTATACATAAAAACCCATATATGAGATAGATCCATCCTAACAAGTATATAGTTATAATCCTGGCATAAATGTCAGTTATTACTTCAATTGTATATCATATCCTAGCATACTGGAAAGTACTTTGGAAATACATGACAGGAGCCCTAAGATGATCAGAAACTTTGATCCAGTTATTTTGTTTCAGGAAGCATGTCCCAAGAATCCCAAATACACAGAAAAACTTAATATTCTTATTATAGAATGGTTGGGAAATCATGGTGTCCTCATATCCTAGAATGACTTGAGTAGTATATTGGATGATATTGATCAGAGCTATCAATATTGGAGGAAGGGTGCTATCAAGTATTGTTAGAAAGAAAAGTTGTCAGTAAATTCAAAGTAGAACCTACTGATAGGAGAAACATTGAGGAAAATCAAATGAAAGATAAAAGATCCCTACATGAAAGAGGGATAAAGATGCTACAGAATATTTAAATTATTAAAAATATAGAGGTAGGGTTCCCCAAAACCTCTGTAGTAGTAAATCACCTAGCACAGTACAATAATTGAACTGATTTTCTGTTATCCTAAGATTAGGGCCTCCTTCTTGTAAAGTAAATGAAGTAGTTACTAATTAGAAGTGCAACAACATATTCTAGGTAGCTCCACCCTAGGGAAAGTTCTGGGAGGAACCCACTGAATCAGTTCTAAATGACAGAGAATGAATTTGGGTTTTTATGTGTCAGGGATTTCACTATGCCTGGGTGCTTGGGAACATCTCAGGTATTGCAGACCCCTTGTTCCTATGGCTGATTTGCTTATAATCCAAATATAAACAAAAAGAGTCTTTTCCATTCATAAGATGTATTATACCTGTATGCATCATCTTTAGAAATGAACGTTCAGCCAGAAAAAGGCAAAGCTTATTTTTCTAGCAGCCTGGGTAAATTGGCTTGCCCTCTTTAAAGCCCAAGGAAAGGGGATTGACTGAAACTGCCTGCTATTTAGACTGCTTACCCTATTGCTTCTAATACCCAAAAGGATTCCACTCAAAGTAAGTAGAGAACATTAAACCAGGGCCAAAAAGAATATTATGCAAACATTAAACATGTTCATAAAGAATTTGCAATAAAACTAGAAAGTGTTTATATTAAAAACAGAATATATTTATATATTCAATACTATATCAATAATGTATAAAATTAAGAATAGAGAAAAATACTAATAGTAGTTCCCTCTCGTGGTAAGTATGTAAAGGATTTTTGTATTATTAATATCAGAAAATTCTTCTATAAAGAACACATATTACTTTTATAAATAGAGAGTGAGGAGAGTTTCTGGGGTTCAGAATGGATAACAGGTAATCAGTTCCCTTTAACAAGGCTCATTTCTTTCTAAGTGTGCTTTCTTACTATTATTAAAGAGCAAACCAGAAGTATGAGCAAGATGGGAGAGAAGTAGGAGACCCTGTTTCAACTGGTCCCCTAAAGTGAGCTAATTATCTACCAGAACACTCTGAATACCCATGAAATCAGCCTGAGATGTAGTGATTATACACTTCTGGATCTCTACAGGGGCAAAGATACCAGCAAAGGTATGGTGGAGTGGGAATGCTCAGATTGATATCAGAGATAAACAGAAGGGAAGGAAGCCTCCAGAACTGACCCACTGGAAAGTAATACCCCAATACAAAAGTGCCCTGTGACTGGGGACCAGCATTAACTTAGAGTCTAGTAAAAAGCACTCAAAAAGAGCATAAAAGATCTTAAGAGGTAACTGGTGGAATTGGGTGGTCATGGGCATAGGCCTAAGCCCACAGACCCAGGACAGCCACCACGGGCAAACACCCCTGCCAAAGAGTGCAGCGGAGGCCATGGTGTTGTGTAGCTTGCACCACAGATCGGCTGGGCACACTCCCACACCCACATGAGGGAGTCTGGTGATGGTGTCAGCCTGTGCTCCCTAGAACTTTTGTGCTCTGCATTCACTGTGCACTGGGGTCTGACCCGCTCCCTCTCCCGTGCCTGAGAACGCTTCGTGCAGGTGCTAGCTGGCAGTCTCTAGCACCAGCCAAGGGTCAGGTCTTTCCCACCCAGGGCCTAAAGGAACTCAGTGTCATCTCTGGTCGTGATCCCATGGTGGCAGTCTGCGCAAACGTGAGGTCTGGACAACAGACAGCAGTCCCGGCAAAGGCAGCCACTGGAAGCGGGCTCCCTGGACCAATATCACTCCTGGTTTTAGTGCCAGGGGGATGCAGAGACAAGTGGGCACTTTGGGCAACCCCTGAGACAGTGGCTGGGAATGTGCATGGCCTTTGGGAAGTTGAACAGCTCAGCAGAGTTGCAGAAGGGGAGTCTGTGTGTTCTGGACCACCCAAAGGGGAGCAGACTGAGGCTTCTCTCTGAGACAGAGGTCTGGATGGAGTTTGCTTTCCACTAAACCCCAAAGAGCCACATAAAGCCACCAAAGAACAAAACCACCAGAGAACAACAGCCTGAAAAACCGGTTTTCACCGAGTGTATCCCCTTGACAGAGAGCAGAGGACTCAACACAAGCAAGACTGACTGAAAAACAATGCAGCGGACCCCTCCCCCAAAATGCCAGCCAAAAGAACAAGAGGACAACCACCACAGGGTACCCATAAAGCTGTAAAACTCTATTTCCAGGGGAAAACAATACATTAAGCACAAAATATTGCCATAAAACCTATGTATTTCAAAGATACAACTTTTTTTTAAAGATTTTATTTGTTTATTTGACAGAGAGAGAGAGAGAGATCACAAGTAGGCAGAGAGGGAGGCAGAGAGAGAGGAAGAAGCATGCTCCCCACAGAGCAAAGAGCCCGATGTGGGGCTCGAGCCCAGGACCCTGAGATCATTACCTGAGCCGAAGGCAGAGGCTTTAACCCACTGAGCCACCCAGGTGCCCTTCATAGGTACAACTTTTATTTTTACTTTATTCTCACTATTCTTACTCTTTTTAATATTTTAAAACTACTTACCACTACAACAGAAGTTTAATAAAACATATTCCATAATAACCCTTTAACTTGAACTTTTTTCATACATATACCTGTGATTTTCTTTTGCTTTTTATATTTTTAATATAAATATAGATATAAGCTTCAAAGTAATCCTCTTTCCCTAATCAATATTACCCCTATATATAAACCAGTTTTAATCTCCCTTTTTTTCTGTAAAGTTAAGTCCTTTAACAAAGATATCAAGATACAACCAGGAAGAAACAAAATAATCTTCCTCACCAAATCCAGGATTTATAACAACCCTCTCAACTTTTTCTTCTGTCACTGTTTCTGTGAATTTGTTTTTGTTCTGCTATTATATAAATCCGATTCTTGGGCTTCATTTTGGCTGGGTTCTTTTTTTTTTTTTATCTTGTCATTTATTTTTGTCAGTCTTTATGTTTGTCTGTTTTTGATTGTTTACCTTATAAATTTTACCTTTGGGGCTCATTCCAGCTGGGTCTCCTCTCTCTCTCTCTTTTTTTTTTCTCTCTCTCTTCCTCTCTCCCTTTTTTTCTTTTTTCTTTCGTTTTGGTGGTGACTTCTAATTGCTCAGAAGCATTCCACGGTGCACCTTGCCTGGATCTCAGTTGATATATTCAGCTATACATCCCCTCAACCACCTCTCACCAATGACTAGGAGGAGGAAGATCCAACAGAGAAAAAACTTCAGAGACTGTGCCCTGTCCATTAGAACGATTGGATATGGACATAAACAGTATGTCAGAAAGGGACATACTGTCCAGGCAATCCAGGCAATGGCTAGGATGAAGAAGACCATTAGTGACAACATAGAATCTCTAAGACCAGAAGTGAAAGCCACCCAGGAAGAAGTTAAAAATGCTACCAATTAGATCCAATCTATGCTAAATACTCTAACTGATAAGGTAATCAAGGAAGAGGATAGAATTAGTGATATAGAGGACAAACTGATAGAGAAAAAGGATCAGGAGGAGTCATAGAAGAAACAACTTAGAAGCCATGGAAACAGATTTGGGAAATACATGATACCATGAAACATTCCAATGTCAGAATTACTGGGATCTCTGAGGGGGTGGAGAGAGAAGACTAGAAGATATAGTTGAACAAATTCTGGATGAAAATTTCCCTAATCTGGGGAATGGAACTGGAACTAGCGTTCATGTGTGACAGGTAGAAGGAACACCCCTCAAGATCAATTAATCTAGGAAGACCTTGAGACACTTAATTGTGAGACTGAGGAATCATAATTTTAGACAAGAGCTTCTGAGGGCATCTGGGGGAAGATATTCCTTATGTACAGAGGAAGGTCCACCGGAATAACATCAGACCTGTCCTCAGAAACCTGGCAAACCAGAAATGACTGGCAAGACATATTCAGGGCACTAAATGAGAAGAACATACAGCCAATAGTATTTTATCCAGCAAGGTTGACGTTCAAAATGGATGGGGAGATAAGGAGCATCCAAGACTGGCAAGGTTTAAAAGAGTATATGACCACCAAGTCAGCAGTACAAGAAATACTAAGGGGGGGGGGTCTATAAAAGAAGAAAGAACCCAAGAGTGACATAGAACAGAAATTTACAGAGACAATCTATAGAAAAAGGACTTCTCGGGCAACATGATGTCAATAAAAACGTATCTTTCAATAATCCCTCTCAATGTGAACAGCTTAAATGCTCCCATAAAACAGCACAGGGTTGCAGACTGGATAAAATGAGAGGACCCATCCATATGTTGTCTACAAAAGACATGTTTGGAACCTAAGGATACATCCAGACTGAAAGTAAAGGGATGGAGAAGCATCTTTCATGCTAATGGACCTCAAAAGAAAGCTGGGGTAGCGATTCTCATATCAGATAAATTAGATTTTAGCTGAAGGCGGTAGTCAGAGATAAAGAAGGACACTACATCATTCTTAAAGGGTCTATCCACCGAGAAGATCTGACAATTGTAAATACTGTGCCCCCAATACAGGAGGAGCCAACTATCAATCAAGATAAAGGGTCACATTGATATGAGTACATTAATAGTAGGGGATCCTAACACGCCATTCTCAGTAATGGATCATCTAAGCAGAAAATCAATAAAGAAACAAGAGCTTTGAATGACACATTGTGCCAGATGGACCACATAGGTTATATCTCATACACAGAACATGCCACCGTAGAACAACAGAATACTCATTCTTCTTGAGCGCACATGGAACTTTCTCTAGAACAGACCACATCCTGGGTCACAAATCAGGACTCAACTGACACCAAAAGATTGAGATTATTCCTTTCATATTCTCAGACCACAATGCTTTGAAACTGGAACTCAACCACAAGAAAAAGTTTGGAAGGAATTCAAACACTTGGACACTGAAGACCACCCTGTTTAAGAATTTTGGATCAGCCAGGAAATCAAAGAAGAACTTAAACAATTCATGGAAACCAATGAGAATAAAGACACGCTGGTCCAAAACCTATGGGGTATGGCAAAGGCGGTCATAAGGGGGGAAACACATAGCCATCCAAGCCTTCCTCAAAAAAATAGAAAAATCCAGAATACACCAGCTCTCTTTACACCTTAAAGAACTGGAGAATC
Source organism: Mustela nigripes (assembly GCF_022355385.1). Taxonomy (NCBI): domain Eukaryota; kingdom Metazoa; phylum Chordata; class Mammalia; order Carnivora; family Mustelidae; genus Mustela; species Mustela nigripes. The sequence continues at coordinate 93,095,928 of NC_081569.1, forward strand.
AACAATAAATTAAGCCAACCCTACACACAAGAAGAAAAATAATCAAGATTAGAGCTGAGAGCAATGAGTTAGAAACTAGAGATGCAGTAGAACACATCAATGAAACTGGAAGCTGGTTCTTTGAAACAATTAATAAAATCGATAAACCACTGGCCAAACTAATCCAAAAGAAAAGTGAGAGGACCCAAATTAATAAAATTATGAATGAAAAGGGAGAGATCACAACTAACACCAAGGAAATAGAAACAATCATCAGAAATTACTATCAATAGCCATATACCAATAAGTTAAGCAACCTAGAAGAAATGGATGCATTCCTGGAAACCTATAAATGTCCAAGACTGAAACAGGAAGAAATTGACAACCTGAATAGACCAATATCTAGTAACGAGTTTGAAGCAGTGATCGAAAACCTCCCAAAAAACAAGAGCCCAGGACCTGATGGATTCCCTGGGGAATTCTACCAAACATTCCAAGAAGAAATAATACCTATTCTCCTGAAGATGTTTCAAAACACAGAGACAGAAGGAAAACTTCCAGACTCTTTCTATGAAGCCAGCATTACCTTGATCCCCAAACCAGGCAAAGACAATATCAAAAAGGAGAATTTCACACCAATGTCCCTGATGAATATGGATGCTAAGATTCTCAACAAGATCCTACCTGATAGGATCCAACAGTAAATTGAAAAGATTTTATCCACCATGACCAGGTGGGATTAATCCCAGGGGATGCAAGAGTGGTTCAACATTCGCAAATCAATCAATGTGATAGAACAAATCAATAAGAGAAGAGAGAAGAACCACATGGTCCTCTCCATTGATGCAGAACAAGCATTTGACAAAATACAGCAACCATTCCTGATTAAAACCCTTTAAAGTATAGGGATAGAGGGGACATTCCTCAACTTCATAAAATCTATCTATGAAAAACCCACAACAACTATCATCCTCAGTGGGGAAAAGCTGACAGCCTTCCCTTTGAGATCAGGAACATGACAAGGGTGCCCATTCTCAACACTGTTGTTCAACATAGTACTAGAACTCCTAGCAACAGCAATCAGACAACAAAAGTGTACTTATCTTTACTTAGTGCAGTATTTTCAACCTTTTAAAAAGTTTCATTTACTAAGGAGTCTTTTAAGATACTTCTTTTTTGAAATAAAAGGTATTCAAATTGGCAATGAAGAAAGTCAAACTCTCTCTCTTTGCAGATGACATGATATGATACTTTATATGGAAAACCCCAAAGACTCCACCCCAAAACTATTAGAACTCATACAGCAATTCAGCAATGTGGCAGGATACAAAGTCAATGTACAGAAATCAGTTGCTTTCTTATACACTAACAGTGGAAATATAGAAAGGGAAATGAGACAATCGATTCCATTTATTATAGCACCAAGAACCATGAGATAGCTGGGACTAAACCTAACCAAAGAGGTAAAGGATCTGTACTCGAGGAACTACGGAACACTCATGAAAGAAATTGAAGAAGACAGGAAAAGATGGAAGACCATCCCGTGTTCATGGATCAGAAGAATAAACATTTTTTAAATGTCTATACTACCTAGAGCAATCTATACATTCAATGACATCCTGATCAAAATTCCACGGGCATTTTTCAAACAATCCTAAAATTTGCATGGAACCAGAAGAGACCCCGAATTGCTAAGGAAATGTTGAAAAAGAAAAACAAAACTGAGGGCATCGCGTTGCCTGATTTCAAGCTTTACTACAAAGCTGTGATCACCAAGACAGCATGGTACTGGCACAAAAACAGACACATCGACCAGTGGAACACGATGGAGACCCCAGATATGGACCCACAACGCTGTGGTCAAATAATCTTCGACAAAGCAGGAAAAAATATACAGTGGAAAAAAAGACAGTCTCTTCAATAAATGGTGCTGGGAAAAATTGGACAGCTATGTATAGAAGAATGAAGCTCGACCATTCCCTTATACCGTACACAAAGATAAACTCAAAATGGATAAAAGACCTCAACATGAGGCAGGGATCTATCAGAATCCCGGAGGAGAACATAGGCAGTAACCTCTTGGACATTGGTCACAACAACTTCTTTCAAGACACGTCTCCAAAGGCATAGGAAACAAAAGTGAAAATGAACTTTTGGGACTTCCTCAAGATCAAAATCTTCTGCACAGCAAAGGAAACAGTCAACAAAACAAAGAGGCAACCCACAGAATGGGAGAAGATATTTGCAAATGATGCTACAGACAAAATATCCAAGATCTATAAAGAACTCCTCAAACTCAACACCCAAAAAACAGATAATCACATCAAAAAATAGGCAGAAGGCATGAACAGACACTTCTCCAAAGAAGACATACAAATGGCTAACAGACACATGAAAAAATGTTCACCGTCATTAGCCATCAGGAAGATTCAAATCAAAACAACATTGAGATACCACTTAACACCAGTTAGAATGGCCAAAATCAATAAGACGGTAGATGACAAGTGTTGGAGAGGATATGGAGAAAGGGGAACCCTCTCACACTGTTGGTGAGAATGCAAGTTGGTGCAGCCACTTTGGAAAACGGTGTGGAAATTCCTTAAGAAATTAAAAAAAGAGCTACCCAATGACCCTGTAATTGCATGACTGGGTACTTACCACAAAGATCCAGATGCAGTGAAAAGAAGGGCCATCTGTACCCTAATGTTTGTAGTAGCAATGGCCACATTCACCAAACTGTGGAAGGAGCCAAAATGTCCTTCAACAGACGAATGGATAAAGAAGATATGGTCCATATATACAATGCAGTATTATGCCTCCATCAGAAAGGATGAATACCCAACTTCTGTAGCAACGTGGATGGGACTGGAAGAGATTGTGCTGAGTGAAATAAGTCAAGCAGAGAGAGTCAAGTATCAAATGGTTTCACATACTTGTGGAGCATAAGGGATAACATGGAGGACATTAGGAGAAGGAAAAGATAATTGAATTGAGGGAAGTCGGAGGGGGAGCTGAAGCATGAGAGACTGTGGATTCTGAGAAATAAACTGAGGGTTTTGGAAGGGAGGGTATGGGGGGATGGTTGAGCATGGTCGTGGGTATTAATGAGGGATCTTATTGCATGGAACACTGGGTGTGGCACATAAACAATGAATCTTGGAACACTGAAAAAATAAAATTAAAAAGAACCGTTTTGTCTATGAGGTTTTTTTTTTTTTTCATAATATGTGTTAATTTTTTTTTTAGGAGCTGCAATGTGTCCTTAATAAATAACAGTGGAAGTAAAAAAACAAAAAACAAAAAACAAAAAAACCCCACAAAAGCAACAACAAAAAAACCCCCAAAACAAAACATATCTAAACCACAAAAAGAAACCAAAACCAAACTAAAATAGGGGCACCTGGGTGGCTCAGTGAGTTAAGCCTCTGCCTTCGGCTCGGGTCATGATCCCAGGCTTCTGGGATTGAGTCCCACATGGGGCTCACTGCTCAGCAGGAGAGCCTGCTTCCTCCTCTGTCTACCTGCCTCTCTGCCTACTTGTGGGCGCTGTCTGTCAAATAAATAAATAAAATCTTAAAAAAAATAGATAAAGGTTTATCTACTTCATTTTCATATTCATTGATTGAGCACTTATGCTATGCCATGCACTATCCTAGGTATTAGGATTTCAAAAGATGAATCTTGGTATTCTAGAATTGTAATTTAGTATGGTAGTAGTAAAAAAGATAAGTAAAGAGCAGCATGTAACTACTTTAGGGAAATCTTGGGAATGGTACGTAGGAAAATTTTGGAAATAGTATTTGAGGAAAGTACCAACCATTGTTTGGGTGTTAGGTATAACTTTCCCAAAACGATTTTCTAAGCAGAGGTCTAAAGGGTGAAGATTCAGTGAGTTGAAACATAGGGGATGAATAGGGAGAATAATGGTTTTGTTTTGTTTTTTTATTCTGAACGATGTATGTATTTTAAATTTAAATTCATTTTATTTAACATACAGTGTATTATTAGCTTCAGAGGTAGAATTTAGAGATTTATCAGTTGCATATAACATTCATTGCTCATTTCATAAAGTGCCTTCCCTAATGCCCATCACCCAGTTAGCGAGGATAGTGTTTTGGGTTTGAGAGAAGAGGGTGCATAAAATCCCAGAGTAGAGCACAATGAATTCTGGGGTTTGAACACAATTCAGTATTGCTGGAATATAGAATGTGGTGTTGGAAAGTGATGAAAGATAAATAAGGGAAGAAGTGACAGCGTGATGCTGACGAGCCTTATAAACCAAAACTTATTTGATTATTTGATAATTATATTTGTATGTATTAAACGTCACTATTGATTAGTAAGTAGATTGGATCAGGGCAAGATTAGAATTAGTATACCAGTTAGGAGACTATTGCAATAATCCAGTCAAGAGGTGATGGTGGTGTGAATGAAGCTAGTAGAGTAGAATAGGAGAGCATTAGATGAATTTGGAAGACAGTTTGAGGTTTATAGTAACTGTATTTAGGTGATAAAAGAGAAAAAAGTAAAGAAGACTATCTCCCAGATTCTGGATTATGGAAGAATGGTGATGAGAGTGGTATGATTCATTGAGATAGGAGTAAGCTGTAGCTGCAGTAGGTTTTTGAGGTGATGACTTCATTTGGGACACTGAGTGTGAGATGCCCAGTGAAGTGCAGATGTCCTGTAGATAGGTTGTTATATAGGTCTAAGTTCGAGAGCTAGATTTGTAGATATGGGAAGAGTAAGTACAAAAATAGTGATTAAGGCTCTGGAGGGGAATATTGGACAGTTGTCTGAGGACATTTAGGAAAGATAGAGAGGCTAAGAAGCCCATAAAGCAGATGGATGCTGCTGCTAGACAGCAGAGAAGCAACGGGGAGTGAAGTCACTTGAACTGAGAAGAGTCTATCTCAAAAAGGAGAGTATAATCAACATAAAGACTGAGAAATGTACATTGAATTGAGAAAATAAGGCACTGATTTTGGCAAGAATAGTTTTAACAGAGGGGTGGGGGAAGTAGCAGCTTACAGTGTTTTGATGTGTGGTGGGACATAAGGAAGTAGAGATAGTGAATATAGACATTGTTTTGAGAAGTTTAGCTATGAAGAAAAGAAAGGGATTGATTTATTATAGTGATTAAATGTACAGGGGCTAATATCATTAATATCTGGATTTGAATATAGGCTCTGCCACTTACTGGCTTTATGAAGTTGGGCAGATCAGTTAATCTCTTGAAGATCCAGGTTTCCTTAACTCTAAAGTAAGGATAATAATATCCCTACTGGATATGATAGACTGAGAATTATATGAAATGTATCATACCTTTGATTATTATAAACCTGTTTAGCATAAAGTAGGGTATTTAAACTCAATTAATAAATTAATTTATTTAACATTTCTATAGTCTTTCTATGTGCCAGGCATTGTTTTAAGTGACTAATAATATTAATTCACTAAGTATCATTGTGAAAGAAGGCTGTGCTATTTTGGATCTTCAGAGAAGGAGATGCCAAGATGGGATCAGACACACAAGAGATTTCTTAGAGGAAACATCTGTGAAGAGAAATGGGGAAGGAGCCAGAGAACATGGAGAGAGTCTTCAGTTCAACACGCACATCTGACTGCTATGTAGGAGAGAGGAAAAGAAGGAAGGTTGGGTAGGGAGAATCTCAGATTGCAGCACAGTTCTTAGAAGATTTCGACCAGGTGATGAGGAGTCTTCATGCCAAGGTTGCATGTCAGAGGAGCTTGCATCTCATGGAGATAGATTGGTGTCCCTGCATTAGTACCCTTGCTGTGCTTAGTCATTGACTGGGAGTGGTTCTTGGGAAGGGCAGCCTTGGCATAAATGTGGCGGTGGATTCAGAGCCCAGGACTAGGGACATCAGTCGATTATGCTTCTCACATCAGGAAATCTAGGTGGCACATTTTCATGGCAGCTGGAAAAGCTGAGGATTGTTTTTTAAGGGTATACAGTTAAATAGTATTAATATACATAACTATGTAATCTTCCTCCCCGCTGTCCCTAACAGATTTTAACTAGCTGAGTCTGAATTTGGAGGTATATGGTTGGAATATTGATTCAGGCTTGGTTTTGTTTTTGTTTTTTTCCAGGAAGTACATTGGATAAGGGATAAGGTGAAGGGAGAAAACACAGTATTTTAAAATATTAGCTTATTTGAATCTCATGAAATTGCCAATATTTTACCATGTTTGATAAAATAAGAGTCAATTTTACATATTTCAACCTGATAATATTAGAGACTATCAGTTTTGGTAAGACTTAATGTTGATTGATCTGTAAAACTCTTATTTTATTAAAAAAAAACTCTGGTTCGTGGTTGAAACATTTTGAAAATCAATGTAGCAAATTACCCATATTCTCTTGCCAAATCATGCTACTATGGTCTACGGCACACACTTGTGTGTTGGGTGACAGAGCCTAGGGCCACACTGCAAGGCTGGACAGTAATCCTGACTTTGACCTCATTAGTCTTATGTTTTTACTTTCATTCAACCTGGGATTCAATTATATATTCTATTTCCCTAAAAATTTTCTTCTTTCTTTTTTCCTCTTCTCTCTCTTCTCATCCTCTTTCCACTCCTGCCCCTATCCTCTGTGGCTCTGCTGAAGTACTTAGTTTTACATAGATAAAATGATCACCACTTGCCAGGAAGCAATCACTCTTTTCTTCTTTATTAGTGAAATCGATAGATACAACATTGCTTTAATTGCTTTGTTTTTAGTTGCTCTCATTTGAATTTGTGTTGCTTCTTATGCTTGGGGGCTTTAGGAAATAATTCTGAGTCCATGGCTTGTACAAGTAGTTTGGGGAAAGCGGGATGCTACTATACAGGATGTTAGTTTGATGCTTTTAATTTTACTTTGGGAAGGTAGGATGTGTTTTCATTGGCAGTTTTCGTCTAAGTTACCAAAAGATACCACAAATATACTTCTCCTTTTGCAAACTGAAAAACGTGGTGGTCTCTTTTGTATTAAACAGATTTTCCTGTACTAATCATGGTGAATAGTATCAAGTTGAATATGCAGTTTTCCTGGAAAGGCATGAAAAGAAAGGGTTTACAGACACCAATACCATGATTCTTTCCAACTCTTAGTCCCCTACTCTACTTATCTTGACTTTATACCCAAATAACCTCTTTACTTAAAAAAAGATACTCTCCCAGAAACTCAGGGTATTTATTTATTTGTTTGTTTGCCTAGAAAAATCTTCTCTGTTTGTCAGGCCTGTGCATATCTTTATCATAAACTCTTTACATTATGAAATAGAATGCTCTAGCAGATGATTTTGGAAAGCTGCTTGCTTCAGACTGTGTGCTGTTAGATCTCTTTAACAGCCTGACATGCACTGCTGTCACTGGGCATTAAGGTAGCGGCAATAGTACCCGTCATTAATAGTCTCTGCTATTCTGCTGTCATAATTGCTGACCTTAGCTTGGCCTTCTGCTATGAATTAGAATTTCTGTTAAGAGGGAATATTAATGAAACAAAGTTAAATTCCTCAGCAGTATGCAACTGGAATTAAAGACTAGTCTCTTTTTTATTTTTTAAAGAGAATGGCTTTGAATATACAAATACTGCTAGTTTGACTTCAAAATGACAGGCAAACACTTAGAAGTTTATCTTTTTTGAGAAAGTTGGGATAGGTATTTTTTTCACTTTACAAAGTTCCTGTAAAAATTAAAACATTTATTTTAAGGGACTGATACAGATAACTGTAAATCATATAAAACAGAGGATATGTATAAGAAACCTGCTGAAGAATTACTTAATGGAAGGTATAAGGTATAAGAGGGAGAAAGTCCTCTTTCATCACCATGTGTTTTGCTTATTTTAAATAAAAAACTAAGTTAGGACATTACTTCTTTAGCAATGTACAAATATATAGAATATAGAGCATATTCTATTTTGCTTTTGAAAGTATATTTTATGTTTTACTCTACTTCTAAGTATGCATATAGTAAGTGTTCATTTATATTTGTATAGTGGAAATAGAATAAAATTTGAGTCATGCATTAGGCTAATCACAGAGATGACTATAAGGTTGATAGAAATATGACTGGCTTTGGGGACTTGGTAGTTGTGGTGTGTTAACGGTGCTCTATAACCCTTTTTAGGGCTAACAAATAATTTTGGAAGTTAAAAACTTAACTTTTACCTTTAATCATTTTTTACCATACTGTGATATGGGATACCTGATACTGTGGAGTCCATCATAATAGAATCTAGGAACTGGATTGTATATTCTATTACATATTCTAATCACCTCATTTTTATAGTGAGAACTTTATTTTGAAATTATATCCAATTTCTAGTCATTTATTTCATTAAAAATAATTTCTTCAATTTATTGCTTCAAATAAATGTTTTGCCTTTGAGATTATTTCCTTAGGTTAAATCTTTCTGCTCTTGTCTTTCCTAGCTTTGAAGGCCATTAACTGGTTCATTTATCTTCTTCTGAAGAATATTGACGAGGGTAGTAGAGGTTAGTAGCAAGAGGAATTATGCAATTCATCTGGCATTTTGAGTTTCATTTAATACTTCAACATGATTCTATTACTTCTGAACACCACCGTGGAATTGAATATACACAAAGCCTTCAGAAATGGCATTAAGACTCACTATAAAAAGTATATATGTATTTAAAATGATTGATGTTATTAGTCCAGTTCAAATGATGGGAAGATGCTAAGATTGAATCTTTAGGCACACTTAAAGAGTTTGTACATGATGACACAGAAGACACCTATTTCTCAAATAGCATGCCATTTTCACTTTAGTAGAGATGTTGCCCCAATGAGTTATAATCTTAAGACATCATAATAAGCCTGGGTTTGGACAGATGATCCCCAAAGTGCCATTCTAACTGCACTGCTTATTTTCACTTTTTTCAAAGTAGAAAATTTTTTGCAAGCTGAATAAAATTTTTTTTCCATGGTTGTGGGATAATGCAAGAAGCTTGAAAGTAAGGTAGTGGGGATAGTGGACTCTACATGAAGGCAATTTGCCTAGGAAATTTGATTTGATAATCTACCATCACCTGTTTTCTCAGAAGTCTACTGGGATAAGGTCTGAGAGATAGTCATCTAGGCCAGGGCATGATCAATCTGGTATCTGTGCCTGCTTCTCTGGCAAGAAAACTTAGCATTCCTAATCCCAGTTAAAAGGATTATAGTTTCAGAAGAAATACAGAATAAAAATTAATATTACAAGATAAAAATGAAAAGATATGTCAAGCTGTAAAATTATTGGGACAGCTCAAATAATTTGGCAATCATCTTGTAAATATAGAAGTATTTTTCCTCCCCTCAAACTGGCAGCTATAAAGGGAGCCAAGGAGAAAATTAAAGAAATTTTATCAAGGTTAGTTGAAGTCTGCTTCCCTGCTCAGACTCTGTGCAATCTCCTTAGTAATTACATTATCATTTGGCCTTCTTTTCTGAGTAGACAGTTGGAGTAGCTGTAGTTCAGCTTGAATGTAAAAAAAAAAAAAAAAAAAAAAAAAAAATCAAGCTTAAACTTTTGTTAAGATGACAGTAAAGTTAGGTGGTTCAAGTAAAGCCTAAAGGGAAAATGACATTTCATTTTGGTTTTGAAGTATGAACATTTAAAAAAAATTTAAAATTTTTATTTTTTTAAATTAAAAAGAAAAAGATCTTATTTATTTATTTGACAAAGACACAGAGAGAGGGAACACAAGCAGGGAGTGTGCAGGAGGGAGAAGCAGGCTTCCTGCTGATCAGGTAGCCTGATGTGGGTGACTAAACCACCCCAGCACCCCAAGTATAAACATATTTGATATAAATTTTGCTCTGGAAAAAATGCACATTAATCACTAATAGAATAATTTTAAACTTAAGAATTTGGAATGTTCAGATAGAAACTAGGCTGTAGTTTATTTTTAAATTGTCTATGAAAGTTGGAATAAACAAGCAAGTTATAAATAAAATTTTAGGAAAATTATTAATGAGCACAATAAAATGACAAGATTGTTGCCAAGTATTTTGGTATATATTAATATATAAATAATTTATAGGGTTGGAAATCAGTTCCAGCTTTTTGTTGGAACACATCCTGCTGTGGTAACATTTATAGTAATACTAGAAATCTGTAAGTTTTCAATTACTTAGCAGAAAATAGAAAGTAAACTTCATTAATTTTCATTGTTCTCATCCTGAATTAGGAAGTTGTGGTAAGATGTGATCACTCTTGAGATACTTTGAGTATTAACTGAACAAATAACTTACTGTAATACTGTATTAGTAGTACAGAGATAGATAGGCTATACATAAGAATGTCTTGAATATAAGTAAAGGAGGGATAATGTGACCTAAAAGTATCAAAATACACTCCAGCTGCCAACACCACTGACTACTTTGTGTTAAAACACAAAAGGGCTCTGAAAATTCCAAGTATTTTAAAATACTCTTAGCTATGGCCTTTGCTAGAAGGACTATATCAACACTGTTTACTCTCATATTGCAATCTAAGTTGGGGAGCCAGTCAGATAATAAGAAGGCAATAAATCTCTGGGAAAGAAGTAGGATGAGGGCACAGGTAAAGGTAAAATTAATCCAGAGTGGACATTGTAGGTCAAGTTTGCTTACTTTGCATTTTAGCTGAGGGTGTATGTATTGATTACATGGGTCTTATAAAGTGGTAGGAAATGGGATAAAATTATGCTATCCTACCTTTCAAACCTATGCTGTGTCAGATTGTTACTATGGCGAATATTTTTTCTTTAAGTTACTGTAGCTCAGAAGCAGCCAGCATCGGACCTAAATAGTCAAAGTTATGTTGTTTGATTCTTACGCAAAGACCTACTGCTTGAATTGAACTAAACCCATTCTTTTTGTAATCTATTGAAGAAGCAGAAGAATTTGCCAACAAAGTCACTATTTGTGAATGAATTCTGTTCTATAATAAAGCTTTTGCACACAGAGAAATTTTTTTTTTAAATTTTTTATTTTTTATTTTTTATTTTTTATTTTTTTTTTTTTATACTCTTACACACGTATGTATGACATACACACACACGTCTGACATTGTCCGCAAGAGGAAACCTCAAAAGGCTTGTATGTTGAG
>NC_081569.1:93117016-93144090 GCF_022355385.1 Mustela nigripes
AAAAAAAAAAAAAAAAAAAAAAAAAAAAAAAAAAAAAAGAATAAAACTTGTGACCCAAACTGTTAATTCCTTGAAGAAAAGTTAGCCAGTCTGACTATATTGTAAGTACATACAATTACAAATGCATTTGTCTGTACACTTAATAATACCAAGTAAGAATTCCCTGTACTGCTTGGTCTTAACCAGTGACAATATGTTTACCTGTAAGTGGGTTTGATTCAAAATCTATTTTTCAGTGGTAATAGTGATGTAGTAAAATGTCCTGTGCCCAGTGTAGAAATCAAACGGAATATTTCCTATTTTTATACTTCCTGTTGTCGTTTATTATTCAGGTATACATATGTTCCAACCTCTTCTGGGATGGCATTACACCTCAAACAGGAGTGGAGGTGTAGATGGACTAGTATCAAACCTTGATCAAAAACTGTGCTGGGTGCTAGGCACAGTTGGAAGCTTACCAAGGCAGGCATGATATTTATGTTTGTGGAACATCGAGTCTAGATAGAGAGACCTACATTTCCAACTGGTTATTTAACATACAGTTGTGACAAGCATATGAGAGCATATGATAAGGGAGCTAGACTTGTTTTGAGTGGTCCTGAGAAGATGAGGGCATCCAGGAAAACTTCTTCTGCTTTAAAAAAGCAGAAAGCTGAAGGTAATTACAAATGAAGTTTGGGCTGAGTGGGAGGAGGAGTCCTCAAGCAAAAGCCTTGAGGTGTATAGAGGGAGGTGACATCAATTCAAGAATCTAAAAATAATTGTAATTTTTATTTTACTTTATTTTAAAAGTATAGTTGACATATAATATTATAGTAGTTTCAGGTGTACAACAGTGATTTGACAATGAAACACATTACGAAATGCTCACTGCTGTAAGTGCAGTTACCATCTGTCACCATATAAAGTTATTATGAGCTTATTGACTATATTTCCTACGTTGCACTTTTCATCCCTTTGACTTAGTTACTTTATAACTGCAAGTTTGTACCTCTAAATCCCCTTCACCTATTTCACCTATCCCCCCCACTTCTCCTCTCTGGCAACCAGTAGTTTGTTTAGTATTTATGAGTCTATTTATCTTTTGTTTGTTTGTTCATTTGGTTTGTTTTTTAAATTCCACATATAGGTGAAATTATAAGATATTTGTCTTTCTCTGTCTTATTTATCTCACTTTGCATAATGCCATATAGGTCCATTCATGTTGCAAATGGCAAGATTTCATTCTTTTTTATGGTTGGTTAATAGTCCAATGTGTTTACATATCACATCTTCCTTATCTATTCATCTGTGAATGGACACTTAGTTTGTATCCATATCTTGGCTTATTGTAAATAATGCTGCAATAAACATAGGGTTGCATATATCTTTATCAACTAGTGCTTTCATTTTTGGGGGCGGGATAACTGTTGATAACAATTAATAATAATTTACTAGCAGGGCACCTGGGTGGCTCAGTGGGTTAAGCCTCTGCCTTCTGGCTCAGGTCATGGTCTCAGGGTCCTGGGATGGAGGCCCACAACGTGCTCTCTGCTCAGCAGGGAGCCTGCTTCCCTTCCTCTCTCTCTGCCTGCCTCTCTGCCTACTTGTGATCTCTCTCTCTCTGTCAAATAAATAAATAAAATCTTAAAAAAATAATAAAATTACTAGCAGAGGTCAGTAAGTGAGAGACCCACCAAAAGTGAAATATTACCAATTCTACTGATGTGTTAAATTTGTTAATACAATTTTTAACGATTTTAAGATGGGCCCTTCTTACTTAAAGATTGAGAAAAATAACTAAGAAATCATTGTTTTTTTTACTGCCTTTTCTTCTTCTTCTTTTTTTTTTTTTTTTGCCAAACTTTGAAGATCATGAGAATTCGCTTGTTTCCAAAGAATTCTGAGCTGTTGCACAAGAGTGAAATGTAAAAAGCTTTCCAGGAAAAGATGGAAATAGAAGTAATCACACATATGGGAGTGGGGATTATCTACTTTTTTTTAATCCACTTTTTTTTTTTAAACTAAAGCCAGTGAAGACATCACAGTATGCTAACCAGGATTTTAAAAGTGTGCCATTTTTAGATACAGATTACAGTTAGTTCACAAACTTAAGTTTGACAGAAAAGAAATGGGTGGGTTAAATACATTAATTCAATATTCAGTGGAAGCCCTCTGTTGGCTAGCCATTTATTCAGGCGTCTGTTGAATCTTTACGTTGGCAGTCTCATTGAGCTTTGATCTTAGCCTAGCTTTGACTAATTCATTAGTTAAATCATTTACTTACATGGTTAGTTAACCATTTAAATACCACCATCATGTTAATGGAAGTGTGCCGACTGAGGTATGCCTTCCTGAGGCAGAAAAAAGTTCAAGATGACTAAATACGAAATGACAGTGATAGCTTCTTCAAAAGTGGTGTTGGATCTATTTGCTTGTGGAAGTAGGCAGCAGTTTGGATTGCTATCACTTTGAAAATAATGGCTATCCTAATTTCTACCTCTGATGAAATTTTGTTTCTTATGAGTAGTCTGCTCACTCAAAGTTATGTCTTACCAGTGATAGGAAAGAAGACAAATTCATTCTACTGATAGCCATCTAATGTAGCACTGCCCAAGAGAAATATAATGTGAACAACAAATAAAATTTAAAATTTTCTGGAAGCTACATTACAAAGGTAAAAAGAAATCTGACAAACTAATTTTGATAGGATATTTTATTTAACCTGATATATTCAAAATACTATCATTTGAACATATAATCAGTATAAAATTATTAGTGAGATAATATACATTCTTTTTTTACAATAAAAATTCAAAACCAATGTATATTTTATACTTAAAGCACATTTCAGTTATGAGTAGCCATTTATCAAGTCTTTACTAGGCACATGCACTTGTTTTCACTATTGAGGCAAGAATTTTATGATTGTTTCTTCATGTGTATAACTTGTTTTCATGTGGTTAAAATTGCCTCTTTTGTTTTGGTTTCTAGGTATTATCATTTTTTTTCTTGTCTATTGATAATTGTAGACACTCGTACACATCAAATAACCTATCAATTTCTTTTTTTTTTCTCCCTGAAGAGTTACCCTCCACTGTGCCCTCCAGTCTTGTGTCTTGCTGCTATAGGCTGAACTAGTTGTTCCCTCACTTTTGTGCATAGCTGAAATTCAGTGCTTCTCTTTGTCATTCTTTGTTCTAGATCTACTATTTCTTACATGCCACATTTGTCTTTTTCTTGATTCACTCCCTTGTTTTGTTGGCACTTATCCTTTAGTAACTTCTTACCCAAAATGGCAAAGGCATGGAAGAGAATGTTTTCATTTGTATTTTAATTTGCACAAGTTATATTTTGAAGAAAAACTGGTGATTTTATGGGTTCATATCATGTGCTTTGTGTGTGAAATGGCAGCAATTGCTTATTGAATACCTACTTTCTCTCAGGAGGTTATAAGAGCAGTACAAGTCTGTAATTTGTGTATTGTTTATTGCTCTAGCCTCATGTTAAAGGATAAACTGTTTTAGTTTTAGAAACTGTGGCAAAGGATAGGCTGTGGCCAAAACCCAAGTGAGATAGTGTAGGCAGTAAGGTTGGGGGGAGGGTTCTGGATGGTGTTATAAAGGACATAGACCTTAAATGGGTTTGTGACCAATTGACCCATAGTCAAGTAAGGGAATGTGCACATGTACTGTGCACTAATTAAATGTATGCCTGTGTCTATGCAACATGCACAGCCCTTCCCTATCCTTCTTTCTATAAGAGGGGTAAATATTATAATCTACCTCAAGGGGTAGAGGGGAGGGTTAAGTGAGATAGTATATGTAATGCACTTAGATGAGTGCCTGGCATGTAGTAAGCACAAAATAAAATTAGTTATCAAATTGAGTTACATCTTGAACCCTGAAGTGCTTGGGGATGGGCTGGGGGTAAGGGTCCATGCAAAAAAGATCTTAGAGTCCCTAGTATCTGCTTAGGTGCATGCTCAGGCACAGTGTGACTCTGGTAGGATGGGCCACAGAGAAGAGAGGTGTCTCTCTTGTAGCCTAGAGATATGATGGAATCCTATCAGTGATTAGATGAGAGAATGGTTATGCTGCTAATGTTTTTCCTGTGGAAAATGTAGTTAAGAGGCTCTTGAGAACATTTTAAGAGGTTAAAAAAAATTAGACTGTGCCCTGCTAACTTCATGGACTTATAGTCAGTGAATCAGGGAATGCACATCTTTTTTTCAGGATTAACATATAAAGGAGACTTATCTCTTATCTGTATTTCAGTCTTACTTTAGGATTGAAAGATTAAGTGTTAGCCCCTCAAGGGGCCATAATTTCTTTGAACTTAAGCAAAATGGGGAGAGGTAAGATTTGTTGACCACTGCATCTTGTCCCTATTCAATCTCTCATCTTTCTTTCTTTTTCAAAAATCTTAAAATATTTTAAAACAAAACAAACCATGCCATTCTATTTTTATCTTCTCCTTTCTTGTCCCTCCTTTTTCTTCCTCTCTCAGCTGTTTCTCTTCTTACCCCTTTCATCCAACTGCTTTCTTAGATCTCTATATTTTCTTTCCATCTTCTTTTTTAGATTTAAAAATTTTACCTATTTGACAGACAGAGATCACAAGTAGGCAGAGAGGCAGGCAGAGAGAGAGAGAGAGAGGAGGAAGCAGGCTCCCCGCTGAGCAGAGAGCCCGATGCGGGGCTCGATCCCAGGACTCTGGGATCATGGCCTGAGCCGAGGCCTTAACCCACTGAGCCACCCAGGCGCCCCAATATTTTCTTTCCATTTTAATCTGTGCCATTTTTTCTCTGAATCTTGCTCTCTTTTTCTTTGTATTGAGGAAAGTAAAGGTAAAGGTAGGTTTGAGTCACAAGTAGAGTGAGATGAAGAGAGGAAAATGCAACAAAAGGTTATAGGTGGTGCTAAAAGACATAAACAACTAACATATCGGACTTCATTCTTTGTGTCCTCAAGTCCTCATTTGTCTGGAGTCCCCCAGGCATAAAAATCTTTAATCTTCTATTTGAGTGATGTAATTATTCAGTATTTCCAGATGGGATGTATATTTTTATTCTCCCTCTCCCCATCCACCCCCTCTCTCCCAGTAAGAGAAGGAGGTAGAGGGAAAAAAAGAGAAGGAAGCTAAAACTACCCAAAGAGCCACTTCCTTTTTATTTTGTTATTTAATATCTATTTTTTATTTTGCTGACTGATTATTGTTGTGCTCCCAGAGGCCAGCTGTGCTCTGTTGCAGGACCAGTTGCCTTTTATGCTGACTTGCTCTCTCTGATCAGTGGGAATTCTATTGCGTTGCCTTCTGACCATCCAGGACCCTGTGCTGCCACACTCTATTCAGCTTGGCACTGAGCTTGGCACTTAGGCTCTATGTCATGTTGCTGTAACCAAATGCCAGCTGCCCTCCAGAGCTGCATTCTCTTTTCACTGAACCTTCTTGTGATAAGATCCCTTTTGATAAGATCCCTTGTGAGAAGACAGTATGAGGCAAGTCCATGGAGTGTGCATACTGATGTGTTATCACAGAGGGCTAAAACCAAAGGTAACTTGGTTTTCTTTCTCCTGCTTGTTGCTCTGTATTTGAGCAATGACCTCTGGAGGGCCTGAAGCTCTCCCAGCTATCTCTGGAGAAGAATAGTTCATAACAGGTTTCCATAACTTGGCCTGTAGTCCAGTCACACAGGTGAGCATCCGCTTTCTCCTGCCACTGTCACTATTTGTATTTGCTTCCTGCTTCTTCCTAGGAATGCCTTTCTTCACTTAGTTTAAGTGTCAATACCCAACCTACATGTCTTTCCTGACATTGTGCTGTATCAGATGTGATTTCTGTTGCAAAGAACCATATACATTTCTTTTTCAAGGGTCTTTGCACAATTGCTTTTACACACTGAACTGTGTACTTACCATACCTTAAGCAATTTAAGGGAGGCCCCACATTTTATTCATTTTGAATTATCAGCACTTTGTACATTGCTTGATACATTGTAGGTTATCAACACAATCTCATCACATTGCATGAACATGTTATCTATTATGAAAAGACTAATAGAGGAAGTTTTGAGGCAAATGATACAAGTTCTGAGAGGAGACAAAGAGCTATGTGTGGACCATGAATTAATATCCACAAAGGTCTATTCCTAAGACCAAATACTTTTTTTAAGGCATTATTTTTTACATGTCTCCAAACAGATAACCTGAGAGATTATTTTTTTATATGAGTCGTATAAGAAGCAATGCAGTAGATTTTCTATGATAAGCACTTTCATCTTCTGTTTCTAATTTTTAAAATTGCATCCTTAAAATATCAGTTTTGAATTAGATGGTTTTGGCTTCCATTTTTGTGAGCTAATGTATTTTATCAAAATTTCAATCTTCACTTTCTGTCATTTTCTCTCATTATTTTAGCCTGCTTGCAGAGTTGTGGGTGAAGGTCCATGTAGAGAGGTCATCTGTTCTATCCCCTTGCCCCAGGTAGGACAGCTGTGCCAGCAAGATAGTTGGCTAGAATCTTGTAGAGGGACACAAAGAACGCCTGGCAATCTGTTTGTCAGTCTGTGTTTTGAAGCAAATGACTAGTTTAGAAATTCTGATAGTAAAAGTCAGTGCAAACCCCTTATTACTTTACCTCAATTATATACTGCACAGAATTGATTTCAACCCTGGTGACCTCATTTGGTACAAGTAAGAAGTATATAGTCATTTCTTGAGCACATCCTAAAATGTGCACACAGTTATATCCCTATTCCTCTGTGAAATATATTTCCTGTTCTTTCAAGTAATAAAAGAAAACAGGAATAAATAGATCTACGGTCTCTCTCTCTCTCTACCATATATTATATAGATTTTTGAAACATATGACTGATTAAATAGAGCTACTAATCAGATAAGTTATTATTTTGAGAAAAAACTAAACCAAAAAAGGAAAAACGACTTATACCAATATAGCATGTTAATGAAAATTAAGATCTGAAATATCCATTTACCCAGTTTCTAATTTTCATCTTATCTGTAATGTGAACTTGGATAAGATTCACCTTTACAAAGTTAAACTGTTTGCTTTTTGCATCTTTAAAACAGATTTATCAAACACACAAGTTAGTAACATTTCTGTTAATTGCCTTTGAACATACTGAAAAACTGCTGTGTGTGTAAAATTGTTACATAAGTAGGATTGAAGCCCTGCAGAGCAGATTGAGAATTTCACAATTGCATTTTTAGAGCCAACTCAGTCTAGCCTATAACTATCTTCTTGGCTTGAATTCATATAATGGATAGTGGGTGATTTCTATGAGGTAAGCAGATTGAAATGAATATTGAGTTTGTATTTCTTTGCTTGAGAAGGCTGACTTTTTAAAATTAGGCCCAAACCACAGCACTCTTTACAGACAAAAATAATCTAACATTTGCAAAAGTATATTTCAAACCTATCGTCATAATAACAATGGAATGGAGGTTGAGAACTGTTCCCTGAAGTGGTTCTTAGAGTTTTGACTGAGAGTCTTCTCTCATATAGAAAAGTAGCATAATTGCTTTCTCTTTTTTCCCCCTTCTTCTGCCCCATCTTCTGCCTTTCATTTCTCTTCCTTCTGTGAAATTCAACAACTGTAAAGAAAAACAAAGTAAAGAATGATATTAAATTGTTTTTCTTATTTTACATTAATTTAATATCTAAGTAACTGTATACAGTATATGAATTCCAGCATATGTACCATTTTGTATTTCAGAATATCTACTGGTAATATCTGTATCTATATTAATATACTTCCAGAATATTGACATATTTGAAATACTTATTTTAAAAATGGACTTTATTTTTTAGAGCAGTTTTAGATTTGCAGCAAATTGAGCAGAAGTTATAGAGAGTTCTCATACACCCCTTTCTCCTACATACTTACTATCTCTTCCACCAACATCACACACCAGAGTAATATATTTGTTATATTTGATGAACCAACATCAACACACTGTTATTAGCTAAAGCCCAAGGTTTATATTTGGATTCACTGTTGGTGGTGTACATTCTGTAAGTTTTGACCAATGTTTTATGAAATGTATCCATCATTGTAGTATCATATAGAATAGATTTACTGTCCTAAATGTCCCCTATGCTCCACCTATTCATTCTTCGAAATGTTTATTTTTATTTTTTAAATTTTTTTCTACTTTCAAAAATTATTTTCAGTTAGCCACTGTGTAGTACATCATTAGTTTTTTATGTAGTGTTCAATGATTCACTAGTTGTGTATAAGACCCAGTGTACATCACAAAACATGCCCTCCTTAGTGCCCATGGCCCAGTGACTCCATCCCTCCACCCCCCTCCCCTCTGAAACCTTCAGTTTGTTTCCCAGAGTCCATAGTCTCTCATGGTTCATCTCCCTCTCCAATTTCACCCCCTTCAGTTTTCCATCCCTTCC
The DNA here is from genome assembly GCF_022355385.1 of Mustela nigripes. Lineage (NCBI taxonomy): Eukaryota > Metazoa > Chordata > Mammalia > Carnivora > Mustelidae > Mustela > Mustela nigripes. The sequence goes on from NC_081569.1 coordinate 93,125,426, forward strand.
CTTATTGTTCTCTGCACTATTCCTTAAAATCCACATATGCGTGAAACCATATAATTGTTTCTCTGCTTGACTTATGTGACTTAGCTTAATTCCCTCCAGTTCTATCCATGTGGATGCAGATGGTAAGTATTCATTCTTTCTGACTGCCGAGTAATATTCCATTGTATACATGAGTCACATCTTTTTTATCCATTCATCTGTTGAAGGGCCTCTCACATCTTTCCACAGTTTGGCTATTTTGGACATTGATGCTATGAACACTGGAGTGCATGTGCCCCTTCTTCTCACTACACCTGTATCTTTGGGGTAAATACCTAGTAGTGCAATTGCTGGGTCATAAGGTAGCGCGCTCTCTCTCTCTTTTTAAAGATTTTATTTATTTATTTGACAGACAGAGATCAGATGTAGGCAGAGAGGCAGGTAGAGAGAGGGAGGAAGCAGGCGCCCTGCTGAGCAGAGAGCCTGATGCAGGGCTCGATCCCAGGACCCTGAGATCATGACCTAAGCCGAAGTCAGAGGCTTTAACCCACTGAGCCACCCAGGTGCCCCAGTAGCTCTCTTTTTAATGTCTTGAGGAACTTTCATCCTGTTTTCCGGAGTGGCTGTACCAGCTTGCATTCCCATCAACAGTGTAAGAGGGCTTCCCTTTCTCCACATCCTTGCCAACATTTGTTATTTCCTGTGTTGTTAATTTTTGCCATTTTAACTGGTGTAAGGTGATATTTCCCTGTGGTTTTGATTTGTATCCTGCCACATTGTTGAAAGGACGGCTTTTGCAGTATCCCATAGGTTCTGGACTGATATGGTTTCATTCTCATTAGTTTCCATGACTTAAGTTCTTCCTTAATTTCCTGGTTGACCCAGTTATTCTTTAATAAGATGTTCTTTAACTTCCACATGTTTGAATTCCTTCCAAATTTTTTCTTGTGACTGAATTCCAGTTTCAAGGCATTTTGGTCTGATAACATGCAGGGAATAATCTCAATCTTTTGGTATTGGTTGAGACCTGATTTTGTGACAAGTATGTTATCTATTCTGGAGGAAGTTCCATGTGCATTCAAGAATAATAAGTATTATGTTGTTTTAGGGTGGAATGTTCTATATGTATCTACAAAGTCCATTTGGTCCAATGTGTCATTCAAAGTTCTAGTTTCTTTGTTAATCTTCTTCTTAGATGACCTGTCCATTGCTGAGAGGTCTCCTACTATTAATATATTATTGTCAATATGATTCTTTATTTTGGTTAACAGTTGGCTTATGTAGTTGGCTGCTCTCATGTCAGGGGCATAGATACTTAAAATTGTTAGATTTCCCTGTGTGATAGACCCTTTAAGTATGACAATAGTGTTCCTTTCATCTCTTACTACAGTCTTTGTTTTAAAAATCCAATTTGTCTGATAGGAGAATTGCTACCCCAGCTTTCTTTTGAGGTCCATTGCATGAAAAATGGTTCTCCATCCCCTTACTTTCAATCTGGAGGTGTCTTTAGGTTCAGAATGAATCTCTTGTAAGCAGCATAGGGATAGGTCCTGTCTTTTTATCCAATCTGAAATCCTGTGCCATTTCATTTTTTAGGCTGTTCACATTGAGAGTAACTATTAAAAGATATGAATTTAGTGCCATCATATTGCCTGTGAAGTCCCTGTTTCTGTAGATCATCTCTGTTACTTTCTGGTCTATATTACTCTTGGGGTATTTTTTCTTTTATAGAATCCCCCTCTCCCACCCTGGCTGGCTTGGTGGTTATATATCCTTTCACTTCTGCCTGTCCTGGAAGCTCTTTGTCTCTCCATCTGTTCTGAATAACAGCCTTGCTTGATAAAGTATTCTTGCTTGATAAAGTATTCTTAGTACCCTGATTATGTGTTGGCAGCCCCTTCTGGCTTGCCAGGTCTCTGTGGACAGGTCTAATGTTATTTTGATGTTCCTCCCTCCATAGGCAAAACATCTCTTCCCCCTAGCTGCTCTTAGAGCTGTCTTGGCTCTAAGATGAGCAAGTTTTTTACTATTATATACCGGGGCATTGGTCTATTTTTATTGATCTTGGAAGGGATCCTCTCTGCCTCTTGGACACAAATCCTTCTTTTCTTCCCCAGATTAGGTAAGTTCTTAGCTATGGTTTGCTCAAGTATACATCCTCCTCCTCCTCTCTCTCTCTCTCTCCACCCCCTCAGGGATCCCAATAATTCTGACTTTGGAATGTTTCCTGTCATTGATCTCTCTACTTCTGAGCTCATGAGCTTGTAGTTGTTTATCTCTATCATTCTTGCCTTCCTTCGTTTTTATCAGCTTATCTTCTAGATCACTAATTCATTCTTCTTTCTCATTTAACCTGGAATTCAGAGTATCCATTTTAGATGGCATCTCCTTCACAGCATTTTTAATTTTGGCGACAGTTGCTCTACATTCTGTCCTTAGAGATTCTATACTGTCGCCAATACTTATCTCGAACCTAAACAGAAACTTTATAGATGTTACTCTGAAATCTTTTTCAGACATCTTCTTAGATCCATATCCTTTAAGTCTGTGGCAGAAGACATTGTCTCTGGTTCTTTCCTTTGTTGGGAGTTCCTCCTCCTAGTCATTCTCTTGAGGGATAGTTGGAATGTACAGAGTCCAAAATATCAACCACGACTCAGGCAAGATGAACTTGAGGAAAATCTGGAGCATAGGAAGCCACCAATCTCATGCTGATTTCGTGGGTGTTCAGGATGGTTTGGTAGATATCCTGTTCAATTCAGGGGACCAGCAGCAGCAATGAGGATCCCTACTCCTCTGCCATCTTGCCTCTCTCCTGAAATGTTTATTTTTAATAACTCTATAGTTTTGTGTGTATGCTTTAGCCATATTCCTATTCTTGGGCAGATGGGTCAATTCAACATTTTAAAATTATAAATAACACTTATTGGAGAAATCAACTTTTTCTTTGCTTTTGGATCATATCTTTAAGGTACACTGTACAAAGAAGAATTGAGTTAGAGTGTATTAGAAAGTCTATAGTACTTGCTTCCTTCATCCAATAAGCATTTTCTGAATACCATTGGCATCCATACTAGGGTTATAGTAATAACAAATAAACAAAATACAATTCCTGTTTTCAATTTTAAATATGTGGAATGAGGGTGAGAAAGGAGATATGTTAACTAGAAAATACATGCATAATACAAAATGCTAAATATCAGAACTGAGACATGAGAAGTGGTTTTTGGTTCTCAATGAGGTGTGATAGCAGAGTATAAGAAAGTGAAGAAGAAAGTTTAAGAAAGAGGGAAGGGCCTTTCAAGTAGGTCCTGAAGGATAAATATAATTTTCTAGGCAAAGAAATGGGAAAAGCATCTTCCAGGATGAGGGAAGTCCTATGTGCAAAGCAAAGACTCACTTCCGTCTACACTTGGGGAATGGTAATATAATAGTTGAGGCTGCAGAACGTGTTTGTACAGATTAGGGAGATATGGAAATTAAGGAAACTATGGAGAATGAGACTGTATTCTTAAGCTGGCCTAGACTGTGAGATGTCCTGTGTCCCTAAAGGAGCTTAAACTTTAACTTTTGGATAACAGGCTGTCAGCAGAATTTACCAGAACATCCCCCTGATAATCTGGGGATTAACAGGCCAGTGTTGTAAGTGATAAGCAGATAATATTATATAGCCCAGTGGTTCTAAAACTCTTGTGTGATTCTGCATCACTTGGAGAGCTAACAAAGTCTAGGGAAGACCAGGCTTGTAGAAGCAGGATGGGGCTTAGACCTCTGGATTTTTGGAAACTTTTCTGGGTGATTCTGATAAATGCCAAAATTTGAGAACCACTGAAAACATATACAACAGCCATTGTGGCTCACTTTCAGTAGCATATCTAGAAATGTCCTTTCACATGAAAATTATAATAAGACAATTTAAATATTTAATAAAGTCTTTAAAATACCAGCAAGGTAGAATGCCCTTAATAATTTTTTTGAATCATGCTCTCCCCATCTCTCTTACTATAAGCATAGATTTTGGAGTCATACAGACCTGAATTTAGGATCTGAATCACCTGTACTACTCACTCTTGGAATGATCACAGGCAAATGATGTCTTGATTAATTTATTATCTCTGAAACACAGAAATGATAATAGTGCATGCTTAACAAGGACTGTTATGAGATATGAAAATGTCTAGCATAATGACTGGCAAGGAGTAGGCTTTTAATTAGTAGTAAGTTGTTAAAGAATGGAATCTGCAGCCAATGTGCTTGAGCTGGAATATAGGTTCTACCACTTCCTGGCTATGTGATCCTGGGAAATATGTTTAATCATTTCTATGCCTCAGTTTCCTGTTATTATAAGTGGATACAATTAATCTCACTACTGGATACAAAAATTGTATCTATTTTTTAGAGTTTGTAAAGCACTTAGAATAGCAGCATGTACATAATAAAAGCTAATATGATAGGTTTTTCTTTATGAATATAAAAAATGAATCTCAATCTTTTGGATTAAGGAATTATTATTTCATTTCCCCCTCAATTACTTTTATTTTACTAGAGATTTAATAGATATTGCTACCTGCATTCTTTACTGATCAAGTCTAATGTTAACTTTTTTACCTTCTTCTTAGACCATATAAGTACTTTAGAATGTGTTGACTTTATTTACCTCTCCTTCACCTTTGTGCTGTTACTGCATTTTAACTTCTATTTGTATTTTAACCCCATGAAACATAATTGTTGTTTTATAATAAAAATTTAATTATATATATAATATAATATATTATATATTTAATTATATATGTACTTATATGTTTCATTCTCCTTCATTCTTGCATCTCTTTCCTTTCATCTAGTATAATTTTTCTTCTTCTTGAAGAATACTCATCCGTATCTCTTTTAGTATATATTTTCTGGAGAAAAGTCTCTCAGTTTTCCTTTCTGAACATGACTTCTTTTACCATCATTTCTAAATATTATTTTCACTAGATGGAGAATTTTAAAGTGGCAACTATTTTCTTTTCTTTCTTTTTAAAATTAGTTAATAAAATTTAAATTTTTAATTTAATTGCAGTTAGTTAACATACAGTATTATATTAGTCTCAGGTATGTGGTAGAGTGATTCAACACTTCCATACATCACATATCTCATCATGACAAGTGCACTCCTTAATCCCCATCACCTACTTAACCCAACCTCCACTCTGGTCGCCATAAGTTTGTCCTCTATAGTTAGAATTTTATTGTTTCTCTCTCTTTTTTCCTTTTACTCATTTTAAAAGAGTTTTTATTCAAATTCCAATTAGTTAACATATAGTGTAATATTACTTTCAGCAGTAGAATTTAGTGATTCACCCCTTACATAATAATACCCAGTGCTCATCACAAATGCACTCCTTAATGTCCATCACCCATTTAATTCACCCCTCCCCACCTCTCCTCCAGGAACCCTCAGTTCTTTAGAGTTAACAGTCTTTTTTATGGTTTGCTTCTTTCTTTTTTTTTCCCCTCCATGTTCTTCTGTTTTCTTTCTTAAATTCCACATACGAGTGAAATCATTTGGTATTTGTCTCTGATTGAATTAATTCTCTTAGCATTATACTCTCTAGCTATATCCGTGTCATTGTGAATGGCAAGATTTCATTCTTTTTTTATGGCTGAATAATATTCCATTATATGTCTATATACACACCACCGCTTCTTTATCCCTTCACCAATCTATGGACACTTGGGTTGCTTCCATATCTTGCCTATTATAAATAATACTGCTATAACATAGGGATGCATGTCTTTCTTTGGGTTAGTGTTTTTGTATTCTTTGGGTAAAAACCCAGTAGTGCAATTGCTGGATTGTAGGTAGTTTATTTTTAATTTTTTGAGGAACCTCCACTCTATTTTCCATAGTGGCTGCACCCATTTGCATTCTGCCAACAGTCCATTAGTATTTCTTTTCCTCCATATCCTAGCTGACACCTGTTGTTTCTTATTATTGATTTTAACCATTCTGATAGATGTAATAGCTAATTATATTTGCTAATTATATTTTGCATTTGCCCCATGGTAAATGATGATGACCATCTTTTCATGTGTCTGTTGGTGATTTGGATGTCTTCTTTGGAGAAATGTCTGTTGATGTCTTCTGCCCATTTTTTCATTGAATTATTCTTTTTTTTTGGTGTTAGGTTTTATAAGTTATTTATATATTTTGAATACTAACCCTTCATTGGTTAGGTCACTTGCAAATATCTTCTCCCATTTAGTAGGTTGTCTTTTAGTTTTCTTGATTGTTTCCTTTGCTGTACAGAAGCTTTTTATTTTGATGTAGTCCCAATAGTTTATTTTTGCTTTTGTTTCCCTTTCCTCAAGGGACATATTTAGAAAAAAGTTGCTACAGACGATGTCAGAGATCTTATTGCTTGTGCTCTCTTCTAGGATTTTTATGGTTTCAGGTTTCACATTTAGATCTCTAATCCACTTTGAGTTTATTTTTGTGTATGATGTAAGAAAGTGGTCCATTTTCATTCTTTTGCATGTTGCTGTCCAGTTTTCCCAGCACCATTTGTTAAAGAGACTGCCTTTTTCCATTGGATATTCTTTCCTGCTTTGACAAAATTAGTTGACTATATACTTATGGGTTCATTTCTGGGTTTTCCATTCTATTCCATTGATCTTTGTGTCTATTTTTTTTTATTTTTTATTTTTTGGTGCTAGTACCATAACGTTTTGATAACTATAGCTTTGTAATATGACTTGAAGTCTGGAATAATGATATCTCCAGCTTTGCTTTCTTTTTTGAGGTTGCTTTGATTAGTTGGGGTCTTTTGTATTTTCATACAAATTTTAGAATTGTTTTTTCTAGTTCTGTGAAAAATACTGTTGCTATTTTGGTGGGGATTGCATTACATGTGTAGATTTCTTTAGATAGGATAGGTATTTTAACAGTATTTGTTCCTCCAATCCATGAGCATGGACTTTTTCCATTTCTTTGTGGCAGCTATTTTTTTTTTTTTTAACTTTGAAGGTATCTTGCATTGTTTTCTGACTTTTCTGTTTTTATTTTTCTGTTGAGCAGTTAGCAAAAAGACATTTGAAATTAATTTGTTTCATTGTTGTTGTTGCTTTTTAGACTTTTCCTTTTGTATTTTGCTCTTATTTTAATATGCTGCCTCTAGGTGTGAATTTCTTTCATTTTTTTTTCTGGTTGTGCTTATATGGATTTTTTAATCTGTGAATTGATTTATTTTAATGGTTTTAGAAAATTCTTAATCATTGTCTTTTCAAAAATTGATTCTACTTCATTTTCTTTGTCCTTTCTCATGGTCTTATAATTATTTATAATGCATATTATAACTTGCCACAATGTCTCTCTTACCCTCTTCCATATTTTTCATGCCTTTCCTCTGTGCTTAATTATGGGTATTCTAACATATCTTCCATTTAAAAATTTTCACTTCAACAGTGTCTAATCTGTTTTTAAAGCCATCCAGAAAGTTTTTATTTTTTTAAACATCTAACTTTTAAAAAAGATTTTATTTATCATCCCTATCCATCTATCATCTATCTATCTATCTATCTATCTATCTATCTATCTCTCTATCTTTCTATTTATTTGACAGAGAGAGAGAGAAAGAACAAACTGGGGAAGCTACAGGCCAGAGGGAGAAAGATAAGCAGGGCCCCCATGGAGCAGGGAGCCCAATGTGGGTCTTGATCCCAGGACCCTGAGATCATGACCTGAGCTGAAGGCAGATGTTTAACTGACTGGGCCACCCAGGCACACCTCCAGAAAGTTCTTAGCTTCAGTTGTACTCTTTAGTGTTAAACTTTCTATTTGATTTTCTTTCAAAGTTATGCCATGTTTTATGGATTCTAGTTCTTTGCTTAGATCTTGAATCTAATCTTTTATTTCTTTAATGAGCATAATTAATCTATCCTTGAAAATTTTATTATCTGAGTTTTAGTGGTTCTATTTTTATGGTACATTGATTCTACTTATTTTTGTCCATGCTGTCTTGATCTTCTCATTTACAGTTTATTTTTATTGTTTGCTAGACACTGTATTGACAAAATTTTTGGTTAAAAAAAAAAGTAGGGTATATGATAATATTTTCCTGCAAAGATAACTCCATTTCTGGATTGGGTAGTCCAAAATTATTTTTGGGGGGTCCATGCAAGTGACTGAAACTTAGACTGCAGTCTGTGCAAGGATTATGCTACTTCTGATTCACTCTGATCATTTTGGAATTCCCAAGTAAACTTGTAAGGGGCTTTATTAGAGCTCCAATCCTCCATGGATTTTGGTTTTCAATACGAAGCTTTCATAGTACTGCTTAAGCTCTTATCTATCACTTCTCAAATTGGCAAATACCCTCAGGGATTGAGCAACCACAAATGATACGTTCACTTTTCTGGATATTTCTGTCATAGATCTTGGCTATGTAATTATTCACTATAATATTGGTTCTGTCATGCATTCAAGTAGATAATTTTAATATAGTATATATTTTGCAAACTTTTCTCATTGTCCTAAGTGGGAGAGTTTATCTGAGTTACCTGTTCATAAAACAGTGTGGAAGATAAATTAGAGGAAAAGAGGGAGATACAGTTTCCACCAAATTGGTTCCAAAGAGGATGTGCCAGTTGACATTTTTGCTAGTGTTTTATGAGTGTTCTGGTTGTTTCTTTAGTATGTTTTTTGTTGTTGTTGTTGTTGTTTTAACTTTTCCACCTGGCAAAAAATTCTTGAAAAATCTGTTTTGTAAGACAATGAATTGTAGGAGCTGTACAGCTCCTTCATTATAGGAGCTTCATTATAGGAGCCGTACAGCTGATGTGTGGATGGGAGGGGATATGTCCTAGTGGGATAGGTAAGCAGCTTCTTTCTTTCTCCTTCCCTCCTTCCTCTCTCCCTCCCTTCCTTCCTTCCTTCCTTTCTTCCCCTCTCCTGAAGGTCAGAGGGAGAAGCACCCCCCTATGGAGCTGGGAGCCTGATGCAGGACTCAATCCTGGTACTCCGGTACTCCAGGATCATGACCTGAGCAAAAGGCAGTCACTTAACCAACTGAGCCCTCCAGGTTCCCTGATTTACAAATTATTATTATTGATATATTTTGAAATAATTACTTTTATAACTTCGGTTATTTATATTGTCACCAAGCAAATAATATACTCTTTCAAGAATATCTAAAAATAATAATTATTTTGATTTATATTTTCAAACCCCTTTATTTTCTTTATTGTTTATCTCAGTAGTTTGAAATCCATCTGAAATTCAATATTCAGCTCTCATTTTAGCAAGGCTGTCTCATTTAATAAAATAATGTTTATCATTAGGTTTCTTCATTGTCAGATCTGTTTATCTTTTAGAAATATTTCTTATCTTTTAACTTACATGGATCCTTGTTTTGATATTTTATCTATAAAACTTTTCTTGACAAATTATTTCAGATTTTGAAGTGTATATATTTTTTGGTTTGAAGAGAAAAGTGTCTTGCTTTTTACTCCTTTGTGGTATCAACTCTATCTTTTTTCAAGTTTTGTAAATTTTTCTTTAAGCTTTTTTTAAAAAAAAAATCTATAATCTTAGAGCATAGCAAAAAAAATTCATTCTTATTGCCCCTAATTTAAATACTATGGATTAGGGTTTTGTGTGTGTGTGTGTGTGTGTGTGTGTGTGTGTATTGTTAAAAGTCTTAGCACTGGCAATCAGATAATCAGATATTCAGGGTGGGATAGCAAGGGCTTGGAGATTCACCCAAAACAGTTATTTGCAGGCATCACATTAGACACTGGAAGACTGTACCTGTCTTTATAAAGCCTACTAATAGAGAAGGAAGAAAATCACATAAGTGATAGATGAATTAAGAATGATGAATTTTATGACAAAGCAATTACTAGGATTTATCAGAATATACAGTAGCATTTCCCATCTTAATCTAGAGGAGAGAAAATCTAGGAACATTATGATATCCCTACTAGGACTGTGATTTACACATCAGCAGTATTGTCTGAAAATAATACATTAATTATAGATTGAATCTTCTGTTTGTGTTTTCTATTTTATCATGTATTTTCACAATTATTATTTGTATATTTTAGTTCTGTGCTTCTTAAACTAATATAACCACCATAGAGATATCAAGACACCGGACACATGTGCCTTGTTTTCCTAGAGTATTTTGTTGCAGAATACAAAATTTACATGAATTTATTTTAAGAGAAAGAATGTGATTTCAGAAAGAGAGTTCTTTCTTGTGAAGGGCTTGGGGAATACATTCACTGTCCTCTGTCATTATTTCGGAAGAAAAATCTGAGAAGCACCAATTTAAGTATTTTGTATTTCCTTATTACCAGTTATCTTATTTATTTTTCATATGTTTTGTTCCACTTTACTTAAACCTAATCACTCCCTTAATTTTATATGAATTGTCCCTTTCTCATTTGTAAGTATTTTAGATTAAATGTCCAATTGTAATGATTCCCTCCCCTCAAGTCAATTGTGGAATGTTTAAGGTGGAGGCTACTGACATGAACACTTAAGTGGTCTTATTGCTCAGTCTGATTCTGTTAAGGACAAAGTATGGTGACCAGGGTAGTGTGGTGAGAACTGGTTATTGTAGGAGCCTAATGACTTGTTTTCCTAACAGTTGTTAGAAAATTCCAGATTTCAAATTTGTACTGTGTTCTTGGAGTCAAGACTGGTTTTAGAGTTCCTTCTTTGGTACTAGGCTTTTTCATTTCTGTTTCTATCTTGAGATAGCCTGGGAATATTGTTCAGGTCTGGTTTTCCAAGTCCATTGGCCTTCATGAGAACCATAGGAGACTTCCATCACAGATTGGAGGACTAATCCAGTTTTCTTTTTTTATTTTTAAATTAAGCTAACCTAGGTTTTTTATTGGGAAGAGTGGAGCCAAGACCTTGAAATACCTTCATACTCAGAGATTATTTGTGTTCTTTATGTAATGATCAGGGAAAATTCAGATGTTGAGAAGACTAGGCAATCATATAAACAGAAGGATTTAGAAAGAAACTTAAGAGATGCTTTTATTCAACATCCTTTTGTGTATTCCATTGCATATATATACCACCTCTTCTTTATCCATTCATCTGTTGATGGACATCTAGGTGTTTTCCATAGTTTGGCTATTGTGGACATTGCTGCTATAAACATTTGGGTGCACATGCCCCTTCGGATCACTACGTTTGTATCTTTAGGGTAAATACTCAGTAGTGCAATTGCTGGGTCATAGGGTAGCTCTATTTTCAGCTTTTTGAGGAACCTCCAAGCTGCATAGTATTCCATTGTGTATATATACCACATCTTCTTGATCCATTCATCTGTTGATGGACATTTAGGTTCTTTCCATAGTTTGGCTATTGTGGACATCGCTGCTATAAACATTTGGGTGCACGTGCCCCTTTGGATCACTACGTTTGTATCTTTAGGGTAAATACCCAGTAGTGCAATTGCTGGGTCATAGGGCAGTTCTATTTTCAACATTTTGAGGAACCTCCATGCTGTTTTCCAGAGTGGCTGCACCAGCTTGCATTCCCACCAACAGCGTAGGAGGGTTCCCCTTTCTCCGCATCCTCGCCAGCATCTGTCATTTCCTGACTTGTTAATTTTAGTCATTCTGACTGGTGTGAGGTGCTATCTCATTGTGGTTTTGATTTGTATTTCCCTGATGCCGAGTGATGTGGAGCGCTTTTTCATGTGTCTGTTGGCCATCTGGATGTCTTCTTTGCAGAATTGTCTGTTCACATCCTCTGCCCATTTCTTGATTGAAATATTTGTTCTTTGGGTGTTGAGTTTGCTAAGCTCTTTATAGATTTTGGAAACTAGCCCTTTATTTGATATGTCATTTGCAAATATCTTCTCCCATTCTGTCAGTTGTCTTTTGTTTTTTTTTTTTTTAACTGTTTCCTTTGCTGTGCAAAATCTTTTAATCCTGATGAAGTCCCAATAGTTCATTTTTGCCCTTGCTTCCCTTGCCTTTGGCGATGTTCCTAGGAAGAAGTTGCTATGGACAAGGTCGAAGAGGTTGCTGTCTGTGTTTTCCTCAAGGATTTTGATGGATTCCTTTCTCACATTGAGGTCCTTCATCCATTTTGATTCTATTTTTGTATGTGGTGTAAGGAAATGGTCAAGTTTCATTCTTCTGCATGTGGCTGTCCAATTTTCCCAACACCATTTGTTGAAAAGACTGTCTTTTTTCCACTGGGCATTCTTTCCTGCTTTGTCAAAGATTAGTTGACCATAGAATTGAGGGTCTATTTCCGGGCTCTCTATTTTGTTCCATTGACCTATGTGTCTGTTTTTGTGCCAGTAACATACTGTCTTCATGATGACAACTTTGTAATAGAGCTAGAAGTCTCGAATTGTGATGCCACCAACTTTGGCTTTCTTTTTCAGTATTCCTCTGGCTTTTGATGTCTTTTCTGGTTTCATATAAATTTTAGAATTATTTGTTCCATGTCTTTGAAAAATATGGATGGGATTTTGATAGGGATTGCATTAAATGTGTAGATTGCTTTAGGTAGCATAGAAATTTTCACAGTATTTGTTCTTCTAATCCATGAGCATGGAATATTTTTCCATTTCTTTGTCTTCCTCAATTTCTTTCATGAGTACTTTATAGTTTTCTGAGTATAGATTCTTTGCCTCTGTGGTTAGGTTTATTCCGAGGTATCTTATTGTTTTGCATGCGATTGTAAATGGGATTGACTCCTTACTTTCTCTTTCTTCAGTTTTTTTGTTGGTGTATAGAAATGCAACTGATTTCTGTGCATTGATTTTATATCCTGACACTTTACTGAATTCTTGTACAAGTTCTAGCAGTTTGGAGTGGAGTCTTTTGGATTTTCCACATATAGTATCATATCATCTGCAAAGAGTGATAGTTTGACTTCTTCTTTGCTAATTTGGATGCCTTTACTTTCTTTTTGTTGTCTGATTGCTGAGGCTAGGACTTGTAGTACTTTGTTGAATAGCAGTGGTAATAATAGACATCCCTGTCGTGTTCCTGACCTCAGCGGAAAAGCTTTCAGTTTTTCTCCATTGAGAATGATATATGCGGTGGGTTTTTCATAGATGGCTTCGATGATATTGAGGTATGTGTCCTCTATCCCTACACTTTGAAGAGTTTTGATCAGGAAAGGATGCTGTATTTTGTCAAATGCTTTTTCAGCATCTATTGAGAGTATCATATGGTTCTTGTTCTTTCTTTTATTAATGTATTATATCACATCGATTGATTTGCGGATGTTGAACCAACCTTGCAGCCCTGGAATAAATCCCACTTGGTTGTGGTGAATAATCCTTTTAATGTACTGTTGGATCCTATTGACTAGTATTTTGGTGAGGATTTTCACATCTGTATTCATCAAGAATATTTGTCTGTAATTCTCTTTGGTGGAGTCTTTGGTTTTGGGATCAAGGTAATGCTGGCCTCATAAAATGAGTTTGAAAGTTTTCTTTCCATTTCTGTTTTTTTGGAACAGTTTCAAGAGAATAGGAATTAATTCTTTAAATGTTTGGTAGAATTCCCCTGGGAAGCCGTCTGGCTTTGGGCTCTTTGTTGGGAGATTTTGGATGACTGCTTCAATCTCCTTACTGGTTATGGGTCTGTCCAGGTTTTCTATTTCTTCCTGGTTCAGTTGTGGTAGTTTGTGTGTCTCTAGAAATGCATCCATTTCTTTCAGATTGTCAAATTTGCTGGTGTATAGTTTCTCATATGTTCTCATAATTGTTTGTATTTCTTTGGTGTTGGTTGTGATCTCTCCTCCTTCATTCATGATTTTATTTATTTGGGTCCTTTCTCTTTTCTTTTGGATAAGTCTGTCCAGGGGTTTGTAAATCTTATTAATTCTTTCAAAGAACCAGCTCATAGTTCTTTGATTTGTTGTATTGTTTGTTTGGTTTCTATTTCATTGATTTCTGGTCTGATCTTTATGATTTCTCTTCTCCTGCTGGCTTTAGGCTTTCTTTGCTATTCTTTCTCCAGCTCCTTTAGGTGTAGGGTTAGGTTGTGTACTTGAGACCTTTCTTGTTTCTTGAGAAAGGCTTGTATTATTATATATTTTCCTCTCAGGACTGCCTTTGCTGTGTGCCACAGATTTTTAACCATTGTGTTTTCATTATCATTTGTTTCCATGAATTTTTTTACTTTTTCTTTAATTTCCGGGTTGACCCATTCTTTCTTTAGAAGGATGCTTTTTAGTCTCCCATGTATTTGGGTTCTTTCCAAATTTTCTCTTGTGATTGAGCTCTAGCTTCAGAGCACTGTGATCTGAAAATATGCAGGAAATGATCCCAATCTTTTGATACCGGTTGATACTTGATTTGTGACCCAGGATGTGATCTATTTTGGAGACTGTTCCATCTGCAGTAGAGAAGAATGTGTATTCTGTTCCTTTGCGATGGAATGTTCTGAATATATCTGTGATGTCCATCTGGTCCAGTGTGTTATTTAAGGCCTTTATTTCCTTGTTAATCTTTTGCTTGGATGATCTGTCATTTCAGTGAGGGGAGTGGTAAAGTCCCCTACTATTATTATATTATTGTCATTGTGTTTCTTTGATTTTGTTATTAATTGGTTTATATAGTTGGCTGCTTCCATGTTAGGGGCATAGATATTTAAAATTGTTATATCTTCTTGTTGGACAGACCCTTTGAGTAGGATATGGTGTTCTTCCTCATCTCTTATTATAGTCTTTGGCTTAAAATCTAATTGATCTGATATAAGGATTGCCACCCCAGCTTTCTTTTGATGTCCATTAGCAAGGTAAATTGTTTTCCACCCCTTCAATTTAAATCTGGAGGTGTCTTTGGGTCTAAAATGAGTTTCTTGTAGACAGCATATTGATGGGTTTTCTTTTTTTATCCATTCTGATACCATGTGTCTTTTGATTGGGGCATTTAGCCCACTTACATTCAGAGTAACTATTGAGAGAGATGAATTTAGTGCCAGTGTATTGCCTGTAAGGTAACTATTACTGTATATTGTTTCTATTCCTTTCTGATCTCCTACTTTTAGGCTCTTTCTTTGCTTAGGGGACTCCTTTCAATATCTCCTGTAGAGCTGGTTTGGCGTTTACAATATCTTTTAGTTTTTGTTTGTCCTGGATGATTTTTATCTCTCCTTCTATTTTCAATGATAGCCTAGCTGGATATAGTATTATTGGCTGCATGTTTTCCTCATTTAGTGCTCTGAATATATCATGCCAGTTATTTCTGCCCTGCCAGGTGTCTGTGGATAGGTCTGCTGCCAATATAATATTTTTACCATTG
The DNA here is from genome assembly GCF_022355385.1 of Mustela nigripes. NCBI lineage: Eukaryota > Metazoa > Chordata > Mammalia > Carnivora > Mustelidae > Mustela > Mustela nigripes. Next base: position 93,140,683 of record NC_081569.1, read on the forward strand.
TATGTTACAGACTTCTTATACTGGGCTGTTTTCAGGATTTTCTCTTTGCCACTAAGACTTGTATATTTTACTATTAGATGATGGGGTGTGGACCTATTATTAATTTTGAGGGGGGTTCCCTGCACCTCCTAGATTTTGACACTTGCTCCCTTGCCATATTAGGGAAATTCTTTACAATAATTCTCTCCAGTATACCTTCTGCTTCCCTTTATCTTTCTTCTTATTCTGGAAGCCCAATTATTCTAATGTTGTTTCATCTTATGGTATCACTTATCTCTAGAATTCTCCCCTTATTGTCCAGTAGTTGTTTGTCTCTCTTTTGCTCAGCTTCTTTATTCTCTGTCATTTGGTCTTCTATATCACTAATTCTCCTTTCTGCCTCATTTATCCTAGCAATAAGAGCCTCCATTTTTTATTGCAACTCATTAATAGCTTTTTCAATTTCAAGTTTGTTAGATTTTAGTTCTTTTATTTTTCCAGAAATGGCCTTTATTTCTCCAGACAGGGTTTCTCTAATATCTTCCATGCCTTTTTTGAGCCCGGCTAGGATCTTTAGAATCATCATTCTGAACTCTACATCTGAGATATTACCAGTGTCCATATTGATTTAGTCCCTAGCTTTTGGTACTGACTCTTGTTTTTTTTTTTTTTTTTTTGGTGAGTTTTTCTGCCTTGTTATTTTATCCAGATAAAAATATATGAAGGAGTGAATAAAATACTAAAAGGGTGGCAAAGATCCCAGGAAAATGAGCTTTAACCAAATCAGAAGAGACCCCAAATTGTGGGGGGGAATAAAGGGGGTAAAAAGAAGTTCAGAAAAAAAATTTTAAAAAGAGAAAAAATAAAAATAAATATAAAAATGAAAAAAAATATATATTAGATTGGTGATTAGAACAGGGTCACCCACTTAATTTTGGGAGTATTTTGGTCTCTTAGAAGAAACTACCTCCCATAATTATAAAGAATGAAAAACATATATAAGTGTAAACACAATGAAGTGATGGAATATGACTATAAAGATTGATTTTTTTTTAATTTTCTAAAAAAGGAGTTGATAAGTTGGTTGGGAGAATAAAGAAAATGAAAGTGGAGAGAATTTTCTCAGACTGGAGACTAGAAGAAAGCCCTGTGCTAGATTTAGGGTATATTTTGATCTATTAAAAGAAGTTGTACCTCAAATTTCTTACAAGAAATAACCGTATATGTATACAAAAAATAAAGTTAGCTACAATGAAGGATAAAAAATGATTATTTTATTTATTTATTATTAAATATTATTTATAAAATATGATTATTATAATGAAGGTTCAAAAAAGATTTTTTTAATGAAAGGTATTGTTAAGATAAACTAGTTAAAAATGTTAAAAGAAGAAAGGGTAAATGTTAAAAATAATTTAGCAGAAGATAAAATAAAATTCAAAAAAAGTAATTAACTTTGCAAGACTAAAGAATCACGGGGAGAAAGCCATGAATTCCATGCTTTGCTTTCTCCTCCTCTGGAATTCCGCTGTTCTCCTTGGTAAGTGAACTTGGTCTTGGCTGGATTTCTTGCTGACCTTCTGGGGGGGGGGGGTCTGTTGTAGTGATTCAAGTGTCTTTGCCCCAGGCCGAATTGCACTGCCCTTATTAGGGGCCAGGCTAAGTAATCTGCTTGGGTTCTCTTTTGGGAGCTCTTGTTCCCTGAATGCTTTCCTTAGAGTTCCAGAGGACAGGAATGAAAATCGCGGCCTCACAATCTCCTGCCCAGAGGAGCCAAGAGCTCAGGGCCCCACTCCTCAGTGTGCCCTCAGAGAAAAGCACTCAATCACTCTTTTCTCCCTGGCCTCCAGCTGTGCTCTGAGCACACCCAGCCTGTGACCAAGCATCTCAGCACACAGCCCTGCCTGGAGTCCCCAAACCCGCAGATCCCTGTGCTCTTTGAGGGGGGGTCTCCCCGGATCTTATGGGATCTCTGCTCACCAGTGACCTGTGCCACGGATCACAATTTAAGGCAACCCTGAGTTGGGAGCTTACTCCTTGGCTCCATATCTGTAGCTGGCTTCCTGGCTCTAATACCTGTGAGCTCTGCAATACTCAGACATCCTGATCTTTCTGTGGCCCTGCAGGACCTGAGACCATGCTGTCCCTGTGGGGGCTTCACCCCGGTTTAGCCTCTGGAGCCATGTGCCTCAGTGGAGCAGACTTTTGAAAATTCTGATTTTGTGCTCCTTTGCTCCGCCGCTTACCAGGAGCCGGCCCCTCCCCCCATAGTCTATCTTCCTGTTGCTTTGGATTCACTTCTCTGCCAGTCCTACCTTTCAGAAAGTGGTCAGTTTTCTGTTTCTACAATTTTTGCTCTTCTCTTCGATCTCGTTTTGGATTTGTAGGTGTTTGGAATGGTTTGATAAACTATCTAGCTGATCTCCTGCTACCTGATGTCGTCTCAGCCTGCTACTTCTCTGTTTCTAGCAGTATTTGGAAAGAGGCAGTCTTTCCTGAAATTATGGTAAACTGGGATTATCTGGGAGTTGTCTTTGTCTTCATGTGGAGAGTCTTTATAAAAATGAAGCCAATATTTGTAGGATTATTAACTTTCACAAACTATCATTGTGTGTTAGCAACTGAGAGAAAGAAGTATGTATTGTACTAATTTATGACCAAAGCATTTAAAGAACAGAGTCATTTTGTTTCTGTATATGTCTGCATACTTATTAGCTTGTGGTTGTCAAGATTTAGATACTAATGATTCTAATTCTAGATAATTATAAGAAATTTATCTGTATGAAATTAAGAAGCTTATCTATTTAAAAATTTTTCAAAACATTGTAGCATGCATGTTTTCTACCCTTTTCCTTATGTATTTTGGGTCTCTAGCAAATGTCTTATTTTCCTACCTGAAAAAATATTTGTAAGCTTAGTCTTTTTATTCCTCCATAGGCCAATTTTGTCCAAATAAAGAATACTGGGTTTAGCTTTAGTTTGAAGGAATCTATCAAATTGATTTCATTTGTGATGTAAATTTTATTTTCTCTTAAATCTCTAGGGCAGGAAACCTACCAGTTGCACTAACTCTCATAGTGAGAATTCTGAATGAAGCTGAGAGCAAATTGCCAAAGGCAAATAGAATATATTCTTAAAAAATGCCTTGTTTCTAGCTGATTCTCAAAATAATTCAAACATAATAATTTCCTCAAGCAGGATTTTAAGGTGCATAATGTATCTAAGAGACATTTCCTAAGACGTCAACCAGTTAAGTAAGTCTTAGAATTCAAAGTCACTATTGAATTTTTATTCAAATGAGTCTGAACATTTAAACCATCCTTCTTTTCGTGAAGGAGATGGAAATGGAAACAATAACAACAATGTGTTTCTTTTTTTCTTTCTTGAGTGTTTTCTTTCTTGCTTTTTTTTTTTTTTTTTTTTTTTTTT
>NC_081569.1:93144190-93166619 GCF_022355385.1 Mustela nigripes
TTGTTTTTTTTTTTTTTTTTTTTTTTTTTGGATGCTTTCCATTACCCTGTTTTCTAGTAATTGGCATGAAAGGATGCTTCTTGATCTATTTAAAAGCTAAGAAAAGAGTTACAAATCTCTATATGTAACTGTCAAGATTTATTTTCAGGAATTGAAATTCTTTCAAAAAACACTAACAGTTGAGATTCTTTTTCCTAAAAGTTGATTCTTTGAACCTCAACTGTCAGTTTTTCTAAAAGGAAAATACTGCAGAAACAATATATTTCAGTCGGATGAGGAATCACATACCTTCTGACTTGGTCGTTATAATCCAGAGACACCTGCTCTTAGGTCTGAATCTTGATTGTTTAGCTCTTCATCTGAGTCTCGGAGGTACTCCTGTAACCTCCCTTCGGAACTCCCACCCTCCTATTTAGTAGTTTTTTTCCCCCTGCACTAGGCTGAATTGATTCTGTTGCTTGCAATGGAAATATTTTAATCATGAGGGTGCCTGGGTGGCTTAGTGGGTTGAAGCCTCTGCCTTCAGCTCAGGTCATGATCCCAGAGTCCTGGGATTGAGCCCCACATTGGGCTCTCTGCTTGGCAAAGAGTCTACTTCCCCCACTCTCTCTGCCTGCCTCTCTTCCTACTTGTGATCTCTCTCTCTCTCTCTGTCAAATAAATAAATAAATAAATAAAATATTTTAATCATGTATTTTAAGTAGTTGCATTATCTCTTTATGATAAGAGGCAATCCAAGATGGCTACTCCCAGGGAAAGCACAAATCTTATAACAATTTTACTTCAAAAGTATTAATAACTCTTTCAAAAGAGATTAAAATAAATTTAAATAAAAAAATCAAGTGACTGCCATCAGCAGTGTTATGCCCACTTTCATATATAATATTTCATTTGAATCTGTATTAGTTTACTAGGGCTACTTAACAAATTACCTCCAACTAGGTGACTTTAAATAACAAAAGTTTATTGTCTAACAGTTCTGGAAGCCAAAATTCCAAATTCAAGGGTGTTGGCAAGGTTGGCTCCATCTGAAGTCACCTTGGCTCCATCTGAAGTCTTGGAGGGAGAATCTGCTCCATGCCTCTTTCCTAGCTTCTGGTAACTGTTGGCATCTCTTTGCACTTCTTGGCTAGTAGCTGCATAACTTCATTCTCTTCCTTAGTTTTCATATGATCATCCCTTTAGTGATTCTGTGTCTTCTCCATTTCTGTCTCTTATAAAGACACATGTCATTGGATTTAAGGCCCACTCTAAATCCAGGATAATCTCACATCTTGAGATTCTTAATTAAATCTGCAAATACACTCTTTTAAAATAAAGTCATGTTAAGAGGTACTGCCTGTTAGGACATATCTTTTTGAGATTGCTATTCAATGCATTAGATCCTTCAGTAGTCTGTGGGATGGGTGACAATGTTATTCCCTTTTCACATGTGAATAAGCAGAGGCTAAAAACATATAGCCAGCACAGTGGAAAAACAGGACACCAACCAAAGTCTCATTCTAAGACGAGTGGTCTTTCTTCTATGTCACAGCCTCTCTTGACCTGCTATTTTTATTTACATAATCATTTCATCTTTTAAATAGAAAATAATACACATTTTAACATTGTTTATAGGTTTTACAAAGTTGTATATTTTATCAGCATCATGTTTACTTTCCTTCATATAAAATGATTCTTGTTAGCAAACTCTTCGTAGTGAAATTTCTTACCTTTTCAGAAAGCAAAGGAAATTAAGAGAGAAACCAAATATATTTTTCCTCATCATCCTCTGCCATTGTTTTTTTACTCATGATTTTAATCTTCCATTTATATTGCTCTCCTTCTGCTTACTCTCATCCCACTTCCAGATCCCTGGGGTTAGCTAGTGATGAGCATTATTGAAGAATCCCAGGGAAGGCATGCTGTCTCTGTCTACAATCCCCTTTTCTTGGCACTTTGTGTAAATAATCAAGGATGCACCTGTCCCATTACAGACATGGGAATAAGGCCATGATACATGTTTGAGTTTTGGTTTTTAAAAACATCTATTTTGTAGACTGGCCCTGTTGAGGCCAGACCACAGAGAGCCCAAAGTAACATGTGACTAAACTTGCTGCAAGGTATGACACATGGCAGTAATTTGCCTGAGTGACTTAAGGATGCTTGTCTATCTTCCCATGCTTTTCTAAGATTTGGACTATTCTACAATCTCATAAAACTCAAATTTCCAATTTATATTGAGTCATTTATAGAAATTCAGAACATATAGGAAGGATGTAATAATTGTTTGGTTTTCTAAACCAATTCTTGATTAAAAAAATAGTTTACATTCCTGTATCACTGAATGCTTGTCTTACATTAATCTGATTTTATTGCTTAAAAGGGGTTACAAAGTAAAAAATATGCTGGTAAAAAGACTAATCTAAAAAGTTGAGCACTAAAATTTTTTTTCAAATTAAATGCCTACTCACATACACAATCTACCTTCACAAAAATAATTCTTCCTTGAACTCAATTCCACATTTTCCAAGAAGTCCTGAATTCCAAGTTTTGATGTCCTTCTCAACTTTGATTAGCAATTAGTTTGTACTCTACAAATTATTTTTAAAAAATTTTTTAGAATATGCATTATAGTTTTGAGTGCTTATCTCATATCTTATCACCAGAGTATCCAGAAACTGGTACTTGCCCTGGTACCTGCAAGTAATAACCAACTTGGCAGATATTGAGCTATGACTGATACAAGTACAAACTATAATTATTTTAAGCCCAGAGTCGACAGCACCATATTTCCTACTATATTAGATAACACTTAACATTATCAGAGGTTTGCTATGTACCAGGCACTGTTCCAGATTCCTTCAATATATTCACATGAATTTGTGGAAAACTGAAGACTGAATGGTTTGTTGAGAAGTCATAGCAGCATTATTATGAGGAATTAATTTTCATCAAGGTTTTGGTTGATAGCCCTTTCTGGAGGATATTATTGCTATTATGCAAATGTCAGAATCAACCTGACTTTCATCTTCAGTTTCCTCTTCCTCTTTGTCCCTTTTCAATTTTTTCAAGAATTCAGTTTTTATCAGTGCACATTCAAATCAGTTTGGATAGATGAGGCTGTTGATTAATTTTGTCAACAAGTGAATAAAAATTTGAGTGATTATGCATACTCTTTTATTAAATTTTTTGCTCTAACATTCTTGGCAGCTGATTCAAAAATATTAAAATTGCCACAATTTTAGGAGGCACTTATGAATGGACTTAAGAGTGAAAGAAATTCCTGCTTTGGTTTCTTCAGTTTGGTTTTTCTATGGTGACCTTTTGTTGGAAGAGCTGCACATTTAGGGACTAAGACTTTATATGACTTGAACCAGCCTTGTTCTTAACTGGCTATAACTAAAAATTTTCTACTCTTGGGAATCAGATACACGCTAGTCTTCTATTATTTTTTTATTATTATTTTAGAGATTTATTTATTTATTTTAGAGAGAGAAGGAGAAAATGTGAGTGGGGGAAGGGGCAGAGGGAGAGAATCTTCAGGCAGACTCCTCGCTGAGCATAGAGCCTGACATGAGACTTAGTCCCACAACCTATGACATCATGACCTGAGCTGAAACCAAGAGTCAGTTGCTTAGCTCACTGAGCCACCAAGGCACCAATCTGCCAGTCTTTTATATCCTCTTCCTCAATTATCAGCATTCTTAGTACTCTAAATTTTAGAGTACTTTTCTAAGAAAGAAAAGTTTTAGAGGCTTTTCTAAGAAACTAAGGAGAATTTTTTGGTTGAGTATTTATGTTTTTGGGCATGTAGGCCTTATATACCTAGAACTAAAGATATTAAGTTTAGTTATCTCTCAAATTCAGCAGTTAAGGATATAAGATTTTCATCTTCAACCTGTTTACATTCTCACTTGTCTTCCCCCCATGCCCCCCCCCCGCATTCCCACCCTTGGTTTCATTGTCAGGGACATTATTTTTGTAGAGTTGTTTTTTTTCTAGAATGGAAATTACTGCTATAGGAATAGGAACTTCTACCATAGTATCTGTACAGACTGAATGTGTTCTCCACAAATTCATATGTTAAAGTTCTAATCCCCAATGTGATGGTTTTTGGAGGTGGGGGCTTTTGATAGGTAATCAGGTTTAGCTGAGGTCTTAAGAGTTGGGTTTTTATGATGGAATTAGTGCCCTTAGAAGAAGAGACCAGAGAGCTGGCTCTCTCCCCACCATGTCAGGACACAGCATAAAGATGGCCATCTACAAGGCAAGAAGAGAACTCTTCGCAGGAACCTGACCATACTGGTACCTTGGATCTTGGACTTTCCAGCCTCCAGAACTGTGAAAAATAAATGTCTTTTGATTAAGCCATCCAGTCTATGGAGTTTTGCTATAGCATTTTGAACAGACTGAGACAGTATATTCCTTTTAATAATTTATGTTTTCAATACTATTTATTCCTTGCATACACCACCCAATTTTTCTTACCTTACAGTGTTATCATCATTAGAATGCTCAATACCATAGTCAAAAGTATTTGGAAAATTTTGTTATCTATGACTTACATCATAGCAACTTTTTGTCCATGAAACATTTTCATAATGCTTCTCAAAATTCAATGATGAGTTTTGATGGTAGAGAAGAAAAATTAAAGATATGCTGTGCCATTTGGGTAAAGTCTATGATTCAGTGAAAAACAGTTTTCAATATTTCATGGCAAGTCCAGGATCCCAATAGGACTGCACAGAAATATGTTAGAATTTTTCTCTGAAATTATGTTTTCAGTTTGTTTTTTAAACTTTGTTTTCTTTGAAATAATACACAGGTTTTTTTTTTTTTTAAAGATTTTATTTATTTACCTGACAGACAGAGATCACAAGTAGGCAAAGAGGCAGGCAGAGAGAAAGAGGAGGAAGCAGGCTCCCCGCTGAGCAGAGAGCCCAATGTGGGGCTCCATCCCAGGACCCTGGTATCATGACCCGAGCTGAAGGCAGAGGCTTTAACCCACTGAGCTACCCAGACTCCCCAATACCCAGGTGTTTTTAAAGATAAATAAGTATATATCTTTAAAACATGTAGCTATTTGACAGTTATTTCAAGTCAGTTACCTGTACTTCTGTTAAAAATTTTTATATGGCAATCTTCAAAATTAGCCAATTTTTTTGCTTTTAAGATCATAATGTATTCTGAAGCCTGTTTCTATATTGTTTCATGTACTTGTACAGTTGACATCCTTCTAGATAAAATAGGTTTCAGGGGCTAAAAAGCAAAACCAGAAGAAAACTTCACATCTGAAGGAAAAACATTTCAAATCTTCAGGGAGACATGTAGCTATCTTGGCACTACCATGCTCCTGTGAAATGGCAACATCTTAAATAAATTTATACTTTTAATGTCTTCATTTAGAAAAGTTGTCCCTCTGTGACATGGAACAAGCTAACATCAGAAATTTCTATCACTTTTAATAAAGATAAAAATATCTATCATGAAACTTCAGTAATATTTAAACAGTAATTTGAAACTATTTAAACTACTCAGCCTATGGATCAAAAATATCTTACAGCTCTGGTTGAAGAATACCAATGAAAGGGAAGAAGGCAAAAATTCCACCAACTTAAATTCCTTACTATTTATAATCTGTTTTAAACCTAAGTGTGGAAGAAATGTCTGAATCTCTAAAAAAAATTAGAATTTCACTATTTTATTTTTATAAAAGTCATATCAAAATTATCCAAAACTTAGCTTTTAAAAATTAATTTTCCGCTATTATTTTAATAAATGTTAGGGCTAAAATTATTCAAAATAATGATATTCTAAAAAGGGCCACCTCAAATATCTGGAAACTTTTATTCAAAACCTACATGATGTTTTTTGTATATGAATTAGATCTGAGTAATTCCTTTCTATGAGGAATGCTCTGGCCTGGGGTGCTGCGATGCTCAGTCCTACGAGATAGCTTTCAGTGCTTCCCACAACCAGTCTCAATCCCCAAATAGCTTTAATTTGAATCATAGTGTTCTGGGCCAAGTTTCACAAGAGACTCTAGGATTTGGTTTTGACACATTGAATTTGAGCTGATTACATTATATCAAATTGAAAATGCCCAGAAGACTGTCCCAGGCTAGGTCCTCTGAGAAACCGTCACCAAAATAGAATTTGCAGTAGAAAAGATTTATTAGGAAAATACTGTGAGAAATAAGCAGGGAGGGGTCGGGAGTCTACAGGGAACCTGCAGATGCAGGTGTGACACCTGGGAAAGTTGTCAAAGGAATGGAGGAGGATTGGATAAGAATTGTTTCAAACTACCGTAAAGTTCTGAGCAAGTCTTGGTCAGGCCAGTGGGAACTGCAGAGCAGACAATGTCCCCCCAGGTCCTGTGTGGAGTAGGTGTTTCCATTTCCAATGCGCCATCTATGTTTGCTCCTTGACAGGGAGAGGCCAGCAAGACAAGGCCTCAGTATGGATGTGAATACTGTGGTAGATCCTAAAGATAGGGGTTGTCAACTAACTGCATTCTTTTTAGCAGGTTGCTACTTGAAGAAGAAGCTGAGCAGCATTCCTTTGTGGCCACCACAAAAGCACAGGAAACTTGGTTTAAAAATGTGGGAATGTTGTCCTCTAAGTAGCTAAATAGCATTCCTTTTATGAAGGAAACATTTTGACTGGCAAAAATAATATACCAATTGATGTAAAATGCTGTCTGCAGAAGCCCAAATAATACAACTGATGGTTAAGATGCTTTGCATGAGGAAATCCTTTTATGATTTACTTAACAAATATTTACTGATCACTTAGGTCATGTCAAATATTGTGAAGATAGAGCAGCCATAAAAACAGGCCATAATTAGGGCAACTGGGTGGCTCAATTGGTTAAGTGTCTGCCTTCAGCTTAGGTCATAATTGCAGGGTCCTGGGATGGAGCCCTGCATGGGGTTTCCTGCTCAGTGGGGAGCCTGCTTCTCCCCTTGACCCTCCCCCTGCTCATGCTCTCTCTCACATGCTCTCTCTCTCTCAAATAAATAAATTCTAAAAAAAAAAAAAAAAAAAGACAAAACCCAAAAACCAAACAGACCACAATCTCTGCCTTCATGAAGTTTACATTATAGTGGGTAGAAATGTAATAAAATAAATAACCAAGTTATATAGATTGTCAGAAAGTGACAAGTGCTCCAGGGAAAAATAAAGCAAGGAAGGTGGAAAGGTAATTGGGAATGAAGGGTTGCTATTATAAAAATGGTGTCTGGGACATTTTCACTGAGCTGACAATTGAGCAGAAGCTCAAGGAAGCAGGGGTAGTAAGCCACTTGGATAACTGAGGGAAGGTCATTCCAGGCGGAGGGGAAAAAAGCTCTGAGGCACGAGTGTTCCAGAACCACAAGGAGACTTTTGTTTGAAGAAGTCAGTAGAAGAGAATTCTGAGAGTTACTGGAGGACCAGGTCAAGGAGGACACATTATAAGGACTTTGGCTTTTCTGCTAAATGTTATGGGAAGCTATTTGAGGATTCTGAGCAGAGGAATGACACGAACTAACACGTTTTAAAAGGATCTCTCTGGCTGCCATGTTGAAAATGGGCAGTAGAAGGGCAAAGTGTGAGTATAGAGACCAGTTAAGGTGTTACTGCAGTAATCTAGGTGGGAAAATGGGGAGGAATTAGTTTTTCTTCCAAGATGAAAGGGGGCAGAGATGGGAGGGGAAAGGATTCTGAAGAGAAGGTATGAGACATGGCCAATGAAGGTTTCCCATTTGTGGTGGATAAGGGACATTTTAAGAAGGTGAATGTCAAATATGACCTTTGGAATTGTTGCCATGTTTCTGTTTCTGCTTCAGATTTCCAGTCAAGCCTATTTTACTTACAAATGTATTGTGGGAGTGTATGGTTGTTTGTCTATCATATAGCTTTTTAAATTCAACAAAGGGTCTGGGTCTGGGTGTGTTACAACTGTGTTGGCCCACAATTGGAACAGTAGGTAGTCATGGTAGCAGGAAGTTGAAATCAAATATCATTAGGAGTACAAAAGCCCTGGGAGTTGGCAGAAATCTTGGGGAAGGTCTTGAAAGAAGGATTTGAACAAATTTTACCTAGTTGCAGGAGGCTTGACTCCAGCTGACTTCTGACTTAAGGCAAAGCTAGAGATTTAATTTTTTGAACTACCCCTTATAGAGATGATGAATAATAGAGGACTTCTTGGAGGGAAAAATATCAGAGGAAAAAATTCTGTACAATTATTCCAGCTGGAAGAGAGAGATGGTAGACTTAGTAAAGACACTAAAAGACTGGAATGATAGATAAGAACCAATGTCACCTATTGCGACAGAGTCTGCTGGTCCTCCCCACCACACCCCCAATCTGTGTTTCCTTCTTATTTACAAACCTTAATTTTTATTGCATGGCTAAAGTATTATATTTCCTTTCCTCCCTGTGTAGCAAGGTTTGGCTCAGCTCTTGTCAATGAAATGTAAGAAGTTGGATAGAAGTTTTTGACAGAATGAGAAGGTGCCTTGAAAGTGTACAGGCAGCTGGGATGAGTCCTTCTGGTTAATTTAGATTTTCTGTTTATGGCACTATAACTGCCATGTAATACTGGGAGCTGCCATTTATTGAACCCTATTATAGCTCAGGCACGGTACTAAGAACTTTAAACTATTCACTCCATTATTCATCACAGAAATTCTGCAACATAGGTGCTATTACTTTCACTGATTTAGTAGATAAAGAAAATGAAACTCAAAAGGGTCATGTGAATTATCCAAGATCACTGAGCTAGTGTGTAGTTTCAAACTTATTTATTGGATTTTAAAGCTTGGGTATTATCTATTCCAACATGGAGTCAGATGGGGATAAAATTTAATTGATGTTCTGAGAGTCTTATCTGAAATGACTGTGTTTCTCTAAACTTAACACTTTATCACCGACCAATTATACTTCTCAGTCCTGTCTTCTTTCACGTATGGTTTTGACAAATCCCCATCCCACCTAAGACTATATGCTACTGCAGCTATGCTACAGCCCAGCATGATGTTTAAATCCTGCCAGAATCTGCTTTGTACAGTTCTCTATGATAGCAATCCCGAGGCAGGGTGAGAGCTGTACTCTCAGAGGGTATTTCTTTGTTCAAAATCGAAAGGAGGTAGCAGCTGGCCTAAAATTATGACTGGCAACTGGTCTCAGACTTATTATGGTTGCCCTGATGCTTTCTCAGATTCACTGAAATGTTTTTCCTTTGAGAACAAAGCTTCCAGAAACTCAAAACACCTGTATTAACTGGTGACCTAAAAGGAGCACTTACCTGCTAACTTCCTGGCTGATTTTCAAGTAGCTTGGCAGAATGTTCCTGCTGTTACTAGGCTTCTATAAAGAATTAATTATTCTAGATACCTAGACAGATTTCGACAGAAACTGCCTCATTTAAAAAATCTATTTTTTGAAATTTTCTAATAACCATTAAGAGTCTGTTAGCAAAGTTGTAAGGAAAATAAGAAAGTAAGACTAGTAAAGGCATTGTCCCAGTCATCCTTACTGAAGATATAGCAGCATGCATTAGTTTACATGGATGTTTTTGTTTTATAATTATTCTAGATGACAGAGATGAAAGAGCTTCAAATCTTTTTATTTATGTATATAATTTTTTTTTTAAGATTTTATTTATTCATTTGAGAGAGAGACAATGAGAGAGAGAGCATGAGCGAGGAGAAGGTCAGAGGAAGAAGCAGACTCCCCATGGAGCTGGGAGCCCGATGCGGGACTCGATCCCAGGACTCCGGGATCATGACCTGAGCCGAAGGCAGTTGTCCAACCAACTGAGCCACCCAGGCATCCCATATGTATATAATTGTAGGTAGAATATGACAATATGTATGAATGGAAAGGATCATTTAAATATTTATTCAAAATTATGGGAATAGCTATCATTTACTGAAGGCCTTTTAGATGTCAGATGCCACATGAGGTATTTTCTCATTTAATGCAATCTTCTCCCCAGTCCCTATGAGGTAGAGCACAGTTTGTAAATATGATTATGCTCAGAGATAATGAGCCAATTGCTCATGGTCACACAGTGGAAATTTATATAGAGATCTGTCTCCAAAGTACATGCTTTTCCCATTTGATTATTTTATAGCAAAAAGCATTCAGTTTTATGAGATTTTCTTTTTTATTTGTTAAAGATTTTATTTATTTATTTGACAGAGAGAGATCACAAGTAGGCAGAGAGTCAGGCAGAGAGAGAAGGGGAAGCAGGCTCCCTGCTGAGCAGAGAGCCCGATGCGATGTGGGGCTCGATCCCAGGAGATTATGACCTGAGCCCAAGGCATCGACTTAATCCACTGAGCCACACAGGCGCCCCTATGGGATTTTTCTAAACAGAGATTTGCTTTATAGAATTTCAACAATACAGAAAACTCAAGCGCCAGTAGTAAACAGTTCTGGATCACTGACTATGGTCTGGTTTGAAGTTTTTCAATCCTACATTCTTTTCTTTCCTGCAGCTACCCTTTGACCATTTTATATATACTAGAAGAGAGAATGAAGTTAATTAATTCTGTTCATTTTTACCTGCCTTGGAAAAAGTTTTGATGAAAGAGGAAATGGAAGTGAACTTTATTTATTATTTTTCAATTTCATTTAATGGTACATTACCATTCTTCATTCCCAAGATTTCTTGAATTGACTTTAGTTTAAAAAAAAAAATTCAAAATTGCTCTCATTTAGCAGCATTGTTTTTACAAATAAGAAAACTAAATCATATTTACTTATAATGGCTTATAATTACCCTAATAGTTACATAAAAAATAGCATAAATCCTTAAAATAACCAGGTTCATTTGTTACTTTGAGGAAGGCCAATAGCCACAAAATAGTAGTCGTGGCTCTGTGAGAGCTTAGTGTGGTAGGGTCTCAACTGAGTGGCGTGTTGGTGTACTTGATAAACACTCTGGCCATGTATACAGTTGGTGCTTAAAATCCTTAGCAATAGCTGAAGATTTTATCACCATTAGCTGTGACCAACATCATGCAGTGTACTATGAAGTTTCTGCTTAAAGGAAATTTATCATTTTCTAAATTTCATATGAAAGCAATTCAATGTTGACTATTTTAGTAACCAATGAAATATATAACATATACCCTTATCATCTGTCCTCTATGGGAATTTTGAATCACAAATGAATATTATTTTTTAATTTCCATTTAGTATATCTTTCTAGCTAATGATGTTTGGAGAAAGTAATAACCAAATTCTCGAGTTTTTCTCTTTACATTTGAATTAAGTGTTTTTTAGATTCCTTTATGGGTTGGATGTTGTCTATGGGTTGCTGACTTTTAGGAAATTGCACAATAAATCAATTGTTCAATGTGTGTAGAACATTTGTTCCTTTGGAAACACATAAAGAGAAAAATACCTAAATATTTACAAGTATTTGACAAGGTTAAATAATCTAATCACTAACTTGGTGCTGAAAGTATCTGTGGCTGAATATGTAGGAAAAGGAGAGTTATCTGCAGACTCAGACTCTGGCTTGTCTGTTTTCACCCCATCCAGTAGGTTTCCTAAAGTGAGGAATAACCAGTAAACAGGAACTCTCATCACAAAAGGAAAGTTTGTTTGCATCAAGAGTTTCCTCATCTTTCTTCCCAGGATTTAGGGCTGGAAACTACCAGGGGAGCTTCAATCAAGTTCCAGTGACAGGACAAGAAATAGAGCAAAGAAGTAAAATGGTCTTGAACAGATGGAGTCCTAGTCAGGCAAGCCCAACACAAAGGACCAAATGTCTGTGGAAGAATACCGTCTTGTATCGTGTGTGTGTGTGTGTGTGCGCAAAAATCACTTATTCTAGCATGGTGGTTCTCAAACCTTGACATACATAAGAATCTCCCGGAAGGATGGTAAACACAGATGTTTGGGGCCCAGATCCAGAGTTTCTGATTTACTAAGTCTACGGTGATGTCTTAGAGTTTTTATTTTCAACCAGTTTCTGAGTGATACTGCAACTATTGGTTCAGGATCTGCTCTTTGAAAATCATTGCCCCCACTACACAGAAAAGCTTTATATAAGGGGGTTCCTGTGAACCTTGGGTGCTGTGACGATGGAGAATCATGGAGCTTTGCCAAGAATCTAGCCCAGAAAGGGCATTCCTGGAACAGTGGACTTTCTTTTGGACTTGGTCTGATATCTTTTGTAGTTGTACTATGAGGCACTGAAAAGCAGTGGTGGTGGACTTGTACCTTTTACTCTCTCTCTAGCTGAAGTTTGGAAGCAGGACTGACTAGACTTGCCACACTATTCTGAAGCATTCCTGGAATTTTTGAATATTCTTATTGTTCAGATTATAAAAACATTTTAGATAAAGCACTTGCTTTTTATTTCTATTACCTTAGTTTATAAAGGTGAATTTATACAATATATCTGTATATTTTCATTAGTACTAAAACCTTTTAACTTTATTATTCATCCACATTAAACAATATTTTCATATTTTTAAACCATAGAGAGGGTGGTTATTAAATGTGTTAAATAGAAATAGAATTAAATAGAAAATGAGGATGGTCTGAGATGTTGAACGTTTTTCCCCCAATCCTTGCTCCATCCTGAAATGAGACTTTATTTGCATTGCATGTCTGGGAGATGACAGAAGTTTAATGTTTCAGGTTTCCAAAAAGTAATATTAAGTAAGAAGTCAATAGAGAAGAGGCAATGAGGCAAAGTAGAGTGCCCCCCAAATACTGATTTGTTATTTGTTTTTTTCTTTTCCACTAAAGAAAATAAAGGTCTTGTGAGCATAGAGTGAGTAGTAGTATACTTTCCAGGGTTGGGGAGGCTAGTCATGGGAATAGATCAGGCAGGCCACCCACCCATTTATACTTTGATGTCACTGGCTCAGTACATTATATTTTATATATGTCATACCTGGTACTATATGTTTAGAACAAATCAGTTTATGCATATTGAAATTCTTTCCTAGGTTTATTACATTTATATAAATAAAAATGTTAAACGCTTGCATAATTGACTATAAATTGCTACATTCAGACTTTCAACCTTTGTCTTTTTTTCTTCCTTTTTATCTGCTGTACCAGTTTACTCTTCCCGCTATTTTCTCTCTTAAATTGACTTTGTTTTAGAGTAAGATGTTCACTCAGTTAACAGTATGGTATTTTTCTTATATATATATATATATTTTTGTCTATCTTTACCTATCTTCTTTACTCTCTACATCTGAGTAAGAGAAAGCAAACGTGACTTTTCTCTCTAGAAAAATGATAGCTTCTCTTTAACTCTCACATAACTTTAATTTTATCCACTGATTATTAGTCTCTGTGGACTTTGTCTCATGACAGAAAAACACAGAAGCATTTTTGGTTTTCTTTATTGATACCACATGGTATGCTCAGTAGTGTAGACAATATAAAAAAAGTGTTGGTTCAGCATTTAGTAGATTGACTTTGTTTTAGTAACTAACCGTAAAAGTTCTACACAACTACATAATTAAAAAGAGTGTTCAAATAGAAAACTTTGTAAATGTCGATCTTATCAAAGTCCTTATAAGATTACAGAAACTTTACAAGGCATGACATATTAAAGTTTCCACAAAGATTTTGTCCTAATATGTTTCCAAAAACATTTTTAGGCTTCAAATCTGCCCATATTCATATTTTGATGTGAAGAGAATCAGGCAAGGAACTATTCTAAAGACTGTTTGTGTTAAACCACCACAAAGGAGGAACACTTTAGTGGGTCTGTGAAATGTTAATTTTTCCAATTAATGCATTTTATGCAAGGCCAGAGAGTTTACAAAGAAGAAAATAATTGCTTTGAGTTTCTGGGTTGGGTTAGTTCACACTCGCTGTGGTCTTTGGAAATTTAGATTTAGAATAAATTAAAGAAGTAATGTAATTAATTTTTATTCTTATGAGAGACCATCAAGATTCTGCTGGCCACATTTTTCACTAATTTCTCCGTAACTCAGAAGTTCACACTGAGACATGCCGGGTAGCTACACTGCCCCGCAGAGCCATCCCTTCCACATTTCATATCTCTTCCTCATACTTGTAGGATTACTTGTTTCTGCCTGGTAGAAGAGCTTCAGGCTGGACCTCTAGATGGAAAACTGTGCAGGGTTTAATTATATAGGTAAACTCTTTTGCTTGATTGTGCATCTGGAAATTTTAAGATGAAGAACTTAAAAGTCAATTAAAGGTAGGACAGGTGCATTATCATTTCCCATCAGTTTATAACCAAACCTGAGATAAGAGAACAGTTTTTTAGCTCCTTTACATCCATCACTGAATAAGATGAGAAAATAAATAAGTTGAAGCCCTAAGAAAGTCTTTCTGTAGGAGAAGGTGATCACCCACAGTGGGTAAATTCTGCTCCTGTTTATGCTAATCTATTTTACAATATTCAACTTCCTATGGGGGAATACAGAAGAAATATAGAGGAGGAGGCGAGTAACTGCAGCTGCAGAGGAAGGGATAAAGGAGATTTTGCTGACGACATGACATTGAAGCTGGGTCTTGAAGAGTAAGTTCTTCAGCAGAGAACATGTCTCAGGCAGGGGGCACAGCTTGCACAAAGGCAGAAATCAACTTGGCAGTGTGGTGACTGGTGTGTGTGTATGTGCACATATGTGTACCTAGGGAGCAAGGGGTGTAGCTGGAAATGAAGGCAAGACATGGAATAAGAAAGGTCTTTTATATGTGCAGGGCAACTTGGACTATGATCTAGGCCTATGATTACAGACAGTGCTCCAAAAGCCTTTTCAGCACCTGATGGTGGGAGTGAACAGGGTTTGGGACTCCTCCTCATTTCAGCCAGAGTCAATTTACTTATTTTATAAATTTGAGTTCTTCCTGGTCTTTGTATTAAACAAAGAGTCCTGCAGCTCTCATATTCACCCTCAATTGTTACATCTTTCTTGCCTTTGCCATAATCTTTTCATTTTTGGCATGAAGACTTTAAAACTGTAGAGCATCATATTAGCTAGTCTGTGAACTGCATGGAGCACCATATTTATTTTGTTTACTTTACTCTCTTCTCTCCTCCTGAAGATAATTTGGGATTTAATAGCTTGAATTATGGTTCTAGTTCTTATAATTATAGCTCTAGTTTTTTTTACGTATTTTCCCTTTTGCTGTATGCCGTAGAATTTTGAATTTTTCTCTGAACTTTCAAATTCTTGTCCTACTACATTCTAGACTTATATCAAGCCATCTATCTCCGCTTTTTTTTTTCCCTGCAAGTTATTGTAAGCCTCTAGGTGACAGCACCCCTAAATCCCAAGATTTCCATTACTTTGATTATACTAAGCAATTCTTTTTTGGTCTTGAGGTGTTTCTTTTACTTCTTAGCATCCAAATTATAAAGACCTGTCATATGCTTCATTTGAACTAAATGACAGACAAGAACTAATTGAGGTCCTCAATTAAGACCATGTCTATTTTGTGACCTCTTAGTAGCACATCTGTAAGTGATCAGGAAAGTTATAATATCATAATACCTTTCACTTCTTTCTTCCACAAATTTCTACCAGAATGTTTATCTCCATTAGTTTACTCCTACTGCACTTACCTTTACCTACTTAGTTTTTTTTTTAAATAGGATAATTCCTCGTATTGTTACAACTGAAATTAAGCTTGTCTAGCAATTATCAATAATACCTGCATGATCATGACTTTTATCTATATTATTCACTTAAGCTTGATGTCCATTAAGTTCAATAGAGTTGTTTTTCAGGGTTCCAAACATAGTTACATAGTAATGTTAACATCAGTAATTGTATGCAGCATTTCTGATTTTTTAAAAAATTTAATTTAATTTTTTCAGTGTTCTAAGATTCATTGTTTATACACCACACATAGTGTTCTATGCAATACATGCACTCCTTAATACCCACCACCAGGCTCACCCATCCTCCCACCCCACTCCCTTCTAAAACCCTCAGGACAGCATTTCTGATTTTAAAACTTTTTCTTGTGGTGATGGTTGAATATCTGCTTTCCAGGTAGGTTTTCTAGCAGACTGATGGGAGAAACATGTTGGGCAAATAGAACTTTCAGCATTTCTCAGTAACACCCAGAAATAATTATGTATTCTCTGTGCAGTGGTAACCATTCATGATATATAAACCCAGTCAAGAGATTTCTTTTAAGAAGGGTGGCAGAAAATATGAGGGAAAAAAAAGTAGGAAAGCGTGCTAACCTTGCACTCATTGGAGATTTAGCAAGCTTTGTACACAATAAAACTTGAATAATTTTTCCTTCATAGATCACAGTTTGAGAATATCATCAGATTGGGACATGTAATTATACTCATCATTGTAAAACAAAGGCCTAAATGAATGTATTTGGAGAGAACTGAGAAAATGAAAGGAATCAAATGTGGTATTATTTAATTTTTTTCTGGATAATAATACACAGTTTGCTTTTGATGTTATGAATGGATTCTATTAGATTGGTTCTCTAACTACAGATCACTGTTAATTGTTATTTAATTTATGGGGAGGATGAAAACCCAATTTGTTTAAGCCAGTGAAATGAAGTAGATTTTTCATGATAGAACATTAGTTCAGTATTCTAATTTGATGCTTTTGAAGATCATGACAAGCTTACCTTTAGAAATAGGTGTTATCTCAATAGATTTTATTCTTCTTTGTGAATCTACTTTCTACTTTGTTAATGATTCTAACGTTAGTACTCACATGGACAGAATGTTATAATTATTATTTTTTAAAGATTCTATTTATTTATTTGACAGAGAGAGGGATCACAAGTAGGCAGAGAGGCAGGCAGAGAGAGAGAGGGAGAAGCAGGCTCCTCGTTGAGCAGAGAGCCCTAAGTGGGGCTTGATTCCAGGACCCTGAGATCATGACCTGAGCTTAAGGGAGAGGCTTAAGCCACTGAACCACCCAGGCACCCTAGAATGTTATTATTTCATTAGCATTATTTCAATGCTATTGATTTTGTTTTACACAGTGGTTTTGGTTCTTTTGCTAATCACTTCTTGATAATATTGATTCATTCCCAGTTTCTTTGGGGAACTGAATGAAGAAGGTTTGTAACCCAACAAAGCCTGGTGCCAAGATATTTGGTGGTTAAATGATTTCCTTGGTCAATACCATCTGTGCCATAATGGTGCTTTTCTTATTTCAATACTTTTTTCCTGTTAACTATGGTTATAGAGGTGAGATATTGACTTCCTTATTTTGGAGGATAAAAGAATTTTAAATTATTGCAGGTGGAATTATAGCATGGTTACTTTAGCTTCGAAATTTATAGTGTGTATTTCAGCTGGATTATAGGCAGTCAAAGGTTATCTGTTAATAAAAACTGCTCAAGATTATAAGTAGTCTACCAGAAGTAAATTAATGGATTTTTTTTGGTAAGTGTTACATAGAACCCAGAATTTGGATACCTGAAACATGGAAAAGAGAAAGAAAAAAGGCAAAAAGAAGGCTAAAAGCCTTTGTTGTGCATATCAGAAATCAAATGTAAATTTAGGTTAGAAAAGACTACATAGGGGGGAGGAGTCAAGATGGCGGAGAAATAGCAAGCTGAGACTGCTTCAGCTAGCCGGAGATCAGCTAGATAGCTTATCTAAAGATTGCAAACACCTGAAAATCCATCGGCAGATCGAAGAGAAGAAAAACAGCAATTCTGGAAACAGAAAAACAACCACTTTCTGAAAGGTAGGACCGGCGGAGAAGTGAATCCAAAGCGACGGGAAGATAGACCCCGGGGGGAGGGGCCGGCTCCCGGCAAGCGGCGGAGCAACCGCGCACAAAATCAGGACTTTTAAAAGTCTGTTCCGCTGAGGGACATCGCTCCAGAGGCTAAACCGGGGCGAAGCCCACGCGGGGTCAGCGTGGCCTCAGGTCCCGCAGGGTCACAGAAGGATCGGGGGTGTCTGAGTGTCGCAGAGCTTGCGGGTATTGGAACGGGAAAGCCGGCTACAGAGACAGAGCCGACAGTAAGCTCACAGCTCCGTGTTACCTTGAACCGGTCGCAGGCTCGGTGAGCTCGGAGCGCGGCCGGAGGTCAGGCAGACGGGAGTAACTGGGCGCGGTTCTCTGAGCGCGCACTGAGGAGTGCGGCCCTGGGCTCTCGGCTCCTCCGGGCGAGACCAGGAGGCCGCCATTTGTATTCCCGTCCTCTGGAACTCTACGGAAAGCGCTCAGGGAACAAAAGCTCCTGAAAGCAAACCCGAGCGGATTACTCACCCCGTCCCCGGGTAAGGGCGGTGTAATTCCGCCTGGGGCAAAGACACTTGAGAATCACTACAACAGGCCCCTCCCCCAGAAGATCAACAAGAAATCCAGCCAAGACCAAGTTCACCTACCAAGGAGTGCGGTTTCAATACCAAGGAGAGCAGCAGAATTCCAGAGGAGGAGAAAGCCAAGCACGGAACTCATGGCTTTTTTCCTGTGATTTTTTTTAGTCTTGCAGTTAATTTAATTTTTTCTTTTTCATTTTTTTTTTCTCGCCTTCGGGTAAAATTTTTTTTAACTGTTACCTTTTTCTTTTTTAACGATTTTATACTAGTTTATCTAATATATATATTTTTTCTTTTTTACATTTTTCTTAAGTGTATTCCTTTTTTAAAAATTCTTTTCTTTTCTTTTTTAATTTTTTTTCTTTCTTCCTTTTTGAACCTCTTTTTATCCCCTTTCTCCCCACTCACGATTTTGGATCTCTTCTAATTTGGTTAAAGCATATTTTCCTGGGGTTGTTGCCACCCTTTTAGTATTTTACTTGCCCCTTCATTTAGTCTTATCTGGACAAAATGACAAGACGTAAAAATTCAACACAAAAAAAAGAACAAGAGGCAGTACCGAAGGCTAGAGACCTAATCAATACAGACATCGGTAATATGTCAGATCTAGAGTTCAGAATGACAATTCTCAAGGTTCTAGCCGGGCTCGAAAAAGGCATGGAAGATATTAGAGAAACCCTCTCGAGAGATATAAAAGCCCTTTCTGGAGAAATAAAAGAACTAAAATCTAACCAAGGTGAAATCAAAAAAGCTATTAATGTGGTGCAATCAAAAATGGAGGCTCTAACTGCTAGGATAAATGAGGCAGAAGAAAGAATTAGTGATATAGAAGACCAAATGACAGAGAATAAAGAAGCTGAGCAAAAGAGGGACAAACAGCTACTGGACCACGAGGGGAGAATTCGAGAGATAAGTGACACCATAAGACGAAACAACATTAGAATAATTGGGATTCCAGAAGAAGAAGAAAGTGAGAGGGGAGCAGAAGGTATACTGGAGAGAATTATTGGGGAGAATTTCCCCAATATGGCAAAGGGAACGAGCATCAAAATACAGGAGGTTCAGAGAATGCCCCTCAAAATCAATAAGAATAGGCCCACACCCCGTCACCTAATGTTAAAATTTACAAGTCTCAGTGACAAAGAGAAAATTCTGAAAGCATCCCGGGAAAAGAAGTCTGTAACATACAATGGTAAAAATATTAGATTGGCAGCAGACTTATCCACAGAGACCTGGCAGGCCAGAAAGAGCTGGCATGATATTTTCAGAGCACTAAACGAGAAAAACATGCAGCCAAGAATACTATATCCAGCTAGGCTATCATTGAAAATAGAAGGAGAGATTAAAAGCTTCCAGGACAAACAACAACTGAAAGAATTTGCAAATACCAAACCAGCTCTACAGGAAATATTGAAAGGGGTCCTCTAAGCAAAGAGAGAGCCTACAAGTGGTAGATCAGAAAGGAACAGAGACCATATACAGTAACAGTCACCTTACAGGCAATACAATGGCACTAAATTCATATCTCTCAATAGTTACCCTGAATGTGAATGGGCTAAATGCCCCTGTCAAAAGACACAGGGTATCAGAATGGATAAAAAAACAAAACCCATCTATATGTTGCCTCCAAGAAACACATTTTAAGCCCGAAGACACCTCCAGATTTAAAGTGAGGGGGTGGAAAAGAATTTACCATGCTAATGGACATCAGAAGAAAGCAGGAGTGGCAATCCTTATATCAGATCAATTAGATTTTAAGCCAAAGACTATAATAAGAGATGAGGAAGGACACTATATCATACTCAAAGGGTCTGTCCAACAAGAAGATTTAACAATTTTAAATATCTATGCCCCCAATGTGGGAGCAGCCAACTATATAAACCAATTAATAACAAAATCAAAGAAACACATCAACAATAATACAATAATAGTAGGGGACTTTAACACTCCCCTCACTGAAATGGACAGGTCATCCAAGCAAAAGATCAGCAAGGAAATAAAGGCCTTAAACGACACACTGGACCAGATGGACATCACAGATATATTCAGAATATTTCATCCCAAAGCAACAGAATACACATTCTTCTCTAGTGCACATGGAACATTCTCCAGAATAGATCACATCCTCGGTCCTAAATCAGGACTCAACCGGTATCAAAAGATTGGGATCATTCCCTGCATATTTTCAGACCACAATGCTCTAAAGCTAGAACTCAACCACAAAAGGAAGTTTGGAAAGAACCCAAATACATGGAGACTAAACAGTATCCTTCTAAAGAATGAATGGGTCAACCGGGAAATTAAAGAAGAATTGAAAAAAATCATGGAAACAAATGATAATGAAAATACAACGGTTCAAAATCTGTGGGACACAACAAAGGCAGTCCTGAGAGGAAAATATATAGCGGTACAAGCCTTTCTCAAGAAACAAGAAAGGTCTCAGGTACACAACCTAACCCTACACATAAAGGAGCTGGCGAAAGAACAAGAAAGAAACCCTAAGCCCAGCAGGAGAAGAGAAATCATAAAGATCAGACCAGAAATCAATGAAATAGAAACCAAAAAGACAATAGAACAAATCAACGAAACTAGGAGCTGGTTCTTTGAAAGAATTAATAAAATTGATAAACCCCTGGCCCGACTTATCAAAAAGAAAAGAGAAAGGACCCAAATAAATAAAATCATGAATGAAAGAGGAGAGATCACAACTAACACCAAAGAAATACAAACTATTATAAGAACATACTATGAGCAACTCTACGCCAACAAATTTGACAATCTGGAAGAAATGGATGCATTCCTAGAAACATATAAACTACCACAACTGAGCCAGGAAGAAATAGAAAGCCTGAACAGACCCATAACCAGTAAGGAGATTGAAACAGTCATTAAAAATCTCCAAACAAACAAAAGCCCAGGGCCAGACGGCTTCCCGGGGGAATTCTACCAAACATTTAAAGAAGAACTAATTCCTATTCTCCTGAAACTGTTCCAAAAAATAGAAATGGAAGGAAAACTTCCAAACTCGTTTTATGAGGCCAGCATCACCTTGATCTAAAACCAGACAAGGATCCCATCAAAAAAGAAAGCTATAGACCAATATCCTTGATGAACACAGATGTGAAAATTCTCACCAAAATACTAGGCAATAGGATTCAACAGTACATTAAAAGGATTATTCACCACGACCAAGTGGGATTTATTCCAGGGCTGCAAGGTTGGTTCAACATCCGCAAATCAGTCAATGTGATACAACACATCAATAAAAGAAAGAACAAGAACCATATGATACTCTCAATAGGTGCTGAAAAAGCATTTGACAAAGTACAGCATCCCTTCCTGATCAAAACTCTTCAAAGTGTAGGGATAGAGGGCACATACCTCAATATCATCAAAGCCATCTATGAAAAACCCACTGCAAGTATCATTCTCAATGGAGAAAAACTGAAAGCTTTTCCACTAAGGTCAGGAACACGGCAGGGATGTCCATTATCACCACTGCTATTCAACATAGTACTAGAAGTCCTAGCCTCAGCAATCAGACAACAAAAGGAAATTAAAGGCATCCAAATCGGCAAAGAAGAAGTCAAATTATCACTCTTCGCAGATGATATGATACTATATGTGGAAAACCCCAAAGACTCCACTCCAAAACTGCTAGAACTTGTACAGGAATTCAGTAAAGTGTCAGGATATAAAATCAATGCACAGAAATCAGTTGCATTTCTCTACGCCAACAGCAAGACAGAAGAAAGAGAAATTAAGGAGTCAATCCCATTTACAATTGCATCCAAAACCATAAGATACCTAGGAATAAACCTAACCACAGAGGCTAAGAATCTATACTCAGAAAACTATAAAGTACTCATGAAAGAAATTGAGGAAGACACAAGGAAATGGAAAAATGTTCCATGCTCCTGGATTGGAAGAATAAATATTGTGAAAATGTCTATGCTACCTACAGCAATCTACACATTTAATGCAATTCCTATCAAAGTACCATCCATCTTTTTCAAAGAAATGGAACAAATAATTCTAAAATTTATATGGAACCAGAAAAGACCTCGAATAGCCAAAGGGATATGGAAAAAGAAAGCCAACGTTGGTGGCATCACAATTCCGGACTTCAAGCTCTATTACAAAGCTGTCATCATCAAGACAGCATGGTACTGGCACAAAAAC
>NC_081569.1:93181619-93182257 GCF_022355385.1 Mustela nigripes
GCTCCATATCACTCGGCATCAGGGAAATACAAATCAAAACCACAATGAGATACCACCTCACACCAGTCAGAATGGCTAAAATTAACAAGGCAGGAAATGACAGATGCTGGCGAGGGTGCGGAGAAAGGGGAACCCTCCTACACTGTTGGTGGGAATGCAAGCTGGTGCAACCTCTCTGGAAAACAGCATGGAGGTTCCTCAAAATGTTGAAAATAGAACTGCCCTATGACCCAGCAATTGCACTACTGGGTATTTACCCTAAAGATACAAACATAGTGATCCAAAGGGGCACGTGCACCCAAATGTTTATAGCAGCGATGTCCACAATAGCCAAACTATGGAAAGAACCTAGATGTCCATCAACAGATGAATGGATAAAGAAGAGGTGATATATATACACAATGGAATACTATGCAGCCATCAAAATAAATGAAACCTTGCCATTTGCGACAACATTGATGGAACTAGAGCATATCATGCTTAGCGAAATAAGTCAAGCAGAGAAAGACAACTATCATATGATCTCCCTGATATGAGGAATTGGTGATGCAACATGGGGGCTTAAGTGGGTAGGAGAAGAATCAATGAAACAAGATGGGATTGGGAGGGAGACAAACCATAAGTGACTCTTAATCTCA
>NC_081569.1:93182357-93262347 GCF_022355385.1 Mustela nigripes
CGAAACAAGATGGGATTGGGAGGGAGACAAACCATAAGTGACTCTTAATCTCACAAAACAAACTGAGGGTTGCTGGGGGGAGGGGGGTTGGGGGAAGAGAGGTGGGGTTATGGACATTGGGGAGGGTATGTGCTTTGGTGAGTGCTGTGAAGTGTGTAAACCTGGTGATTCACAGACCTGTACCCCTGGGGATAAAAATATATGTTTATAAAAAATAAAAAATTAAAAAAATATTATAGACCCCTAACCTAAAAAAAAAAAAAAAAAAAGAATTCTTTCTTGCTCATCGGCTCCAGACCTCTCAGCCCACCGAACCTCACCTAGGTTCTAGAACTTCATCAGTATGAGATAAGGAACAGAGTTTATTATTTTGCATGTGGATATCCAGTTTTCCCAACACTATCTGTTGAAAAGACTATCTTTTCTCCATTGTGTATTCTTGACACACTTATCAAAGATCAGTTGACAATATATGTATAGGTTAGTTTCTGGTTTCTCTAGTCTAATCTGCTATTCTATATGTCTGTCTTAATTTCAGGGCTATACTGTCTTAGTTAATGTAACTTTGTAATATATCTTGAAATCAGGAAGTGTGATGCCACTACATTTGTTCTTTCTCAATATTATTTTGGCTGTTTGGAGTCCTTTGTGGTTTCATATTAATTTTAGGATTGTTTTTCATACGTTCGCAAAAAAATTGGCAGGCAAGAATTCTACCACTGAACTACCAATGCCCTACTCCACAAAAAATTGGGATTTTGATATGAATTTCACTGAATATGTAGATCACTTTGCACAGTATGGAAATTTTAACGACATTAAGTCTTCTAATTCATGAACTTAAAAATATTCCTCCATTTATATTTTCTTTGATCAGCGTTATAGTTTTCTGTACATAGATCCTATACATATTTTGTTAGATATATACACAAATACATTTTTGGTGTTGTTATAAATGGTACTTTCTACATTTCAAAATACATTTATATATTCCAGTTGTTCATTCCTGGTATATAAGTAAGAAATTGACTTGTGTATATTAATCTTGTATCCTTCCACTGCACTTTTATGCATCTTTTCCCCAGAAATGTCACCAGGTTCTCACAGTGAGGACCCAAGAAATATCACCTCATGTCCTTGACAGGGGAAGGGGAAAGTATCTATTTCAAAATATGCCATATCAAAGGCTTACTCTCCAATGAAAAATTGTTTGAGTTCTATCTCACATAGGCAGAAGGGAAATACTAAATGTCAGCCATCTCTAGCCTTCATGTCTCACCTAAGTGAGAGATAAAATGAATGTAAAAAACACCTGCGAAGGTCAGCCAGTGGACATAAGTCCACTAAGAGACTAAGATTCGATTATAAGAGTACAGAAGGCTTCCCCTCCACCAGACCTTACTACCACATCAACAGTATAATAATAGAGGATTAGAGTTGAAAGAAATGTAAGGCTCAGACTCTATTTAAGAAAGAGGTCATAGGAAAACCCAAAGACATCAGAGGAGACAAAAACACAGATTCTGGAGGAATTTAAAGTTTCTTATACCAACAGCTATAGAATATTGAATACAGTCCAGCTGCTGCTGTCATATTAAGATAAAACCTCAAACAAATGGCATATTTACTCAGTTTCTATTACCCAAGACATCAAATCCAGATTTCAACAAAAATTACAAGGTCTACTAAAAGGCAGGTAAAAGAACAATTTGAACTAAATTCAAAAGTGAGAAAAAAATAAGAATTTTCTTAAACAAGAACTGAGGGGATTCATAATCAGCAGATCTACCCAAAAAGAAATGTTGAAAGTTTGAGAAAAGTAAAATGCTTTAAGTCAGAAACTCAGATATACATTTCCTAAAAAAGAAAAAGAATCAGAGCAAGAATAAATGAAGGTAAAATAAAAGGTTATTTTTCTTACCTTTTTTTTTTTTTTTTTGACAGACAGAGATCACAAGTAGGCAGAGAGGCAGACAGAGAGAGAAGAGGAAGCAGGCTCCCCGCTAAGCAGAGAGCCCGATGCAGGGCTCGATTCCAGGACCCTGGGATCATGACCTGAGCCAAAGGCAGAGGCCTTAACCCACTGAGCCACCCAGGCGCCCCTATTTTTCTTACTTTATTTCTTCTAATAGATAAGGTATTTCTTCCCAAAATAATAGTAAACTTGTATATACTGCTATCTCCCAGTACTTGCTTCTTAGTTCTAGGAGCTTTTAAGTAGATTGCTTGGGATTTTCTACACAGATAATCATATCATCTGTGAGCAAAGATGGTTATATTTCTTCCTTTCTGATTGATCCCCTTTAATTTCCTTTTCTTGTCATGTTGCACTATGTAGGGCTTTCAGTAAGATGTTGAACAGGAGTGGTGAGAGAAGTCATCCTTGCCTTCATCCTGATCTTGAAAGCATCTGTCTCTTACTAATAGTATGATGATTCATTTAGCTCTTTTATAGATATTTTTAGAAAATTGAGAGTTTTCCCCTTATTTTTTATTTGCTGATAGTTCTTCTTTTTTTTATTTGTTTGTTTTGTTTTTTAATGAATGGCTACTGGTTGCCAAATGTTTCTGTTATGTCAGTTTACATGATTTACATTGATTAATTTTCAGATGTTGAACCAGCCTGGTACATCTAGAATAAATCTCAACTAGGTCATGACATATAATTCTTCTGTTTTTTTAAGAAGTACAATAAAAATGTGTAAGACACTTGATTTCAAATCAATGTTTGGCAACAATATCAAAGCTGCCTACAATTCAGAGTACAAATGCTTAAGCAATTAGAAGAGTAGTATGCCTAAAATGCTTTTTCCAGTAATTCAATACATTGGGTTTTTTTCCCCCCTTTTATAAAAACTGCCTTCTACCTTTGTGTTAGTCTTATGGTTTCCTTTGTGTCCATACAGAAAGAATGAATACCAAGAGTACAATTGACACTGAATTTCATGTCTTTCATAACACTTGAGAATAGCCTAGAATTAAAAAGAAATTACTGCACTTCAAAATACATTTTTAGAGATGTATTCCCTGACATTTCAGATATATTCAGTTCTAGAATGCTTCTGTCTGTCATTTTTCTTTACTTCTTTTCTCACTCTATACTGTTACTTTTGCCCTCTTCAGTACTTCCCTCTGGTTTCATTTTAGCATTTCCTTTTGAGTTCTCTCACTTTTCTCCCTCTTTTCAGTCTCAGTTTTTGGTTTTGGTTTGTTCTATCTTACTCTACTGGAGTTTTACCCAGTTACTCTCTGGGTTCATGTACATGCAACTGGCAAACTAAATCTGACAAAAACCTAATGTTCATCATGACACTTTTTCTGCTCAAACTAAGTGGTGGGGAGAGCTGGGGAATGGAGGGTTTTGTTTGGTTAGGTTTTTCTTAAAGATTTTATTTATTTATTTGACAGTGGGAGGGAGAAAGAGAGAGAGAGCACAAGCAGTGGAAGTGGCAGGCACAGGAAGAGGGAGAAGCAGGCCTCCCACTAAGAAGGGAGCCCAATGCAGGGAGGACTGCAGGGAATGCGGGGCTCAATCCCAGGATTCTGGGATCATGACCTGAGTAGAAGGTAGAAACTTCACCAACTGAGCCACCCTGGCACCATAAGGGAATGGAGTTTTTTTGCATGTTACTATGGGGGATTAGGGTTGTTATCTTTGAGGGTTAGTGATTCTACCTTTTTCATTTTAGCACTTGTTTTAGATACCTACTTAAGGCAAATTCTATAAACTTCAGGTGAAATCTCTAGGTCTACAGTGATTAAGGCAACTAGAAACAAGAAAGAAATAGTGTTGGTCATATGTAATGTTTGAAAGGTAATATACTGATAGACATACACACATCACATATATACAGTGGTGGGTGTTGAATTAAAAGAAGCTGTATTTACAAAAACAGTATATAAAAGATAAGGCATATAAGTGTATTTATCTGAAGTGATCAGCATACAGTAGAAAATACCTATCTAGACTTGTAAATCTTGAAAGAGGTGATGAATTGAGACCTGAATTATGGTAACAGAATTGGACTGGGAATTCCAACAAAACGTATCAATAGTACCTTAAAAGTGTTTTTTTTTAAATAGTCAAAACAACGGGAAATTTCTTCTTGTGTTTCTGTAACTAGAACATTTTAGTCATTAAAATAAATCTATTTTATTAGTTATGTCAGAGGAAGCCAAGTGCAAAGTAAACCAAAACATGATAAAAATACTACTCTAATGTCTTGACCTCTGAAGTTGTACATCCTCAAAATGCATACTGTTTGGCAATTTCCATATCTATTTCATCCATTCCATTGTCTGCTATTTATTTTAATAAGTGAAAGAGGTAAGGAAACAAGTGAGCAGAATGAGAATTGAAGAAATACATTAAAAACTAAAACTTAAATAGCTCTTCTTTGTAAAGTATGAAAAACAATCCACAGGATGATAAAAATAGTTTAATATATTAATCTTCCTTTAGTGTGGCGTTTTTTGCAGACCGCTCAAATAAACTAAATAAATATTGGTTTCTAACCCAGCATATTGCAAAGAGATTTATTTCATGATTGTTTTAAAAATTACAAAGGTTACTTTTGATTGAGTAAAAACTAATTAACATTAATATATCAATTCAGTGTTCTTATTAATATTGCATTTGTTGTATGAAAAAAAGAAATCAATGTGTTCTGGTCAAAAGGTAAATAAGCATGATGACACACCGGCACTGGAGAACTTAAGCTGTCTAACAAGGCACATTCCAGCCAGTAGAAAAATAAATTAGGCAATATTTTTTAACTCACTGAAACAGTGCCCTCTTTGCTACAGATATAACTACGCAGATTTTGGTGATTTTAGAGCTGAACTATTCTCAGCATAAATGAGCCAGCCTGGTGCCGCCTTGAATATTCACCATTCACAGGAAGGCACTTTTGCTATGGGAACTCACACCATGTGACTCATTTCCAAGGCAACCTGTAAATTATAGATCCACAAGGTCAACTGCAAGGTCAAAAATAAATAAATAAATTTAAAGAAAAAAAAAAAAGACCCTCACCCTAGTTTTTGGCAGAGTTATCCTGGGCATCTTTGAACATTTTTGTCTTGGTTTCAAAACCATCTCTTTCATAAGGGTGACAGTAAGATTGTGTTTTATCCTTCAGATGGGCAATTAGACCAAGCTCTCTATACACAGCAAGCATCTAAAACTTTTTAGATTCTAAGAGTAAAGAAGTCTATACACAGCAAGAATTCTAGGAGTAAAGAAGTCTATACACAGCAAGAATCTAATAGATACTTATAGATACTAGGAGTAAAGAAGGCATCTTCATAAGTCATGTGTTAGATAAGGATCCCTTCATGAGCAGGCCACCTTGTCGTGCTGTTATCTCTTTAAAAATCTCTTGATAAACTGCAACTGCTTCAAGGAAGACAGAAGCATGAGAACTCTTTCTAACAAATAACTAGTATGAATATGAAACAGTATTTGAATATTCAGATAAAGTCTAAGATTCACACCTATAATCATCTTTAATTTATGTTGGACAAACAAATCTCTTTCTCAGCAAACTGCATACTTTGGCAGTACTAGATGTTGAAACAAAAACAATTTATATGTGACCTTCTGTTAGCAGGTTGGTGGCGAGCCTCCATGAACTGAGCACTACCATCCCCTATACATTATCACATTTAAACTTCATCCTAGGTCTAAAGATAAGGGAGTTTCATTCCCATTCTGCAGTTAAGAAACCAACCTCAGAGCTGTTAACTTGTTCAGATCATCTAGTTAGTAAGTACAGGAATCAGATTTCAAAGTAGAAGATTCAGCCTGAATGAGTCCCCTCAACCTACATTCATCATTTTTAAACAAGAAATTCCGAGAAAAAAAAAGTACTATTTCCTCACTTTTGCATTTTGAAAAAAATTTTTTCACATTAATTTTTGTTTTGAGAGTTCCACTACTTTGCAATAGAGGATAATATGAGATTAATGCGTCAATCTTGTCAATGGTTTCACTCATTTAAAAAAGAAAGAAAGAGAGGGACTCCTGGGTGGTTCAGTTGGTTAAGCAGCTGCCTTTGGCTCAGGTCATGATCCCAGCGTCCTGGGATCCAGTCCCACATCGGGCTCCTTGCTCAGCGGGGAGCCTGCTTCTCCCTCTGCCTCTGCCTACTACTCTGCCTGTGCTCACCCTCTCTCTCTTCCCCTCTCTCTCTCTAACAAATAAATAAATTAAATATTTAAAAAAAAAAAAGAAAGAAAGAGAGAGGAAAGGAGAAAGGGAGGAAGGTTGAAAGGAAGAAGGACAGAAGGAGGAAAAGAGGAAGGAGTAAAGAAAGAGAGAGAGAAGAAGAAAGGCAGGCAGGCAGACATTGGCCACATAACAAACCATTATGCTTTTCGCATCAATTGAGTTTCTCTGCACATTGTTCAAGGACATAAGGCCTAATATAGAAACCTTTCTTGATTTGGACTTTAGTTCCTATAGAACAACAGATTATAATAAGCCTTTTGTTTCAGATAAAAGTCAGTACATAGGGTAGTAATGTACTGACTTCTACCTGATGCTAACAAATTTATATAGATTTGCTTTAAATTTATGCAGATTTTGAATTTATCACCAATTCTGAAAAACCCGGCTAAGACCGTCATTGTGTCATATTGGGTTTGTTTGGATCCTGTGTTGTTGACATTAACCTTAAATCATCAAAGAAGCAGTGTTTTTACAAATGTATTTCAGTTGCTCTCTGTTCTTAATTCATTTAAATTTCAAGGGGCTGAGAATGTACTGAAAATCTTGCAGTCAGCTAACTTTAGTTTTTTTTGTCCCTTTCAGGGGGCTTTCCTAAATTAAATGGCAATTTTAGTTTAATTCTACATAGATGACTACATCCACTTACCATAGAACGATTTAATTATATTTTGTTCCGGCCAGTTATATGATTTGAGTCAAATCTTTACCTAATATTAATGACTATAGTATTAATGTTACCAAAGGAAATCCTAGAAAAATCATGCTTTCCTCTTTCTATATGATAGACTATTCCTTTCCTATTACTTAAAATGTTTCTTTGACTTCCTACTGCATATACATAAAATTCAAATTTCCACTGCATACAAGGCTCTTCACAAGTAAACTTCTCTTTACTGTCATCTCTTCCATGAATCAGAATACAGAGTTTAAGTTCTGGTTAGACCTAAATTCAGATCTTGCCTCTGCCATTTTCTGTCTATGTAAAGTTGAGATATTTTTGGTTTTGTTTTTACTTTTTCTCGACTTAAATTTCTTTTGTGTAAAATGGGGGTAATAATACTTACTCGGAATTTTTGTGATGAGATACTGTTAGGGAACATGTAAAACATTGAGAAGAGTGTCTGGTCATTCTCAACAGCAGGCCCACTCCACCCAGCCCTTCCCTATTTCCAATTTTTCCCCAAACTCCCCTCTACTAACTCTTCTTTCCGAGCAGAGAGCCTGGCATGGGGTTCAATCCCAGGACCCTGGAATCATTACCTGAGCCAAAGGCAGGTGCTTACCTGACTAAGCCTCCCACGTGCCCCCTCAGCTCTATTTTCTAACTACACTGAACAATTTTCCTTTCTCCAAATAAGTATTTTCCTTCTCTCTACCTTGACACATGACACACACATCGCTTGAAATAGCCTTTTCTCCCTTTTTATTGGACATCTTCTTTGATCATCTGAGTGTCTTCTTCTTTATGATGCCTTCCTTGACCTCTCTCCACATGAATTCAAAGTCTACTCTTATTCTGAACTCATGCAGAATCTTTAAACTCTTCTGTTATAGCACTTATGATATTGTATCATAATGGCATGTTTACCTTTAGGCTTCTCTGTATACCTGAGCCCCTCAAAGCCATAGTTGCCATCTAAAGCATGTTTGTGTCCCTAGCACCTATATTTCAGTATTTGTTGAATGACAGTATTTTGTGCTCAGGAAAGTCTTGGCCACTATATTTCTTTTCCTTTGGGATATTTTTAAATGTAGATTCCCAACCATAATTAAGACAAGACTGCTCTCTTGCTCTAGGACTTCCATTTAGTAGACACTGAAAAAATGTCTCTCCAGTTAAACACGTGTAAGCTACAGGAACTGGTATTATTGGAGGTAGGAGACTGATAATGGAGAGGAGAAAGAAAACTAAGTGAACTTGAAAATAACAGAGATCAACAGAACACTACTTTCATTTATCATCCCCAATTTAATTTCACTTTTGAAAACTTGACAAGTATATAGCAGCAAATATGTGCTACAGAAAACAGATTTCTTTTTCCCTTTTTAACTTTATAAAATCAGGCTTTAGTCTGATTGCTATGTCTAGGACTTTAAGTACTATATTGAATAAAATTGGTGAAAATGGACATCCTTGTCTTGTTCCTTATCTTAGAGAAAAAGGAAGAAGATAAGAGGCATCTACATTGATAAGGAAAAAGTTAAACTGTCATTCCTTGCATAGAATGACATACTACTATACATAGAAAATTCTAAAGATTCCATAAAAAAAAAAAACTACTAGAAGTAAAAAATGAATTCAGAAAAGTTTAAGGACACAAAATTAATACCAGAAATCAGTAATGTTTCTATATACTCATAACAAAGTAGCAGAAGGAGAAATTAAGAAAACAATTCCATTTATAGTTGCACCAAAAAGAATAAAATACCTAGAAAATAAACTCATCCAGGGAGGTAAAAGACTCATGCTCGAAAACTATAAAATACTGATGAAAGAAATGGAAGATGACACAAATAAATAGAAAGATATTCCATGCTCGTGGATTGGAAGAATTAATATTATTAAAATGTCCAACACTAGTCAATGCAATCCCAATCAAAATACCATTTTTCACAAAACAAGAACAAATAATTCTAAAATTTGTGTGGAATGACAGAAGACTCTGGATAGCCTAAGCAATCTTGAGAAAAAAGAACAAAGATGGGGCAATCACAATCCTGGATTTCAAGATATACTACAAAGTTGTCATATTCAAAAGAGTATGGTAGTGGAACAAAAAATAGACACACAAATCAACAGAATAGAATACAGATCACAGAAATAAACCCACATTTAGATGGCCAATTAATCTAAGACAAGAGAGATAAGAATACACAGTGGGAAAGAGACGATCTTTTCAATAAGTAGTGCTGGGAAAACTGGACAGCTAGATGCAAAAGAACGAAACTGAACCACTTCCCAACATCATATACACAAATAAACTCAAAATGGTTTAAAGACCTAAATGTGCTCCCTGAAGCCACAAAAATCCTAGAAGAGAACATGGGTAATAATTTCCTTGACATCAGCCATAACAACATTTTCTAGATATGTTTCCTAAGATAAGGAAACAAGAGTAAAAATAAACTACTGGGACTATATGAAAATAAAAATAAAATGCTTTTGCACAATGAAGGAAACCATCAACAAAACAAAAAGGCAACCTGCTGAATGGAAGAAGATATTTGCAAATGATACATCTAATAAGGAATAAATATCCAAAATATATACACTCAACACCAAAAAACAAATAATCTAATTAAAAATGGGCAGATGATATGAACAAGTATTTCTCCAAAGAAGACATACAGATGACCAACAGACATATGAAAAGATTCTCAACATCACTAATAATCAGGGAAATGCAAATCAAAATCATAATGACATATCACTTCACACCTGTTACAATGGCTAAAATTAAGAAGATAAGAAGATAGTGTTGGCACGGATGTGGAGAAAAAAGTCTTGTGCACTATTGGTGGAAATGTAAATTGACACAGCCCCTGTGGATAACAATCTGTAAGTTCCTCAAAATATTCAAAATGGAAATGCCATATGATCTAATAGTTCTACCACTGGATATTTACCCAAGGAAAATGAAAACATTTATTTGAAAATATATATGCACCTCTATATTTTTTTGCAGTTTTATTTACAATAGCCATGATATGGAAGAAACCTACATGTCCATCAACAGATGAGTGGCATATATACATAGTATATATACTACAGATGTGGTATATATACACAATAGAATATTATTCAGCCATTAAAAAGAATACAATCTTGACATTTGCAACAACATGGATGGACCTATAGGGTATAATACTAAGTGAGTTAAGTGAAAGAGATAAAGACATATACCATATAATTTCACTTATATGTAGAATCTAAAAAACAAATTAATAAAGAAAGAAACCAAAAGCAGAATTAGATCCGTAAGTGCAAAGAACAAAGTGAAGGTTGCCAGAGGGACCTGGGCTGTGAGGTGGGCAAAATGGGTGAAAGGGAGTGGAAGATACACTCTTCCAGTTATTGAATGAATAAGTCAATAAAATAAAAGGCACAGAATACAGAACATAGTCAGTGATATTGTAATCACATAATATCATAACAGATGGCAGCTACACTTATGGTGGGCATAGCATAACTAATAGAGATATTGAATTACTATGTTACACACCTAAAACTAATGTAACATTGTGAGACAACTATAGTCAAATATTAATTAATTAAATATAAAATCTTGCTGTAGAAGGTGAGAATGCAATTGAGAAATGAGGTTTTGCATTAAAATTATGAGATAGATAACCTCAAAAAGCCTTAGTGATGAAAAACAGCATAGAAAAAGAGTTTTCCTGAGATAAAAACATCAACTTCCCTTCTTAAAACCAGTAAGGAGAGTTCACAGTTAAAATTAGGATGCATTCTGGAGGGAGAGCTATCTCTGTGAAATTTGTTCCTATGTCAAAAGTCCCTTCAAGTCTGCTGACCAGGCAGATGCTCAGATTGACTCCATCTCTATCACCAGTAGAGGAAAGGCAGTGGTGACTGACGACTTTCTCAATACCCATCCTTTTTAGTTAAAGAAGTCAGAAAGATATCTTGAGATAGATGCTGAAATAGGTATCATCTGTCTTTTTGGACTGATATAAGGTTCATGGGTTTCTCAAGAATGTGAAGTCAAGGGAATTGAAAAAAGAAGAACAAGTGTTCTTGAAAAACAAATAAAAAATTTAGCTAACTTCTAATACTTCTAATAATTTTGACATCTTGAAATTTCCTTAAGTATATATAAAAGATAGTAGTAGCCAAGGTGGAAAAATTATGTAGACACAGAAATGCATAAGTGTGTCCAGACATTTCTACTATTTGACCACTAGTAGTATGTTTGTAGGTTTGTTTTGTGAGATGTAATACAGTAATTTGTCACACACACACACACACACCCCTTCACCTTCATCTCTAGTTTCTCCACTCTATTTTACACAAATAAAACTTCATAAAATATAGGTCCCCAAATAACCTCATACATCTGCTTAAAACTTAATCCATACAACATAGCCCAACCTTAAAAGCCATACACAAACATTTCCAGTTCAGTTTTTCAAGGTTTTTGGTTTTTTTTTTTTTCTCATTTCTTCAATATATAACCTGTACATCAGACAAATCTTACTAATCTGCTCTTGTACTTTGGAGCACAAAATCCCCATTTTACTCTCAGCTGCCAATTCTCTTTTATGCACATTGACTTGTTTTTAGTTTTCTGTAATTGTCTCTATTTAAAATAATTTTAATTATACAATTATTAGATTAATTCATACAGAATTTCAAATAATTTAGGTAATGGTAAAGATTCCCTGGATTTCTATTCAATTTTCCTGCTCTTACTAGAATATGTTCTTGTACTTTGGAGTACTCAATCCCCATAATACTCTCAGCTGCCAATTCTCTTTTTTGCTCATTGACTTTTCTTTTAGTTTTCTTCAGTTATCTTTAAAGTAATTTTAATTATACAATTATTAAGTTAATTCATCCTTCCATAGAATTTCAGATAATTTAGGTAACGGTAAATGTTCCTAGGATTTCTATCCAATTTCCCTTCTCTTACTAGATGAGCAATCACTGTTAGCATCTGTTAAGTGTGTGTGTGTGTGTATATATATATATACATATATATATATATATAACATACAAATACATTGACATATGTACATATAAAATATATAAATACATATAAAATATGGACTTTTGTGTGTTTATTTTACATAAATAGAACTAGATCACAATATTAACTTTTTACTTATTAATTTTCTTAATGATCTTTTCAAGTCAGTAATAGAAATCAGCTATAATAGTTCACGTGTGGGAATTTGTCATCTTTTAACAGTCTACTCACTATAGATATTTGGGCTACTTCCATTTTGTTTTGTTTATTTTGTTTTATTCTCTCCTGTTTTTTCAAAGACTTAATTTTTTTAGAGCAGTTTTAGGTTCATAACAACACTGAGCAGAAGGTATAGAGATATCTTATATACTCAATTCAACCACACATGCACAGTATCTCCCATTATCAACATCCTGCACCAGAGTGGTGCATGTGTTACAACTGATGAATCTACACTGCCACATCATTGGCACCCAAAGTTCATAGTTTACATTAGTATTGCACATTCTATGAGTTTGGATAAATATATAAAGTCATGTATCCACCATTCTGGTATCATACAGAGTATTTTCACTGTCACAAAAATTCTCCATCTATTCATCTTCCCTCACCTATCCTTCATTTTTAATATTACTATCAATTTCTCCCTTTATGTCTATCAATATTTGCTTTATATATTTAGGTGCTCCTGTACTGGGTGCATAAATATTTATAAATGTTATATCCTCTTCTTGAATTGATCCTTTTATCATTATGTAATATCCTTATTTGCCTTTGTTATAGTCTTTGTTTTAAAATCTATTTTGTCTGATATGAGTATTGCTCCACCAAGTTTTTTTGCCCTCACAGCCAGGTACATGAAATACCTTTTTCCATGACTTCACTTTCAGTCTGCACGTGTCTTTAGGTCTGAAGTGAGTTTCTTATAAGCAGCATATAACGAGTCTTGTTCTTTAGCCATTCAGCCTTTCTATGTCTTTTGATTATAGCATTTAATCTATTTACATTTAAAGTAATTACTGATAGTTGTGTATTTATTGCCATTTTGTTCGTTGTTGTCAGGTTGTTCATCCTCCGTTTTTTGCCATTGAAAAAATGCTACAGAACTCAATGAACATGACTGCCATAACAAAATATCATAGACTCATGGATTAAGAGAAACTTATTTTGCCACAATTCTGGACACTGGAATTCTGAGATCACAGTGTCATCATGGTGAGGTTCTGGTGAGAGCTTTCTTCATGGCTTGCAGAGAGCAAGCTTCTTACTGTGACCTCACATGGCAGAGACAGAGAGAGTAAACTTCACATTTCTCTTTAAAAGGACCCACCCTCAGGACTTCATCTAACCCTAATTACATCCATAAATCCCCATTTCCTAATATCATCACATTGTGAATAAGAGCCTCAACATAGGAATTTTGTAGACACACATTTAGTCCATAGCAGATATATACTTGGGAAGGGAGTTGGGTGAAAGGTTCTACCAGATTGTTTCCTGAACTTACTTGAGTACCAAAATGCTTGAAAATATCCTGTGCCCCACATCACCAGTACCACTGGATTTTCAATCTTTCTTACTTGTTTCCAATTTTCTGAGGAACATTTGCTATCTCATTGTTTTAATTTGTAAGAGATGCAATGAGGTTTTAAGAGGTGCAATGTTCATTGGTCCTATGTACTTTAAGTTTGAATTACCTACTCATTTCCTCTACCCATTTTTCTGTTGTGCTTTTGTTTTGTTTTGTATTGTGTTCTATTGTCTGAAGGAGATCTTCTGGATACTTCTATTCTGAATACTGATCCATTGTAAACTCTGTGATGGCAGAGGGTTTTTTAACAGCTTTGTTCACTGCTAGATCCCTGGGGCCTAAAACAATCCTGGAACATATTGTAGGCTCAATAAATGTTTACTGGAAGAATGAACAAGGAAATGAATAAAGAGGTTGTGAACCTTTTTTAAAATATTTTTGTCTTGATTTTATACTGTCTAACTTAAAAAGAAGTTTTAAAACTTTGATAAGATTATATTTATTTTTTCTACTAAGTATTCTATATTTTGTCTTATCATATAACTATTCCAACCAAAGATTATAAATAGATTCCTTTATTCCCCTCTAATTCTATGCTAATTTTTCTACTTTATTCCTTTTTACTCAATTTAATCCATTTTTCTTCGCTCGTGATGTTTATAGTCTGAATACAACAGTAATTGTATTTATACATATCAATTAAGAAATCAATTTTATGTAATATCATGGGATAAATCTTTATATAAAATCACATTCAGACACATGATTTTTTTTATTGTTGAAGAACTTAAAATACAATGTGACTGCCTTTTACCTTGGACTTTGTCCTCCCAATGCACATTCAAACATGGAGTGGTTTATAAGGTTATACTTCTATAATGGTGTCCTTTGATAGTCACAGCAATCTCAAGAAAAGGGATCTAGAAAGTGTGTTTTGGAAGACAGCACACTATTTCCATGTGTATTCAATTTATTATTTAAAATTAAATTACACAGTACATTGGGCCCTGAATAAAATATTCTAAATAAGATAGAGAATATCGACACCACTATTTCTTTGCATGCCTGCAAAGTAAAACTCACAGAAGCAAAACACTAGGATATAATGTCAAGCAAAGCCTTCAGAAACTTAGCAAAAGTATATGTTTGGGAAATAAAAAGTAAGGTGTACACACCGAAGTTACCTTGAGGACAAAACCAAAAAAACCACCTGTGAATGTTTCTTATCACAGCAATATTCTCCAGAAAAGATGAACAGTCAAATCTATCTTTTTGACCACATCCCCACTCCTGAGTAGTAGCACTGTCAACATATAATATGAAACCCATCAATACATGTTGACAGTGTTTGTGCTCCAGGTGCTGAGAAACTCCATGGGCTTAGGAAAGGAAATAAAAAG
The DNA here is from genome assembly GCF_022355385.1 of Mustela nigripes. Classification (NCBI taxonomy): domain Eukaryota; kingdom Metazoa; phylum Chordata; class Mammalia; order Carnivora; family Mustelidae; genus Mustela; species Mustela nigripes. The sequence continues at coordinate 93,197,229 of NC_081569.1, forward strand.
ATCAGAAAGTAATATCTTGGACTGAGACGAGAAGTATAGCAAACCACGGAAGAAGGGAGATGGTAATATAAAGTGATATAAATAAGAGAGAAGAGGGAACTGATCATTTAAGGAACATAGGCAATACATTCATATTAATTTAAATAAAAACAAAAGCAGCTGTTATATTTTTTAATAAGGGACTGCACACAAAGATGACTGTTGCAGGTATTATCCCTATATAGTCATCCACTGGAAAGGCCAGCACATGCCTAAGAACTTTTCCTCTGGTTGAATTATTATTTATATAGTGATTTTCTTCTGTAAGTAAAAATTATTAATCAAATATAACCTGATCAATTCTGAGCTACAATTATAGAAAGAAGTTAACAGATGCAGTCACTTCACAGAAAGAAAAGTTAGACACAGTTATAAAATGACTTCCCCCAAAACACACTCTATACATCAATAGTATGTAATGCTACTTATTTAATTAAAGCTATTAGCTGTTTGTTAGGTATCTTTTGAGCATAGTTCTGGCAATCCTATGTTGTAGATTCAGAAATTAAAACATTCTGCATTTGAGAGATTTAATGCCATTAATGTCCCATTATCCACACACAGATGGCAGCTACACAAGAATCAAAGACATTGTGTACCTAACAGGACTTAGTAAATTATAATTTCCACCAGTTTTAAAGTCAAATCTGTCTCTAATTTAGCTTTATAAATTGAAAGAACATAAACTGGAATCATCTCCAATTGCTATTAAAAAAAAAAAAACTTAAAAAAAACACATAAAAGTGTTGTTTTGGAAAATAAATTAAATTCAACAAATATTGATTGATCAACTACTGTGTACCAGGAGCTAGAAACAATAAAGTAACTGGAAAATGGTCCCTGTTCTTAAGATTCTGACAATCTAGTAAAGTTTGTTTGAAAGAGTTTTATAGAGCTCAAGACACAAGAGAGACATTAAACTCTGCTTGAACAGCAGAGGTATCTGAAGAAATAACTTTCTAATAGAGAGAAGCATCACATGCAAAAGCAGTGTATGAATAGTATGGTAAGAGTTCTAGATGGTGTTGTGTTGTGTTGTACCTGAAGGGGCAGGAGATGAAAACTAGGGAATTGGTCAGGGTTTTATGTGTCATATATGAAAATTTAGGATGTTATTTCATAGCCCCTGGTTACTCTGTTTCCTCTGTGAAGCAAAAAGAAGCTCCTTTAATAGTCCACCTTAATTCGTATAAAGATCATACCCATGTCACTCTTCTTTTTTCTAATCTTCATTGCACTGGATGACTAAATCCTCCCCGATTCTCTATTATCATCTCTCTTATTTCATCATTTATCTCTTTCTCTGGCTTCAGTTTATTGGCATCTTCCTCAAAAACTATAAATACACTTTCATCCTTAAAAACAAAACAAAAACAAAAAATGAACAAAAAACCCACCACCTCTGAGGCTTCCTCCCTTTTCTTCCCTTCAGCACAGGCACCTCAAGCTCTTCAACAGAAGTTTCTCCACACAGCTTCTATTCTCACTCCTCCTCTGATACCTTACTTAATTCCTCTTCTGCACTGATCATTCCTCTGATGCTCTAGTGAACATCATGTCCACGCCCATCCAAAAATATCCAATTGCTTGCTCCTCTCCTTCTTCATCTCTTCCTTTTTAGGTGGGGTTTTTGTTGTTTTGTTTTGTTTTGTTTTGTTTTGCTACTTTAGTCCCCTGAACTACTACCTTCTCTATACGAAAGGAAAATCTTCAGTGATGATACTTCCCCTTGGGTAATAATGCTTCTCCCTTAAATTACAACTACCCTTCTGCTGTCCCTAGACTTTGTTCTTGTTAGAGTAATTTATAGTTGTCCCCACTTATTATTCTCAATATCCCTTTAGTTTACCCATCAGTTTGAAGCCCCAACACTGGACTGAATCTGTTCTTTCAATTGGTGCAGATGTTTATCTATGCAGGAATCCAATCATTTCAAGTCTTTTGCTTGCTAAATCACTTATAGCAGTCAAAGCATTGTTCTTTCCTGAAAGTTTCCTATTATCTAATCCATGACTCTCAAAATACTTCCTGGTTCTTCCCTAACCATTTAGATTAATCTTTTTCCTCAGCATTTATCTAAAAGTTAAATATTCTGTCATGTTCAGATCTCTTGACTATACCCCTGGATAAGACCAGCTTGATATCTTAAGAACATTCCCCCCAGAAGAGAATCCCAACTGATAAAGGAATGGTTGTTGGGCATTTGGTACTTGAGTAATTTTTTTTGAATTACCCTTCAATCTCACCTATTAATTGAACTTTGAAGATTTCAACTAGCTTTCATTCTTTTCCAAGGGAGACAGGCAATGTTCATCAAAGTCTACAAATTATTTCCCTTTGCATAAAAATGTGTGCATAAAAATGTATCAAATCATCAAATTATGTACCTTAAAGATACAATTTTAAATGGTCAATTATATTTCAATTTTTTAAAAAATGTACCCTCTATTATCTTTAGCAAGTTAATTAATTTTTCTAAACCTAAATTTCCTTATATGTAAAATTATAAGGATACCTAATTCTTAGTCTTCTGATTAGAATTCTCCTTATAGAATGACTAGCATAAACACAAATATGCATTATAACATCTAACATTTATTTTTATTTCATTACAATAATATTTACTACTATGGCCAGGTACTATGTGTATGTTTGTTCATTTAATCTCCTCAGAAACCATTTCAGATAAATATTCTTACCCCATTTCACTGATGAGGAAACAAAGGTACAGAAAGTTCAAGTAAACCAAGATCACAGAATTAAAATGTCTCTATGAACTAAATTTTTGTGTCCCCCCAAAACTCATATATTGAAGCCTAATCCCCAGTGTGATTGTATTTAGTGGTAGGGCTTTGGGAGATAATTATGGCATGAGGGAGAAGCTCTCATCAATAAAGTTAGTGCTCTTATAAGAAGAAACATAAAAGTGCTTATTTCTTATCTCTCTGATCTCAACTCTGTGAGAATACAACTCAACTCTATGAGATCTACAAAACAGCAGGTAGGTTCTCACCAGACACTGGATCTGCCAACACCTCGATCGTGGACTTCCCAGCCTACAGAACTGTGAGGTGTAAGTGTTTATTGTTTAAGTTACACAGTCCTTAGTATATTTGCTACAGAAGCCTGAACTGAGACAAAAGTGGTATACAGTTGGGTTTTAGAGCACCTAACAGAGGACACAGAATGTTATCAGTCCCTGAATAAATCAATAAATCCAAAAAGAACACAATTCTCTACATATTGCTTTGCTCACTACCTTGCTGTTACAGTTATCTTACTGGAAATTCTACTTTCCCCTTCCCACTTCACATTTAGTTGAAGATATGACCTCTTTTCACAGTCCATCTCAAGTCCATGTCAACATTCCTTCCTTAATCTTTCCTTCCCTATTCCTATTGATAATCTGTCTATCACTTATGAAACTAATTTGTATGCTATGGCCTGAATGTTGGTGTTCCTCCAAAATTAGCATGTTGAAATCATGATGGTATTAGAAGTGGAGTCTTTAGGACATGCTTAAGTGAGAGTGGAGCCCTCAAGAATGGGATTTATGCCTTATAAAAGGAGCTCCAGAGAGAACCCCTAGCCCTTTCCACCATGTGAGGATATAATGAGAAGTCTGTGACCTAGAAGAGAGCCTTCATCTGATCATAATGACAACTTAATCTCAGACTTCCAACCTCTGGAAATAAGTTTCTATTGTTTGTAAACTACCCATCAGTGGTGTTTTATTATAATGGCCTGAATGGACTTAGATACTTATAGCTCACATATTTATGCATTTATCTATTTTTTCAATTAGCTTGAGAGACCTGAAGATGCATATTATGTTTGGTTTTTGTTTTTAGTCTTTGAATCCTCCATAACAATCTGGCATGATGCGTTGCCTAAAATAAGTGTTCAGTAAGTCTTTGCTGAATTTCTTTTTAACATTATCAGAATAAAACTCCTAGGATTTTTTTACTTAAAAAAAATCATTTTATCTTCTTCTAAACTCCTTGTTATTTATGCATTTTTCAAACAATGCTGGATTTTTCATGTAGATACAATGGAGGATGGGCCTATAGTTTGTAATGTGTTTTGGTTATAGGTCACTTCCCTGGTCAAAAAGAGTACTGCATCACATTTTATTGTCCATATGAATACATTAATTGAAAAGCAGACCGCCAAAAAGACTAGCTGAATAATGCTGGGGTTCAATCATCCACAGATAAGTGACTACTTACCACAAGACATCTACTTTGTTTCCTAGTACATACGAGCCTTTCCAGTGTGCACAATGAACTAAAAGCTGATGAGTACAAAAGGTTTTTTTTTATCTAAATAACACCAGTGCCATCTGCAGGAAAAGCTCAAGCAGCAGTTATGTTTTTATTCATGTATTTCTCTTTAGTCCTATCAGAAAGCTCTGTCATGCTTTTACCTATGACAAACATTACACGGTTCACCTCTTATGGAAGGTTTCAATTCATCCTCCTTAGTGAACAAAGCAGGTGCTATTGAAGTATACAAAACCACAGAACAGCTGAACTAGTGAAATTCTAGTGTTCAAAAGTCACTGAAATATTATTTAAGAGATATAAACAAAACCTAGGAAGTAGATGGAAGCCCTTTCCTATGCTAGCCTTGAAGAGTGCTCATGATCTTGTCCATGCAAACTGAATCTGTATCAGAAGTTTCAATGTAGTTTTTATTAGAATGAAATATCAAAAAGCAAAGGATTTGAGAAAATGTCATATATTTTATAACTATTTTTTTAGAAGAGACTTTTTATTATGTAGTCTTTTCTTTTTTTTTTTTTTAAATTTTTAATTTTTGATAAACATATATTTTTATCCCCAGGGGTACAGGTCTGTGAATCACCAGGTTTACACACTTCACAGCACTCACCAAATCACATACTCTCCCCAATGTCCATAATCCCACCACCTTCTCCCAAACCCCCTGCCCCCGGCAACCCTCAGTTTGTTTTGTGAGATTAAGAGTCACTTATGGTTTGTCTCCCTCCCAATCCCATCTTGTTTCATTTATTCTTCTTCTACCCACTTAAGCCTCCATGTTGTATCACCACTTCCTCATATCAGGGAGATCATATGATAGTTGTCTTTCTCTGCTTGACTTATTTCGCTAAGCATGATACGCTCTAGTTCCATCCACGTTGTTGCAAATGGCAAGATTTCATTTCTTTTGATGGCTGCATAGTATTCCATTGTGTATATATACCACATCTTCTTGATCCATTCATCTGTTGATGGACATCTAGGTTCTTTCCATAGTTTGGCTATTGTGGACATTGCTGCTATAAACATTCGGGTGCATGTGCCCCTTTGGATCACTACATTTGTATCTTTAGGGTAAATACCCAATAGTGCAATTGCTGGGTCATAGGGCAGTTCTATTTTCAACATTTTGAGGAACCTCCATGCTGTTTTCCAGAGTGGCTGCACCAGCTTGCATTCCCACCAACAGTGTAGGAGGGTTCCCCTTTCTCCGCATCCTCGCCAGCATCTGTCATTTCCTGACTTGTTGATTTTAGCCATTCTGACTGGTGTGAGGTGATATCTCATTGTGGTTTTGATTTGTCCTTTCCCTGATGCCGAGTGATATGGAGCACTTATTCATGTGTCTGTTGGCCATCTGGATGTCTTCTTTGCAGAAATGTCTGTTCATGTCCTCTGCCCATTTCTTGATAGGATTATTTATTCTTTGGGTGTTGAGTTTGCTAAGTTCTTTATAGATTTTGGACACTAGTCCTTTATCTGATATGTCGTTTGCAAATATCTTCTCCCATTCTGTCAGTTGTCTTTTGATTTTGTTAACTGTTTCCTTTGCTGTGCAAAAGCTTTTGATCTTGATGAAATCCCACTAGTTCATTTTTTCCCTTGCTTCCCTTGCCTTTTGCGTTGTTCCTAGGAAGATGTTGCTGCGGCAGAGGTCGAAGAGGTTGCTGCCCGTGTTCTCCTCAAGGATTTTGATGGATTCCTTTCGTACATTGAGGTCCTTCATCCATTTTGAGTCTAGTTTTGTGTGTGGTGTAAGGGAATGGTCCAATTTCATTTTTCTGCATGTGGCTGTCCAATTTTCCCAGCACCATTTATTGAAAAGGCTGTCTTTTTTCCATTGGACATTCTTTCCTGCTTTGTCAAAGATTAGTTGACCATAGATTTGAGGGTCTATTTCTGGGCTCTCTATTCTGTTCCATTGATCTATGTGTCTGTTTTTGTGCCAGTACCATGCTGTCTTGATGATGACAGCTTTGTAATAGAGCCTGAAGTCCGGAATTGTGATGCCACCAACGTTGGCTTTCTTTTTCAATATCCCTTTGGCTATTCGAGGTCTTTTCTGGTTCCATATAAATTTTAGAATTATTTGTTCCATTTCTTTGAAAAAGATGGATGGTACTTTGATAGGAATTGCATTAAATGTGTAGATTGCTTTAGGTAGCATAGACATTTTCACAATATTTATTCTTCCAATCCAGGAGCATGGAACATTTTTCCATTTCTTTGTGTCTTCCTCAATTTCTTTCATGAGTACTTTATAGTTTTCTGAGTATAGATTCTGTGTCTCTTTGGTTAGGTTTATTCCTAGGTATCTTATGGTTTTGGATGCAATTGTAAATGGGATTGACTCCTTAATATCTCTTTCTTCTGTCTTGCTGTTGGTGTAGAGAAATGCAACTGATTTCTGTGCATTGATTTTATATCCTGACACTTTACTGAATTCCTGTATAAGTTCTAGCAGTTTTGGAGTGGAGTCTTTTGGGTTTTCCACATATAGTATCATATCATCTGCGAAGAGTGATAATTTGACTTCTTCTTTGCCGATTTGGATGCCTTTAATTTCCTTTTGTTGTCTGATTGCTGAGGCTAGGACCTCTAGTACGATGTTGAATAGCAGTGGTGATAATGGACATCCCTGCCGTGTTCCTGACCTTAGCGGAAAAGCTTTCAGTTTTTCTCCATTGAGAATGATATTTGCGGTGGGTTTTTCATAGATGGCTTTGATGATATTGAGGTATGTGCCCTCTATCCCTACACTTTGAAGAGTTTTGATCAGGAAGGGATGCTGTACTTTGTCAAATGCTTTTTCAGCATCTATTGAGAGTATCATATGGTTCTTGTTCTTTCTTTTATTGATGTGTTGTATCACATTGACTGATTTGCGGATGTTGAACCAACCTTGCAGCCCTGGAATAAATCCCACTTGGTCGTGGTGAATAATCCTTTTAATGTACTGTTGAATCCTATTGGCTAGTATTTTGTTGAGTATTTTCGCATCTGTGTTCATCAAGGATATCGGTCTATAGCTCTCTTTTTTGGTGGGATCCTTGTCTGGTTTTGGGATCAAGGTGATGCTGGCCTCATAAAATGAGTTTGGAAGTTTTCCTTCCATTTCTATTTTTTGGAACAGTTTCAGGAGAATAGGAATTAGTTCTTCTTTAAATGTTTGGTAGAATTCCCCCGGGAAGCCGTCTGGCCCTGGGCTTTTGTTTGTTTGGAGATTTTTAATGACTGTTTCAATCTCCTTACTGGTTATGGGTCTGTTCAGGCTTTCTATTTCTTCCTGGTTCAGTTGTGGTAGTTTATATGTTTCTAGGAATGCATCCATTTCTTCCAGATTGTCAAATTTGTTGGCGTAGAGTTGCTCATAGTATGTTCTTATAATAGTTTGTATTTCTTTGGTGTTAGTTGTGATCTCTCCTCCTTCATTCATGATTTTATTTATTTGGGTCCTTTCTCTTTTCTTTTTGGTAAGTCTGGCCAGGGGTTTATCAATTTTATTAATTCTTTCAAAGAACCAGCTCCTAGTTTCGTTGATTTGTTCTATTGTTTTTTTGGTTTCTATTTCATTGATTTCTGCTCTGAAAATATGCAGTGAATGATCCCAATCTTTTGATACCGGTTGAGTCCTAATTTAGGACCGAGGATGTGATCTATTCTGGAGAATGTTCCATGTGCACTAGAGAAGAATGTGTATTCTGTTGCTTTGGGATGAAATGTTCTGAATATATCTGTGATGCCCATTGGTCCAGTGTGTTGTTTAAGGCCTTTATTTCCTTGCTGATCTTTTGCTTGGATGATCTGTCCATTTCAGTGAGGGGAGTGTTAAAGTCCCCTACTATTATTGTATTATTGTTGATGTGTTTCTTTGATTTTGTTATTAATTGGTTTATATAGTTGGCTGCTCCCACGTTGGGGGCAAAGATATTTAAAATTGTTAGATCTTCTTGTTGGACAGACCCTTTGAGTATTATATAGTGTCCTTCCTCATCCTTTATTGTAGTCTTTGGCTTAAAATCTAATTGATCTGATATAAGGATTGTGACTCCTGCTTTCTTCTGATGTTCATTAGCATGGTAAATTATTTTCCACCCATTCACTTTAAATCTGGAGGTATCTTCGGGCTTAAAATGAGTTTCTTGGAGGCAGCATATAAATGGGTTTTGTTTTTTTATCCATTCTGATACCCTGTGTCTTTTGATTGAGGCATTTAGCCCATTAACATTCAGGGTAACGATTGAGAAATATGAATTTAGTGTCATTGTATTGCCTGTAAGGTGACTGTTACTGTATATTGTCTCTGTTCCTTACTGGTCTACCACTTGTAGGCTCTCTCTTTGCTTAGAGGACCCCTTTCAATATTTTCTGTAGAGCTGGTTTGGTGTTTGCAAATTCTTTCAGTTTTTGTTTGTCCTGGAAGCTTTTAATCTCTCTTCTATTTTTAATGATAGGCTAGCTCGATATAGTATTCTTGGTTGCATGTTTTTCTCGTTTAGTGCTCTGAAAATATCATGCCAGCTCTTTCTGGCCTGCCAGGTCTCTGTGGATAAGTCAGCTGCCAATCTAATACTTTTACCATTGTATGTTACAGACTTCTTTTCCCGGGCTGCTTTCAGGATTTTCTCTTTGTCACTGAGACTTGAAAATTTTACTATTAGGTGACGGTGTGTGGGCCTATTCTTATTGATTTTGAGGGGTGTTCTCTGAACCTCCTGAATTTTGATGCTCATTCCCTTTGCCATATTGGGGAAATTCTTTCCAATAATTCTCTCCAGTATACCTTCTGCTCCCCTCTCTCTTTCTTCTTCTTCTGGAATCCCAATTATTCTAATGTTGTTTCGTCTTATGGTGTCACTTATCTCTCGAATTCTCCCCTCGTGGTCCAGTAGCTGTTTGTCCCTCTTTTGCTCAGCTTCTTTTTCTCTGTCATTTGGTCTTCTATATCGCTAATTCTTTCTTCTGCCTCATTTATCCTAGCAGTGAGAGCCTCCATTTTTGATTGCACCTCATTAATAGCTTTTTGATTTCAACTTGGTTGGATTATGGTTCTTTTATTTCTCCAGAAAGGGCTTTTATATCTCCCGAGAAGTTTTTTCTAATATCTTCCATGCCTTTTTCGAGCCAGGCTAGAACATTGAATTGTCATTCTGAACTCTAGATCTGACATATTACCAATGTCTGTATTGTTTAGGTTCCTAGCCTTCAGTACTGCCTCTTGTTCTTTTTTTTGTGGTGAATTTTTCCGCCTTGTCATTTTGTCCAGATAAGAGCATATGAAGGAGCAATTAAAATACTAAAAGGGTGGCAACAACCCCAGGAAAATATGCTTTAACCAAATCAGAAGAGACCCCAAACCGTGAGGGGGGAGAAAGAGGATAAAAAGAGGTTCAAAAAGAAAGAAAGGAAAACAAAAGAAAAGAAAAGAATTAAAAAAAGAAAACAAATAAAGAAAAATATAAAAATGACAAAATATGTATATTAGATAAACTAGTTAAAAAACGTTAAAAAAGAAAAGGGTAAAAGTTAAAAAAAATTTTAGCAGAAGAAGAGAAAAAAATGAAAAAGAAAAAAATTCAATTAACTGCAAGACTAAAAAAATCACAGGGAGAACGCCATGAGTTCTGTGCTATGCTTTCTCCTCCTCTGGAATTCTGCTGCTCTCCTTGGTATTGACACCGCACTCCTTGGTATGTGAACTTGGTCTTGGCTGGGTTTCTTTTTGATGTTCTGGCGGAGGGGCCTGTTGTAGTGATTCTCAAGTGTCTTTGCCCCAGGCGGAATTGCACCGTCCTTACCAGGGCCCGGGCTGAGTAATCCGCTCGGGTTTGCTTTCAGAAGCTTTTGTTCCCTGAGCGCTTTCCGTAGAGTTCTGGAGGATGGGAATACAAATGGCGACCTCCTGGTCTCTGGCCAGGAGGAGCGGAGAGCCCGGGGCCCCCCACTCCTTAGTGCGCCCTCAGAGAACAGCGCCCAGTAACTCCTGTCTGCCTGACCTCTGTCTGAGCTCCGAGCTCACCGAGCCTGTGACCAGTTCAAGGTAAGCCCGAGCTGTGATCTTACTGTTTGCTCTGTCTCTGTAGCCGGTTTTCCCGTTCCAATACCCGCAAGCTCTGCGACACTCAGACACCCCCGATCCTTCTGTGACCCTGCGGGACCTGACGCCACGCTGACCCCGCATGGGCTTCGCCCCGGTTTAGCCTCTGGAGTGATGTCCCTCAGCAGAACAGACTTTTAAAAGTCCTGATTTTGTGCTCCGTTGCTCTGCCGCTTGCCGGGAGCCGGCCCCTCCCCCCGGGGTCTATCTTCCCATCGCTTTGGATTCACTTCTCGGCCAGTCCTACATTTCAGAAAGTGGTTGTTTTTCTGTTTCCAGAATTGCTGTTCTTCTCTTCGATCTGCCGATGGATTTGCAGGTGTTTGAAATCTTTAGATAAGCTATCTAGCTGATCTCCTGCTAGCCGAAGTAGTCTCAGCCTGCTACTTCTCCGCCATCTTGACTCCTCTCCCAGGAAAGAATTCTTGAGACATCTTTGGTGCAAAATGGTTGTTATTAAAGCATGCGGACAGGACCCATGGGCAGGAAGAGCTGCTGCCCTGGGTTGTGAGAGATGGTAGGTTATGTACCTTGCCGTAGGGGGAAGGTGAGGGGAAGGGAGGTTTCAACAGAGCTTTTATATGCTAAAGAGTGCCTAAGAGGTGCTGGGATACCAGAGGCCTTGCGGCTTGATCAATGTTGTCTTTTGGCAAGCCATTCACATTTCTGCTATCAAGCGTTTTTGTTAGTGAGATTTGGGTTTAGAAGAAATTTAACTTTATTTAGGGCTGAGGAACTGAGTTATTTGCCTCTGGAAATTGTGCTATTGATAAGGTAACTTCTTTGTTTGTAGATATCTAGGACATTTGTAAACCAAGGGAGACTCTGTCTTATAGGATTGTGATTTCTGCAAGATAACTATTTGTTTCTCGCTTATGGCAGTCAGGGGTGCCTGAGGAATGTCACACACATTACCGAGGGGAGCGGGTGGAGAGGGGGGTGCAGGGTGTCAGCTTTTGCTTTGTCCTCAGCCAGCCTCCTGCTCCCTCATCAATACCATACACAAAATTAACATAAGTAGATTAAAGACTTAAGCATAAGATGGGGGGTGGGTGGGAACTGGACAGCCATATAACAAAGGATATGAGTGGACCACTATCTTATACCATACACTAAAATCAACTCAAAATATATTATAGACTTGAAACTATAAATCTCCTATAAGGAAACATAGGGGAAAAGCTCACAACATTGTTGACAGTGACTTTTTGGATTTGACACCAAAAGCAAAAATAAATAAGTAGGATGACACCAAACTAAAGAACTTCTGCACAGCAACAAAACAAAACAAAACAAAAACCCACCCCCTGCCCAAAACAAAACAAAACCAACCATCAACAGAATGGAAAAGCAACTTAAAGAATAGGAGAAAATGTTTGCAAATCCTATATCTGATAAAGAGTTAATATCCAAAATATATAAAGAACTCCTACAACTCAATAGCAAAAAACCCAAACAATCTGATTAAATAATGGGCAGAGGAACCGAATAGTTACTTTTCCAAAGGAGACATACAAGTGGCCAACAGAAGAAGTATACTATACAGCTAATCCTCAGGAAAATGCAAGTCAAAAACACAATGAGCCATCACCCCACATCTGTTAGATGGCTGTCATTAAAAAAGACAAGAGGTAACAAATAGTGGTAAGGATGATGTGGAAAAAGGAAAATTTGTGCACTCTTGGGAATATAAATTATTGCAGCCACTATGGAAAATAGTTTGGAGATTCATAAAAAAATTGAAAGTAGAAGTATCATATGATCCAGCAATTCCACTGTTGGATATATATCTGAAGGAAATGAAATCAGTATCTTGAACGGATAATCTATATTCCTGTGCTAAATGCAGCATTATTTACAAGAGCCAACACCTGGAAACAATCTAAATGTGCACTGACAGTAAAACAGATAAAGAAAATATGGTGTGTGTATATATACACACATATATATGTATATATAAATATGTATATATATAAAATGGAATATTATTCAGTCATAAAAAAGGATATATTGCCATTTGTGGCAACATGGGTGGACCTTGAAAGCATTGTGCTAAATAAAATAAGTTAGATAAAGACAAGTACCATATGATCTCATTTGTATGTGGAATCTGAAAAAACCTGAACTTTCAGAAACAGAGAACAGATTGGTTGACAGAGGCATACAAACTTCCAATTATAAGATAAATAAGTTCTGGGATGTAATATACAGCATGGTGACTGTAGCTAATAATACTGTTATGTATATTTGTAAGTGACTGAGTAGATCTTTTGAGTTCATATCACATAAAAAAATTTTCACTATGTGAGGCAATGGATGTTAACCAAACCTAATGTGATCATTTTGAGATATATATATGTGTAATATATATACATACATATACACACACCACACATACACACACATATATACACATATATATACACAGACACACACATATAAATATATAGTCATTATATTGTACACCTTAAACTAATACAGTGTTATATGTCAATTATATCTCAATAAAACTGGAAAAAGAATTATATGCTTGTACTATAGTCAACCAAAGTAAATTTTACATAATAGAGAGACTCTGATATTGATTTCTATATCATTAGAGAACTGTAAAATTTTAGCTAGGTGTGACCAAGACAATTAGTTTTGCTCTCCTAGGCCTGAATTATCTTGACATGAACTACAATTTTAGTAGTTCTCATCTGAGTGTACACTGAACTTCTTGGAAAAGATTATCTCATTTTGAGGTAATAATAGGAAACATTTATATAGCATTCACCATGGAACCAGCATATTTCAAGTGTATTAAGGTGTTAGTTAACTGCTTTATGCTCACATCAACCCTCTTGGATGGCTGTTATTAATATTTCTGTTTAGCAAGGGTAGGAAATTATTTTCACATTCTATAAGGGACAGGGTAGAACTTATGAAATTAACTGCCAACTATAGGGTTCTTCATAAAGATGTGGCTGTGTGTTATTGGAGTCCATATTACTGTATTAATACTATTATTTTTAACACTTTCTTATTTTCAAACACTGCTTTCATAGCAAATGTTTTACATTTGCACAATATTAATGACTTTATTATACACAGAAGCCTGTGGTAGGCTGATTACACAATAAGACTGCAAACAACCAGTGGTACTTTTCTGACATCAGAAGAACTACATAAAACTGAAACATCAAAAGTACACAAAAAATCTCAAACATCAAAGTACATTAAAAAATATAATCAGGAAAAAATATAATTAATGCACAGGTTTTAAACAACAGTTACGTTCAAAAGAAAGCTTTTTTTCTTCCAAAATGTTCAAAATAATGCTGCCTGTCTGCTTCATATACCATTTCAAAGAAAGACCAACTTCTGCTTGCCACTATCTCATTGGGGCCTGACCTCAGCTTTCAATGTTCTTCAACATTTTGGCCTCTGAGTATTCTGCCCCAGCTGCTATGATGGAAAGGAATTCTAACATGTTTCCTGTGATTACAAGGATATCTTCTGGATTGAGATCCAAGAGGAAAACCAATTCTCAGACTACCTGCCCCTTTGCCCCCCAGGCCAATAGGCATCAGTGCTCCTTAGTTGTGCCCTTGATACAGTTTTGAACTTAGAACTTTTGACTTACCTAATGAAACGAATATGAACACAGATTTCTAAAATACCAAATGTTAATAAGAACCATCAAATACCTAATAATGGTTTCTTTGTTTGATCAAAGATCTCCACAGGAAGGAGATTGGCAATTCGGTAGGTGGCACTTTTTCCACTGAGCCAGAACTAAAGCAAAACCCCAGGAATTCAACCCATCCAGGGAATAGCTATCTTTCCACTGAGAAATGGGACAAAGGAAGTATTTATTTATGGTATTAAAAATATATTTTTTGAAGTGCTCAGGTGTGCTAGTTAAAATCCAGTTTGGATAATTACATTCTTTTCACAGAAATTCCACCTATAATTATAACTGCCAACTCCAATTTTACCAACAGTCTGAATTCTAAATAGTCTCTTTTTGACACATATTGTTTTTGAGTTCCATTTTCCAAAGACTAGCCAATTCCCTCCCCTCCCCCCCATAGCTAACTGAGATGAAATAGCACAGGAAATTATTTTGGGGTATAATTAAGTGATTTGAAATGAATGACACTATATTAAAGTGATGTAGTTCTTATTAAAACACAATCTGATTATGTAAACTCTCGTAGATTTTGGAATTTTTCTGATGAATACCTCTTGGCTTTTTCATTTGTGATATCCTGCAAACCTTGAACTTGATGTATTATGGTTTTTTTGCTCCAAAAAAGTTATGTTTTCCTCCAAAAAGTAGTATGTGAGTCTATCACTTGCCTGATGAAAATGTATTCATGCTGTTGATATTCATTACATGTAGCATTAACATAATATACTTGAAAGGTAAAGCACTTTGTATGGAAAACATAGAGTACTTCAGTACACATTTATCAGTCCCTTCTTTGGACTGAGAAATACATGAAGAAAAGTTTTTGTTCCCAACGAGCTTATGATTTTTAAATTGAGGGAATCAAAAATACCAGGAATATTTTTTAAACCTAATATTCAGAAAGGATAAGTCAAATCTTAAGGTAAAAGCAGTTTTTTTTTAAAAGATTTTATTTATTTATTTGACACAGAGAGAGAGAGAGAGATCACAAGTAGGCAGAGAGGCAGGCAGAGAGATGGGGGGAAGCATGGTGACTGTAGCTAATAATACTGCTGAGCAGAGGGCCTGATGCGGGGCTCGATCCCAGGACTCCGAGACCATGACGTGAGCTGAACGCAGAGGCTCTAACCCACTGAGCCACCCAGGTGCCCCAAGGTAAAAGCAGTTAAAAAAAAAAATTATTTATTTGAGAGAGAGAAAAAGAGAGCACGAGAGAGGGGAAGGTCAGAGGGAGAAGCAGATTCCCATTTAAGCAGGGAGCCCACTACAAGACTGGATCCTTGGGACTCCAGAATCATGACCTGAGCCAAAAGCAGACGCTTAACTGGTTGAGCCACCCAGGTGCCTAAGGTAAAAGCAGTTTTGAGAAATTATCTCATTATTATCCCTCTGTTCTTCTATCCTTTTGCACCCCATTCTTATCCCCAAATTTCAGAAAGATACATTCTAATTTTCTTTTTTTAAAAGATTTTATTTATTTGACAGACAGAGATCACAAGCAGGCAGAGGCAGGCAGAGAGAGAAGAAGAAGCGGAGAGCTCGATGCGGGGCACAACGCAGGGCTCAATCCCAGGATCCTGGGATCATGACCTGAGCCAAAGGCAGCAGCTTTAACCCACCCAGGCGCCCTGACATTCTAAGTTTCTTATTCTTTCTTCCTACCAGTCCCTTTTGCATTAGTGTTTTGTATTTTCCTTTCCTTACCTTGTAGCATCCTCTAAGATTATGTGTAATGAATTTCAACTTTCCATTAATGGCTATATAATGCATAATAATCACTAGTCTGATTAACCAAACTAAATCTTTTGGAAACACTGAGAACTTTAAAATATACAAAGCATTAGTCATTCAATGAATACTTTTGCGTACTCATTTTAAGACAGATATTTAGAAATGTTAGATGCAATGACTGTTCCTTTACTTTTAGTTTACCAAACCAAAGCCCATGTAAAATCTCAAGCCTTCACAGCATGCCTAAAGTCTAATTAGCTTATACATCTGCTCCTCTTATTCTCTGTTCTGATTTTCAGTCATCTAATACCAGCTTCTTCAGATCTATCATTGCAGTCAGCAACATCAACAGTACCTGAGCCTCCCCAGTAGTCTGGTATCTTTCTTTCAAAGTGTATGTCAAACTTACTGCCAGTCTCCAGTTCCAACTTACATTCTTATTGTAGGAAGAAAGTGAAATTAAATCCTCGAGAGTACTCCTTTTCATATAGTGAGGGAAGAAAGCAAGCATGTTACTCATCTCAGTGGTATAATTCAGAGGGTATCATTAGGCTTTTTCTATCTCAAAGTAAAGGCAACAGGCAAGAACATAGAAACTGTGTAGGGGCCCCGGGCAGGCCACCCCAAGATGACTACTTTGGCATGAAGATTATTCTGAGCTAAAGGCAAGTGAGACCCTATGACCCTCAAGAGAAACCTTTGCCCCTCCCTTAACTACGTAGAAGAATCTAAATTGGGGCCTTTCCCTGAATAAGAATTATTAACAGAGATACATTTTGTTTGAGTGACCCATCTATACGGCATGGCAAACATATTACCAAACACCAAACATCTTCTTTTCTTTTTCGTGCCCTGTGAAGTACATTTCTCTCCTCAGAAGTCCCAGACTCCTTTTCCCTTCTCCTGGGTTCAGGATGACCTGTATGCCTCATTTTGCCTATGTTTGGAATTTCCACGTCTATGCAAATTTCTCATACATAAGCTATTGAATTTAATTTTCTTTTTTTAATCTGTTTCATGTCACCTTGATTCTTAGTCCTGCTAGAAGGATCCTTGAAGAGAAGAGGAATTCTTGCTCCTGAACACTGTGAAAGGTCAATAAACATAATCCATATTTGAAAAATGTCAGATGGTTCTAACTAAAGTTGTCTTACATCAGCCAATGGGAGATATGATAGATAAGAAGTGTCCTCAAACATCTGAAAGAGCTGTTTAAAACTTATGAACTGACAAGGACTCACTTCTTGACCAAACTTTGGTCAGATCCTTTGAGCCCTCTTCTTGATTAGGCCCTATTCCTGACGAGCTAAGCCCAGTTTTAGTAAATATTATTGAGCCCACTTTCAGCAAAGAATCCTGCCAAACCAGTTTAGCAAGAATCTCCCCACCCCTTGATAACCAATCACAGTTCTTTCCTCCTACCCTTGATATATTATTACATTCCTCTTTGCAGTTTTCTATTTAGTGACTCCTTCAACATGCCTATTTACTATAAATCCCAGCTGATTCTATTATATCAGAGCTGAGCTCAGTGTTTCTCTCTTATTGTAGTAGTCTTGAATAAAGTCTTCCTTGACTGTTTAACTATGCTCAGTACAATTTTTTGACAGAATCAAAGAGTGAGCTTGATCCAAATATCTTCAATACTAGCCTAGAAAATTATGAAGCACTTTCCACCTTTATAAATGGCTTTTGAGTTGTAGACTTTCAAATATGCAAATATATAAGAGGAGCATGTATTAACATCTGTTTGTATTCAGTAGGATATTTAAGGGGTGGGACACATGGCAGGTGAATTTTAATCAGGAAAGAAGATTCTGGAAAACTTACAGGTTTAGGAGTTTATCTGATGAGAGTATGTGTCTATCTAAGACCACAGTGGGGGATCCCAGGCAATTTGACTTCAGGGTGGGAGATCGCTCACACATGAGGTAAAAGGTGTCAAAAGGCTATAAAATGGGAAATATTTGGACACTGGAGATGGCAATTATATAATTGAAGTGGATTTTGCTCTTCCTCAGGTTTGTATACTCAGTATAAAATAGGCTTTAGCAAACACCTTTGATGGCACTAGAAAGAATAAAGTCAGAGATAGAGGATTCCCCTCATAACTTAATGAGTTTTGTAAGTGAAAGAGAACTTCATTTCTCTCAATTCTGACTCAGGGATCTTAGCTGAAAATGTTGCTTGTCTCCCTTAGGAAATATAGAGGCAGGGTGGAACCATACCATTGACCATTTCAGTCAAATACTGACATTTTAACAACAACAAAATAATAGGCAAATAAGAGAAAATTTATTTGTTTGTAATTTATAAAACATTTAAATATTCTCATTCTTTACATGCTCTTATTATCAGTAAGATCTGCCATTTAGATTAATTCTCAAGGATACGTGAGTTATTTGCAGTGAGCCATACATATTCCTTACCATTATTACTTTTAAGGACAAGAGCATGCATTGACAGCACGTAACTGGTTTTCTGAGGGCAACCTTGGACATAGAAAAAAAAACAAAGTGAATTGACTTGTGAAGACATTGAACCCAAGACCTTGACCAAGTTCTGATCTATAACGAAATAAAAGCATTGAGAAAGACAGCTATTTCAATTATTCTCATTATAGACCATGGCTTCAAATGCATTTTACAGAACCCATGCTGTTCTCTAGAGATTATAATATCTCTCCAAACTCACATTACGGATACTGAAAATGATAGTCCCCATAGCCTTAGAAATAAATGTTTCTTTTCTTATGTAGGGAAAAGATTATTAATTAGTAATCTAGGGAAAGATTATTCTCATTCTAATTAGAACCTGATGATTTCATTAGTTTTATTATAGCAGATGATTCCTGAAAGGGATACGACTCTTTAATACAGTTGCTTTGACCGGTGAATTTTTCCCCACATATTTATAAGGAAACATTGCTATGATACTTGGTTTTTAAAAAAAAATAATGATTTCCACAGATAATTTTGTCTGTTTAAATGTGAATAACACTAAGCTACTCAGAATAATAGTTAAAAAAAATCCTGACAAGAATAGTGTTAAAGCCCTTTATATAGATGTAAGTGTATAAAAATAATAATGAGAAAAAGGTGAACCTTACCCCTAAATTCTAGCAGTATTATTTGCTTTGGCAGAAACAGAACTGATCTTTATGCATTTATTTTATTTTAGATTATTCAAGTATGTACATCAGAATCAAAAGCTTCTTTTATGGCTCCTCCAATTAAATTTAGGGGATATTGTCCAAGTGTCAAACTGGTCATATATTCCCAACTCCAGCAAAGAATCTGATAAGATTCTGACCATTTGAAATTTATTAAAACAAAACAGTAAACACAAAGTTCTACTCCCACAGCAGAATGCTACTTTTCTGAATGTGAAGTAGGTGTAAAGGACGGTTGTTCTGCATAGGGAAGTATGAATAGAGTCAGGAAGTCACCACTTAAGTTCCTGCCCAGCAAGCACTTCAGAGGTCATCCAATCAGAAATCACTCAGGAAGTCTTTTCATTTCTGCAGACATATGTTTAATTATAAAAACCAAGACTGGAAAAAACAAAACAAAACAAAACAAAACAAAACAAAACAAAAACAAGACTGACACTGAAAAAGGCTAAAATGCTCACTGTTTGCAGAGCAAGGCCTGTGAATGACTACGATTATCACACGAGGCTTCCCACTTTACAACAAAAATGTTTTAGTTTATATGTAATATAGTTAACAACTATCGTACACACCCCTAATGCAACCTGATTTTCTAATGGACAAGTTCTCCTTCATTGCTTCCACAAATTTGACAGCTCAACTTAAACAGGAATTTTCTTGGAGGATTGCCATCTTTCCCAAGTTGCCAGACCCATGAAACTGCTTTAACAGATTTGCAAGAAGACTATTGATCTGCTCAGATTCATTTTCTGGAACATGCACAGCTTCTGTCTTTACCATCTTTTCTCCAATATGTCTTTGTTTCATTTTCCCGGGGGTTTTCCTTTTCCAAAAATATTCACTGTAAAAATGACCTTCAATAAATTCATTTCAGCACTTTTCCATAAGTACAAAAAAAAAATCCATTCTTCATACCTCTAAAAATCAAGGTTGAATCTTCATTAAAAGAGCCAAGCACTTCAAAGCATGGCTACTTTACCTTTGCACTCTTGCTTATATGTTTGTTGTCTTTGTGGTTTAAAAACATAAATTTCACCTTATTTTACTTCCTCAAAATTAAAATGTCCATTGAAAAAAATAATACAAAATAGGTTTGACTCTAACTACCACCTTCTAGTTTCTTCATTATGCCATCTCTTTTTTGAGTGAATAGACTTCTATGCCTATTTGGCAATGATCACACCAAAGTTAGTACATAGAAATGCCACCTAAAGGACACCTAAGGTGACTTGGTCAGCTAAGTGCCTGCCTTTGGCTCGGGTCATGATCCTAGGGTCCTGGGATCAAGCCCCACATCAGGCTTCTTGCTCATCAGGGAACCTGCTTCTCCCTCTGCCTGCCCCTCTCTATGCTTGTCCTTTCTTTCCCCTCCCAACTCTGTGTCAAATAAATAAATAAAAATCTTAAAAAAAATAAATTGTAAACAGGACTATCACTTTATATGTCATAATAATAATAATGTGGATTTATTTTAAAGTTACAACCAGGATAGGACTTTGTCTTTCCAATATTAATTTATGCTGAATTCAAGATGAAGCTTCTGAAGTTTTCCTAACTTTTGATGTTAGGGTATTGTTTTATTTATTTATTTACCCAAGAATAATAAATAACACAATTATTTATGTATGTATTTATTTATTTAACATATAATGTATTATTTGTTTCAGGGGCACAGGTCTGTGAATCATCAGTCTTATACAGCTCACAGCACTCACCATAGCACATACTCTCCCCAATGTCCATCACCCAACCACCCCACCCTTCTTATCCCCCTCCCCTCCAGCAACCCTCAGTTTGTTTCTCCAGAGTGGTTGCACCAGCTTGCATTCCCACTGACAGTATAGGAGGGTTCCTCTTTCTCAGTATCCTTGCCAACATCTGTCATTTCCTGACTTGTTAATTTTAGCCATTCTGACTGGTGTGAGGTGGTATCTCACTGTGGTTTTGATTTGTATTTTCCTGATGCAGAGTAATGTTGAGCACTTTTTCATGTGTCTGTTGGCCATTTGGATGTCTTCTTTGTGGAAATGTTTGTTCATGTCTTCTGCCCATTTCTTGATTGGATTCTTTGTTCTTTGGGTGTTGAGTTTGGCAAGTTCTTTATAGATTTTGGGTTCTAACCCTTTATCCAATATGTCATTTGCAAATATCTTCTCCCATTCTGTCAGTTGTCTTTTGGCTTTGTTGACTGTTTCCTTTGCTGTGTAAAAGCTTTTGATCTTTTTCAATAGTTCATTTTTGCCCTTGCTTCCCTTTCCTTTGGCGATGTTCTTAGGAGGAAGTTCCTGCAGCTGAGGTCAAAGAGGTTGCTGCATGTGTTCTCCTCCAGGATTTTGATGGATTCCTGTCTCACATTGAGGTCTTTCATCCATTTTGAGTCTATTTTCATGTGTGGTGTAAGGAAATGGTCCAATTTCATTTTTCTGCATGTGGCTGTCCAATTTTCCCAACACCATTTTTCCCATTGCACATTTCTTTTTTCCATTGTACATTCTTTCCTGCTTTGTTGAAGATTAGTTGACCATAGAGTTGAGGGTCCATTTATGAGTTCTCTATTCTGTTCCGTTGTTCTGTGTGTCTGCTTTTGGGCCAGTACCATACTGTCTTGATAATTATAGCTTTATAATAGAGCTTGAATTCTGGAATTGTGATGCTGTCAACTTTGCTTTTCTTTTTCAACATTCCTCTAGCTATTTAGGGGCTTTTCTGGTTCCATATAAATTTTAGGATTATTTGTTCCATTTCTATGAAAAAATTTGATGGTATTTTGATGGGGATGGCTCTAAATGTGTAGATTGCTTTTGGTAGCATAGACATTTTCACAATATTTGTTATTCCAGTCCATGAATATGGAACATTTTTCCATATCTTTGTGTCCTCTTCAATTACTTTCATTAACACTTTATAATTTTCTTAGTACATATTCTTTGCCTCTTTGGTTAGGTTTATTCCTAGGTATCTTATGGTTTTGGGTGCAGCTATAAATGGGATCAACTCCTTAATTTCTCTTTTTTCTGTCTTGCTGTTGGTGTGTAGAAATGCAACTGATTTCTGTGCATTGATTTTATATCCTGATACTTTTCTTTATTAGTTCTAACAGTTTTGGAGTGGAGTACTTTGGGTTTTCCACATAAAGTATCATATCTGCAAAGAGTGAGAGTTTGACTTCTTCTTTGCCAATTTTTAAGATTTTATTTATTTATTTGACACAGAGAGATCACAAGTAGGCAGAGAGGCAGGCAGAGAGAGAGAGGAGGAAGCAGGCTCCCTGCTGAGCAGAGAGCCCGATGCGGGACTCGATCCCAGGACCCTGAGATCATGACCTGAGCCGAAGGCAGCGGCTTAACCCACTGAGCCACCCAGGCGCCCGCCAATTTGAATGCCTTTAATTTCTTTTTGTTGTCTGATTGCTGAGGCTAGGACTTCTAGTACTATGTTGAATAGCAGTGGTAATAGGGGACAGCACTTCCATGTTCCTGACCTTAGGGGAAAAGTTCTCAGTTTTTCCCCATTGAGAATATTATTCACTGTGGGGTTTTTTTTTTTTTTTGAGATTTTATTCATTTATTCATGAAAGACAGAGAGAGAGAGAGAGGCAGAGTGAGAAGGAGGCTCCCCACTCAGCAGGGAGACAGATGTGGGACTCTATTCCAGGACCCCAGGATCATGACCTGAGCATGAGCTAGATGCTTAACCATCTGAGCCACCCAGGTGCCCTGATGTGGGTTTTTCATAGATGGCTTTTATGATATTGAGGTATGTACCCTCTATCCCTATACTGTGAAGAGTTTTGGTCAAGAAAAGATGCTGTACTTCGTCAAATGCTTTTTAAGCATCTACTGAAAGTGTCATATGGTTCTTGTTCTTTCTTATATTGATGAATTGTATCACAATGATTGATTTGCAAATGTTGAACCAACCTTGCAGCCCAGGAATAAATCCCACTTGGTCATGGTGAATAATCCTTTGAATGCACTGTTGGATCCTATTGGCTAGTATTTTGCTGAGGATTTTTGCATCCATATTCATCAGGGATATTGGGCTACAATTCTCCTTTTTGATGGGGTCTTTGTCTGGTTTTGGGATCAAGGTAATGCTGGCTCATAAATGAGTTTGGAAGTTTTCCTTCTATTTGTATTTTTTGGAATACTTTTGGAATAGGTATTAATTCTTTAAATGTTTGGTAGAATTCCCCTGGGAAGCCATCTGGCCTTGTTTGTCAGGAGATTGTTCATGAATGCTTCAATCTCCTTACTGGTTATGGGTCTGTTCAGGTTTTCTCTTTCTTCCTGGTTCAGTTTTGGTACTTTATATGTCTCTAGGAATGCATCCATTTCTTCCAGATTGTCAGTTGGCTGGTGTATAGTTGCTCATGATATGTCCTTATAATTGTTTGTATTTCTTTGGTGTTGGTTGTGATCTTTCTTCTTCATTCATGATTTTGTCAGTTTGGGTCCTTTTTCTCTTCTTTATGATAAGTCCGGCCAGGGGTTTATCAATCTTATTAATTCTTTCAAAGAACCAGTCCTAGTTTTGTTGATTTCTTCTACTGTTTTTGGTTTATATTTCATTGATTTCTGCTCTGGTCTATATGATTTCTTTTCTCCTACTGGGTTTAGGCTTTCTTTGCTGTTCTTTCTCCAGCTCCTTTAGGTGTAGGCTTAGGTTGTGTATTTGAGATCTTTCTTATTTCTTGAGAAAAGCTTGTATTGCTATATACTTTCCTCTGAGGACACCTTTGCTGTGTGCCACAGATTTTTAACCATTTTGTTTTCATTATCATTTGTTTCCATGAATTTTTTTTCATTTCTTCTTTAATTTCCTGGTTGACCCATTCATTCTTTAGTAGGATGCTCTTTAGCCTCCATGTATTTGAGTTCCTTCAAAATTTCCTCTTGTGATTGAGTTCTAGCTTCAGAGCCTTGTGGTCTGAAAATATGCAGGGAATGATCCCAGTCTTTTGGTACCAGTTGAGACCTGATTTGTGTCCCAGGATGTGATCTATTCTGGAGAATGTTCCATGTACACTAGAGAAGAATGTGTATTCTGTTGCTTTGGGTTGGAATGTTCTCAATATATCTGTGATGTCCATCTGGTCCAGTGTGTCATTTAAGGCCTTTATTTCCTTGTTGACCTTTTGCTTGGATGATCTGTCCATTTCAGTGAGGGGGGGTGGTAAAATCCCCTACTATTATTGTATTATTGTTGATATGTTTCATTGATTTTGTTATTAGTTGGTTTATATAGTTGGCTGCTCCCATGTTAGGGGCATAGATATTTATAATTGTTAGATCTTCTTGTTGGACAGACCCTTTGAGTATGATATAGTGTCCTTCCTCATCTCTTATTAGTCTTTGGCTTAAAATCTAATTTATCTGATATAAGGATTGCCACCCCAGCTTTCTTTTGAGGTCCATTAGCATGGTAAATTGTTTTCCACTCCCTCACTTTAAATCTGGAGGTGTCTTTGGGCCTAAAATGAGTTTCTTGCCCAGAGTATATCATGGGTCTCTATAAAAATTTCATTTTGATAATTTCTGTCTTTTGATTGGGGCATTTAGCTCATTTACATTCAGGGTAACTATTGAAAGATATGAATTTAGTTCCATTGTATTGCCTGTAATGTGACCATTATTGTATATTGTCTCTGTTCCTTTCTGGTCTGATACTTTTAGGCTCTCTCTTTGCTTAGAGGACCCCTTTAAATATTTCCTGAAGGGCTGGGTTGGTGTTTGCAAAATCTTCTAGTTTTTGTTTGTCCTGGAAGCTTTTTATTTCTCCTTGTATTTTGAATGACAGCCTAGCTGGGTATAGTATTGTTGGCTGCATATTTTTCTTGTTTAGTGCTCTGAATATATCATGCCAGCTCTTTCTGGCCTGCCAGGCTATGTGGATAGGTCTTTTGTCAGTCTATTATTTCTACCATTGTATGTCACAGACCTCTTGTCCCAAGCTGCTTTCATGATTTTCTCTTTGTCACTGAGATTTGTAAGTTTTACTATTAGATGACTGGATGTGGACCCATTTTTGTTGATTTTGAGGGGTGGTTCTCTGTGCCTCCTGGATTTTGATGCTTATTTGCTTTGCCAAATTAGGGAAATACTCTGCTACAATTTGCTCTTATATACCTTCTGCCTCTGCTTCTTCTTCTGAGATCATAATTATTCTTAATTTTTTTTTAAAGATTTTATTTTTTATTATTTATTTGACAGAGAGAGAAATCACAAGTAGGCGGAGAGTCAGGCAGAGAGAGAGAGAGAAGCAGGCTCCCGCTGAGCAAAGAGCCCGATGCGGGGCTCGATCCCAGGACACTGAGATCATGACCTGAGCCGAAGGCAGCGGCTTAATCCACTGAGCCACCCAGGCGCCCCATGAGATCATAATTATTCTGATATTGTTTCATCTTATGGTATCACTTATCTCTTAAATTCTCCCCTCATCATCCAGTAGTTGTTTATCTCTCTTTTTCTCAGCTTCTTCATTCTCCATCATTTGGTCTTCTATATAACTAATCCTCTCTTCTCTGTCTTTTATCCTAGCAGTAAGAGTCTCCATTTTTGATTGCACCTCATTAATAGCTGTTTTGATTTCAACTTGGTTAGATTTTAGTTCTTTTATTTCTCCAGAAAGGGATTTTATTTGTCCAGAAATTTTTTTTCTTGTATTTTCCATGCTTTTTTCGAGCCTAGCTCATACCTTGATGACTGTCATTCTGAACTCTAGTTCTGACATCTTACTAATGTCCATATTGATTAGGTCCCTAGTTGTCACTACTGCCTCTTGGTCTTTTTTTTTGAGGTGAGTTTTTCCACCTTGTCATCTTATCCAGATAAGAATAGAAGAATGAGAGAGCAAAATACTAAAAGGGTAGCAATGACCCAATAAAAATATACACTAACCAAATGAGAGGAACCCTGAAATTTGGGTAGAAGAAAGGAGAGAAAACACACACACACATACACACACACACACACACACACAGACACACACATTAGACTGGTGAATTGAACAGAGCCAAACACTTGATTTTGGGTATATTTTGGTCTGTTAGAAGAAACTGTTCCCCAAAATTTTAATGAAAGGAAAAAAAAAAAATATATATATATATATATATATACTCAAAAATAATGATAAACAAGATAAAGGGATGGAATATGACTGTAAAGATGAAAATTAAAAATGATTCTAAAAAGGGAATTGATAAGAAGTTGGTTGAGAGAAGAAAGAAAAATAAAAGAGGAAAGAATGTGATCAGGCTTGAGACTAGAACAAAGCCATGCACTAGACTTAGGGTATGTTTTTATCTGTTAGAAGAAACTGTATCCTAAAATTTTAAGGAAAAAAATCCTATTTGTGTTAAAAAATAAGGCTAAATAAAATGAAGTTTTAGAATATGACTATAACAATGAAAATTTTAAAAAGATTTTCAAAAAGGTATTGATAAGATAAAATAGTAAGTACATGTTAAGAGGAAAAATTAATAAAATAGAATAAGGAAAAAATAAAATAAAATAATTAACTTTGAAATTCTAAGGAATCATGGGGAAAATGCCATGAATTCTATCTGCTGTATTCCCATATCTCTGACGTTTTGCAGTTCTCATTGATTGGTGAACTTGGTCTTGGCTAGATGTTCTTGCTGATCTTCTGGGGGAGGGGCCTGTTGCAGTGATTCTCAAATGTCTTTGCCTGAGGCAGAATTGCACCACCCTTGCCAGGGGCCAGGCTAATCTCTTCAGGCTCACTCTTGGTAGATTTTTTTCCCTGAATGCTTTCCATACAGCTTTGGAGGAAGAGAATGAAAATGGCAACCTCCCAATCTCTGGCGCCATAGGAACTGAGAGCCCAGGGTCCCACTCCTCAATGCACCCTCAGAGAAAAGCCGTCAATGACTCCTGTTTCTCTGGTCTCCCTGGTCTCTGGCCATGCTCCATGCTCACCCTGCCTGTGACATAGTGTTTCTATCATTGGTGCATGGCCTTGTTTGAGGTCTCCAAACCCAGCAGATTCCTGCAGCATGCTCCTGTGCCACTCCTCCTGGAGGATGAAGGAGGAGGCCTCCCCAGATCTGCCACTTGTGGGGTCCCTGCTTGGCAAGCTGTGGCCTGACTGCCTTGGATCATGGTTTAAGGTAAGCCTGAGCTGAGAGCCCACTCCTTGGCTCATCTCTGCAGCTGGCTTCCCTACTCCCATACCTAGGAGCTCTACCACACTCAGACACCCCTGGTCTTTTTGTGACCTTGTGGGTTCTGAGACCACACTGTTCCTGCAAGGGCTCCACCCCCTAGCTTAGCCTCTGGAGCAATGTCCCTCAGTGGAGCAGTCTTCTAAAAGTTCTGATTTTGTGCTCTGCTGCTCTACTGCTTGCTGGAAGCTGTCCTCTTCCCCTGTATTCAGTTTTCCCATATATTGCCTTGAAATCAGTTCTCTGCACATCCTACCTTTAGGAAAGTTGTCACTTCTCTGTTCCTAGAATTGCTGCTTTTCTTCTCTTTGATCTCCTGCTGAGTTTGTAGGTGTTCAGAATGGTTTGATAACTATCTATCTGAACTTCTGGAACCGGATGATATTTAGGTCTTCTACTCCTCCACCATCTTGCTCTTTGATACACTGCCTTTTAAAACATTGTGAGAAACAACAAAATGGTCCTAAATCCCTCCTCCCTGCCACTTCTTTCCCATGCCCTCATGACTAAGGCCTAAAAGTCACCAGTTGACAATTCCTGATCTGAACACAAAACAGTGAAATGGCAAGAACAGAGAGAGAAGAGGTGGGTTGCAATAGCTATAAAGATAAAGGGGAAGAGGGAGGACGTGTTCTAAAGTGGTAAAAGCTTACTTAACCAACTACTAGTAACAGCCAGTATTGAATGCCCAGAGCAACTGTGGACCAGTTGGAATTTGCTCAATCTGAGTTTATATATCTTTGGGAACTTTGCCAAGGCTGTAGTAATCATGACATTAAAAATATCTATGACAAGGTAGACACCATTATTGTAGTGCTAAAAATGTATTCCAAGTGCCAGTAGGTTATGTTTCAATTCTGTATCTTAGATCAAGCTAATCTACCTAGTGTGTCAAAGACCAATGCTTTCCAGAGCCTTTAACAGGATTATCAGAAGAAAGTGTTTTATCTGTTATTTATTTAGTACTTATAATTAATTTATAAGCTTCTTGTTGTGAAGGATTGTATTAGTGAAGATTCTTGGTTGCAAGCAAAAATTCAAAGCAATTTTATTTCAACCGGGAATTTTTTTTTTTTTTTGAAGAGTACTGGAGTAGATCACAGAGTTGAGTGAAAAAGAGTAGAACCAGGAAAGTTCTAAGAGTCTACAGTTGGATTGTTAATAGAATTCTCCTTTTCATATATCTTCTGTAATTGATGTGAGCTTGGTCTTATATTGACTTTCAAATGAGAAAGAGGGGTTTCTAAAAAATAATGAAAAATAGATGCCCAAAAGAAAAAAATATATAGATATCATATCTTATTCAGTCTTAACATGGTATTGTATACATATGGCCCTTACATAGGTATTTTTTTTAAAGATTTTATTTATTTATTTGACATACAGAGACCACAAGTAGGCAGGGAGGCAGGCAGAGAGAGAGAGGAGGAAGCAGGCTCTCTGCAGAGCAGAGAGCCCGATGCGGGCCTCAATCCCAGGACTCTGGGATCATGACCTGTGCTGAAGGCAGAGGCTTTAACCCACTGAACCACCCAGGCGCCCCCCCTTACATAAGTATTAATTTGGTTTCCTTATACCTCTCATGCCATTATTGAAAAGGGCTCATTGAAGTTAGTGTAAAATTTTGTCACTGATTCTAGAAGAATCCTGGAAAGATGCAAGTGGTCATAGGATGACTATTTAGTTGAGTGGATTTTGGTCTCTGTTAATCCAAAAGCTTGCCTTATGTTTTGTTGAGAGTCATCATTGTTGGACCCTGGCATTGAGTAGGATGAGTACGTGGGGAAGGGACCTAGTACCTAATATCATTATGGTGCCTCCAAGTTAATTACTAATTTCTACCTAAATGCTTCTAGTAATAGGGGCTCCTTGTTTTAAAGAAATGCATTTTCTCTAATAGCTATATTGTTACATTATTTCCAGATATTGAACCATATTATTACCACTTAGATTTATAGGGACTCTATGTAATCAGTCTTTTATGGTATCATTCTTCAATATTTGTATATTGCTCTCTAGTCCTTTGAAATAATCTCTTAAGGTCATTTACCTTCCTTCCCCCTGCCCCAAATCATTTGTGAATGATGCTTTAAAATTGCTCCACACTGTTTAACTGTACACATTGAACTCCTTAGAATGTTTTGCCTTATTGATTCTACTTCTAAGAGTTTATCCTAGGGAAACAATTATGTATATAAGACTGTAAGACTTAAGACACTCTGTGTGGAAAAAAGAAAGTAATTTATAAGAGTTGAAATTTTAAATGTTTAATAATAATGAGTTGATTAAGTAAGTTTTGAAATGCTCATATGATGGAATATTATAATGCCATTAAAACAATGCATGAATAGATCTATTGACAGGTGATAATACTCATTATATAAGGTTGTTTCACTTATCTCTTACTGCATAATAAATCTTCTCAAATCTTAATGGCTTAAAACAAAAATAATTTATTTCTTCTGATACTGTGCGATAGCAATCTGGGTGGTTCTGCTTGTCCTGTCTGAAATCACTTACACATCTCCAGCTTTCTGTTGTTTTACCTTGACTAGAGAACTCAAGATGGCCTCCCTCATCTGAATGGTCGTCCAAGCTGTTGATTGTAGTGCCTCACTTCTCTGAGGATCCAGAATTTACGGTGTCATGTCTACAACATTCTATGATTCAAAGCGGATCATAAGACCAATCTAAACCAAAGTGATAAGGAAATAGGCTCTACGTCTTTGATGGATAGAGCTACAAATAATTCATGGCCATGCCAGTGATCTATCAAAAATAAGTAAAAGAAACAGGTTATAAATAGCTTGACTCAGATTTTCTGATATTATTGATAAACACATAAATACAGATAATATTCTTTAAAAATACATGCATGAATATGAAAAGTGAACTTTAATGGATGATAAGATTATGGCTATTTTTGAGGGATTTTTCTATGAGTGATATGGTTGATTACCTAATTTTTCTACAACTAATCAATTGTGTAATGAATTTAAGAGATATGTTAAAATACCAATTGCCATGTTTTCTGTGTATATCCCTACTCTGTGTTCTCCCCAGTGTTTTTAGGGTCATTTTTCTCTTCCTTAGCTTAAAAATATCTCTGTAAAAGAGGAGTTTCAGATATAACTTCCAGATAAGAATGGAAAGAGAGGTAGAGGGCAACTTGGAGAATGGAGAAAGAAGTGGAAAGACTCTACATTGGAAAAAAAAAGAAGTACCTTCACAGGAGCACCTAAACAGCCTGGAGCTTTCATGTTCCAGGAAAGCATGGACCTTTCATAGACCTGTCATGTGTGGATAACTGTCTGAGATACTTAAAAATCACTCAATAAACAGAATATGGCAGAAAGAAGGGAGAGGGTCAAACTATGCTCCTGACTAAGGAATTAATGTATAAAAGGAGGTGGGAATTTCCTTGTGAATGAGGCAAAGAAGAGGCATGGAGACATACTGATATGTATCTATATTTGTATATCTATATCGATATCTATATCTATATATCTATCTATACATATATCTATATATATCTTTACATTATTTTAAAAATTATTTCTGGACCTAGTTGTGACTCTCCAGTAATTGGATCAGAAGAAATAATTAAGATAACTTCTGTATCTTCCTCCAACTATAATCTCCCTCTTTAGATAATCATATCACTTCATATATAAGTGTTGGATAGAATTTAACTAGGTATATCAGATTGCCAAATTATACTATCCCCATTTTCTTCTAAAAAAAAAAATCACAAAAGTGATTTTTGTTAAATGCCTTACAGATATTAGTATATGCTCTGCTTATGGCTTTCCTTTTATTAGCCTACAAGACTTTCTTAAATAAGAGGAGCTTACTTGCATATCTTTTTCTTTGTTGTCTCATGCTAGGTTTCAGGGATCACAACTTCCTTTTATAAATGTTCACAAATTGCCACTGCAAATTTCTTTAATAATTTTTATTAATCTCTTTAACGGTTCTTGCTAGAATATTTGGAGTCCTGTTAGGCTCAAGAGGTCGCACTGAACGAAATTATAACATAAGTAGGAAGACCAAACTCACCTACCTGAAACAATTGCTAGTACTTGTGAATTGTCTTGGTATATAAGCTTTCCCTTTCTGCAGTGTCCTCCTTCCAACTTAGGGTTTTAAGTACTCTCCATCATGTAGGCCAGCATTAGGTCCAATTACCCTTGAAAGCCCTCTCAACATGTTTCTAGGCAACAGTGATCTCTTATTTTCCTGTATTTTGATAGTCCTTACTATCTGCACTCTCCAACCTAATATTTGATGTATTTTGCAATGCCTCATAAAGTAGCGACAAACTTTCTACTATATTGTGTAACAAGTATATTCTAACACTAGAAGGTACCCACCAATAACTTAGCAAACACTAATTAACCTGACTGTTAAAAATTATTGTTTTTGCTTATAAATTTATTTTTTCTGAAAATGTTTATCACCTTTTTATCTCTGTAATATTCCTCCTTTCTGACTGTTCTGCATTGTCCTCTTAGCCCTCCTTGCCCTATGCCTTCCCTGATTTTGTACTTAGGGCTCCTAGAATTTTGCCTTAGCCTTTCTTCTATAAATATATTTCTTTTTTTAATATTGATAACTTTATGAGAGTGGAGTAATATTTCAAAAATAGGTGACGATGTTCAGCATCCATTTTGAAACTTTAAATTTGATATTCAGAATTTGAAAATTAAGTTAGCTTCCTATTTATTACTCAGGAACTTAGTGCAAGAGATACCAATATGTATTTTTAAATGCTTAAAGGCAATACTCTGTGGAAGAGAATTATTTAAATTGAAGAATTAGACTATGCTTGAGGTACCATTTAATGCTTACATGTGTTTCTTTAGCAGTCATGTTCACTTACCTCAAATATTTAATGTATCTGTGTATTTTTATCGTGTGTGTGTGTGTGTGTGTGTGTGTCTTTTTTTCCTCCTACCCACTCTTACTTTGAGGTGTATGTTATTTCAGTACATTGGCTGTTAGCCACAGTGGCTATTGACCACTTGAAATGTTGGTAGTCCAAATTGAGGATGTATTTTAGGTATAAAATACACACTGGAATTCAACCTTTTAGTACAAATATATAAAATATTTCAATAATTTGTATATAGATTACATGTTAAAATAATATTTTGATAATCATTCTAAGTAAGAAATAAATTAAAATTAATTTTACCTGCTCCTTTTACTCCTTTTACTTTTTTTAATGTAGCCATTGGGAAGCTTAAAAATGCAGCTCACATTTGTGACTCAAATTAAACTTTTATGAGACAGTGCAATCTTAGCTTAAAATTGAGCTAACACATTTTCTCCTTTTCCTTTATTTCTTTCTTCTCTCCTTCCTTCCTTCCTTCTCTACTGTGACCAGTAAAACCCTATATATATAGAGGTACTTGAAAACAGACCAATGAAGGTTGAATGGTCAAACTGGTTAGAATTTTGAAGGAAAGATATATTGAATGGTCAAACTGATTAGAATTTTGAAGGAAAGATTTATTGGAAATAATCTTACAGGGATGAAAGTGAACAGAGGAAACTTATATTTAGGCTTTCCATCTCTTGTTTTAAGAAAGGTCAAAAAACAACTAAATTATTTGGTCAGGATCTGTAAAGTTTATTATATTCCCCCTTCCATTTGGCAAGTTGTCTGCTTATGAAACATGTAAATCTGAAAAAATCTAAAAAAACAGCTGAAGCTCACAACAAACATCCATTACAATTTCAAAATTATAGGTAAAGTTTCAAGGACTAATTTAAGTACAGCTATCATGAGAGATTATTTACTAGATTAAAATGTTTTATCAAATACTGTCTACTATCTGGGAATTATACAGTCCTTTTAATGTGATCAGTGATACAGATAAGTTTGCTACCATGGACTTTGTCCATTTTCCTTAACACCAAACAAAAATAAAAGACTTTGGCCAAAGGGAGACATAAAATAATTATAAAAATTTATCTTAACTTTTCAAACTCAACAT
The DNA here is from genome assembly GCF_022355385.1 of Mustela nigripes. Taxonomy (NCBI): domain Eukaryota; kingdom Metazoa; phylum Chordata; class Mammalia; order Carnivora; family Mustelidae; genus Mustela; species Mustela nigripes. The sequence continues at coordinate 93,230,414 of NC_081569.1, forward strand.
CCAAAGAACAAAGAATCCAATAAAGAAATGGGCAGAATACATGAACAGACATTTCTGCAAAGAAGACATCCAAATGGCCATTCATGGCCAAATGGCCATGAAAAAGTTCTCAACATCACTAGGCATCAGGGAAATACAAATCAAAACCATAGTGAGATATTACCTCACACCAGTCAGAATGGCTAAAACTAACCAGTCAGGAAACGACAGATGTTGGCAAGAGTACTGAGAAAGAGGAACCCTCCTACACTGTTGGTGGGAATGCAAACTGGTGCAGCCACTCTGGAAAACAATATGAAAGTTCCTCAAAAAGATGAAAATAGAACTACCCTATGACCCAGCAATTGCACTACTGGGTATTTATCCTAAAGATACAAATGTAATTATCTGAAGGAGCATGTGCCCCTGAATGTTTTTAGTGGCAATGTCCATAATATCCAACTTATGGAAAGAGCCTACATGTCCATCCACAGATGAATGGATAAAGAAGATGTGGTATATATATACAACAGAATACTATGCAGCCATCAGAAAAATGAAATCTTCTCATTTGCAAAAGACATGGATGGAACTAGAGGGTATAATGCTAAGTGAAATAGTCAATCAGAGAAAGACAATTATATGAACTTTCTGATATAAGGAATTTGAGAGGCATGGCAGGAGGTCATGCGGGGAAGAGAGGGAAAAATGAAACAAAATGGGACTGGGGAGGGAGACAAACTATAAGAGACTCTTAATCTCAGGAAACAAATTGAGGGTTGCTAGAGGGGAGTGGGGTGGGAGGGGTAGAGTGGCTGGGTTATGGACACTGGGGTTGGTATGGCTACAGTGAGTGCTGTGAGTTGTGTAAGACTGATGATTCACAGACATGTACCCCTGAAACAAATAATACATTGTATGTTAATAAAAAATTAAAAAAAATCTTTTGGTCAAATTTTATACTAATAAAATTCTTCACAATTTGTCGTCTGTCAGTTTAAAAAATGTATACGGAAATTCAGAATTGTTTTGTTTTATTTGTTTTTTATGAAAACAATTGAAGATTAGTAACTGGTTTGAAAGCTCTCAACAATGTTTAGAGAAAATAATAAAGATTGAATTTTAGCAGTCTCTGTTCAGCCTTAACTGACAATTGGTCCACAACATACGCTTTTCTCCAATGTGTTATACAAAAGGCCAAACCTGGAAATAAAGGACTAATTCATGAAATGAGTAACAAGTGGAAACATTTCTACTTCAATAATAACAAACAACAAAAAAAGGCATTTATATTTTTTCCAACTTTGTTTTAAGTAAATTATTTTAGCTTAGTTTGGGTATGAACAAAAAAAACAAAGCATCTTTTCTAGAATTATTTTCTTTAATCACATTTCCCTAATCTTCAAAAAAAGTATTTAGATACCAAAAGACATGAATAATATTTTAACACGTTATTCTTGCCTATCACTTTTCTTTTTTGCTGGAGCATTTTTTTTTTTTTCCAAATCAACAGTTAAAAGATGAACTCCTAAGTGTTCCTTTGGGATTTGGTTTGCAGACAAGCTTCTGGACTAGGTTTGTCAAATTCCATCTGGTCTATGCTCATAGCTGATGGAATTAGGCACTCTAAATGACAGATACTAAACAAACAAACAAACAAACAAAAAACAATTACTCTTATTTATTGAGTGAAGTCAATAAAGAAGGACTTGGTGATCTCATTTTTTTTACTCTACCATGGGTTCTGTGGATAGCTCTCTCACTTCTTAGTGTTTCCTCCTATAGTTAGGATGAAGTATCTAATGATAGATGCAGTGTGAATGGCTCTCTTTAGTTCGCTACTCTGCTTTCCATGTCATTTGGAGGTGTCAGGGTTGGTTCTCAGGATCTTCACAAGCTATGAGAAATAAGTCAAGTACTAAAGTTCTTATCTGTGAACATTCATTCTTCTACTTCATGGGAGGATTTATTAGTTAGGAAATATTAGAGTGAAGTGAAGTAATGAATTAATCCCCAAATATCAGTGGTTTGATAAAACATTTTTGTCCAGTGAAGATCACTGGTGATGGTACGGGAATCTACTCCACACAGTTGCTCTGGGACCCACTTTGTGATACTCCCATCTCAAAATGTGGTTGGCTTTATAATTGTTACAGTAAGGGAAGAGCAAGCTGAAGGATTGTGTTTAATTGGTTTTTGCATTGGTTTTAAATGCTTTGACTGAGACTTGATACACATCCTTTTGCTCATAGCCCATTGGTCAAAACTAGCCCAACAACCTGCCTGGTGAATATAAGGTGGCTATGACATGTGGAAGGGGCACGAGCATTTGGTGAGCAATAAATATCTCTGACATAATATTCCCTTGCAGTCATTAATGTTCTTTTCTCCCTCGACTTTCCATACATCAAATATCTCCTCAAAGGAGGCTAAATTCCATCCAGTTATTGCAATAAGCTCAAAAATTAGGATGATACACATTAATCACTACATCAGGTCTTACTGTACCCCTATCAGTGTGGAATCCTGTGAACTAAAAGACAAGTTATCTTCCTCCCACAAACTCATCCTGAAGTATTTATGACATGGCAGGATAACTACAATCCATACTTCCTTTTAGAAAAGGAAAGATGGAAGATATGACAGTCACTTATCAGTAGTGATTCTGAAATCCCACATGTAGACACTGGGAGGGTCCTCTATCCCTACCCTGGGTGGAGGAATATTTCCTGACTAGACTCAGCTCTCCTGGCAGAGTTTCTTTGTCCATTTTTCCCACTAGTCTGGACTGTGTTCTTTGTGAGGTTCTTCTTTTTCTTTATTTTGTTTGGCCACTTCTGAAGTAGGCATTGAATATTTTGAAGCTTAATTCCTTTCAGTTGAAATTTAGGAGCTTGTCATTTTTGTATATGTCATAAGCATTTGGTTTCTTTGGTAGTCAACTCTTTTGAAAATTTAATAGGTTTTTATTAGAATCCGTTTGGTTACATATTCTAGTAACTAACCTGACAGTTATGTTTGAGATTTAGTTTCCAGATCTGCTATCTTTCTTTGATTTTCTTCCCTCACATACCCATCTCAAACTCCTCTTTCTTGACTTAATGATGAATACATTGAATCCATCTAGAACAATAGATCCAAAGCCACAACCTTAGTCTGGTATTTCTTTTGAAGAATTTTATTTTATTTTCAAAAGATTTATTTATTTATTTGTTTGTTTATTTATTTATTTATTTATTTATTTATTTATTGGTGGGGGGGACAGAGGGAGAGGGAAAGAGAGAAAATCTCAGGCAGACTTCCCACTGAGTGCAGAGCCCAATGAGGGGCTTAATCTCACAATCCTGAGATCATGACGTGAGCTGAAATCAAGGTCTTAAAGGTCAAAATATATTTTATTTCTCCTTTTCTAAGAGTATATTCCTGTAACAGTATTATAGAAAAAGTTTTCTATATGCAATATGATCTTCTTTTTCTCCTTTCTTATTCCCCCTTAGATGAAATATTATAAAAAGAACTTCATACAACAATTTCTTTTTATCTTTAATGATAGAGGTAGTGGCAATAAGTTAAAAGAAGACTACATCCTCTTCTAAGTTACTTTCTCTTCAAGATCAGGGAAATCATAACTTACTTTTGGAAGTAAATTGAGAGGTAATCTAATTTAAATTCCTTATTTTATTTTATTTTATATATTTATTTCTTTTTAAAAAGATATTATTTATTTATTTATTTGACAGAGAGAGAGAGAGAGAGAGAGAGAGCAGGAACACAAGCAGGGGGAGTAGGAGAGGGAGAAGCAGGCTTCCCGCTGAGCAGGAAGCCCTATGCAGAGCTCATCCAAGCACCCTGGCATCATGACCTGAGCTTAAGGCAAAGGCTTAACCATCTGAACCACCCAGGTGCCCCTAAATTCCTTATTTTAAAATGCTAGACGAGAGAGACTTAGAGTGACTAAGTGACTTACCAAATGTCACCCAATGAGCTGCTGTCAGGAACTGAGAAGTCTAAATTTTTACCCTATTTATAAGCTAATAAGCTTTTGTTCTGCTGCTTTATGGATATTGACAGAAGACACAATACACCTGTATCAGGGACAAAGGATTTTACTGCTCACAGGAAAAGCAATAGCCAGAGTTTCATGTTCACTTGAATTTGTTCTCTATGTCCCCCAATTTCCATGCTGGTGGGTCTAGATGCCTAGGTGTTTCCAGTGGAACACCCCAGAAGCAAGGACAATGATAAATAGGTTATACAATAGAAGTTGCAGGGTGGGAAGTGTGGGGAGGTGGGGGGTTGTTGGGAGAGCAACATCCTGACCTTGTGACTTCCAAGGCCTTGGGGCTAACAGACCAAAATTTATAGGTGCAGAGCAAGTGCTCTCCTCTTCAACCTTTGCCCCATGGTAGCACCTAGATCTATTATAGTGCATTTGCATTGTGGTTATAGCTTTCTCTCCACCTTGGAGAAAGGCTGCTATATGGGTTCAGGTACAAACCTTATAGGGTCAAAAACACCCCCTTCAAACCTGTGGGAGGAGTCCCTCAAATGATTGGAAGAAGCTTCCATTAGCGACCACCCTGTCTACCATGTAGGACCGCACTCACAAAACAAAGGAACCTCTGTAGCCTCAGGGCAGTTGCCACCACTGGCCTGCCCACTCTCCTACCTGGGGGGCATACTGTCTTTAATAAAGCTGCTTTCTGTTTTCACTTTTGACACTGATCTCTAATTCTTTATTGCAGCAGTGTCAAGAGCTGGGACACTGTGCCTTTCTCCCTGACAGATTGTGTTACAGGAGAGGAACACTGAGCTCTCCACTTGGGGAATTCACTGCATTTATAGAGCAGGAGAGCAAGCTGCTGTTTGAAGAGAGGGATTACCTTATTTTTCAAGGCTCCTTTCTGCAAATATGACCCTGATAAATGACCCTACCTGAGCCATTAGGGCCTTTCATTTTTGGCATACCTAGCAAGAATGTGGAGAGATGCTCAGGGTGCGTGGTGGATTGCTGCTTCTAATAGTTGGTAGCAGTTTACACTAGAACTAGTTCTCACAATTCCTGCTCTACTAAAATACCCATAAGCACTGTCTCTGAACACAGAGCCTTTATAAAAATTATCTTCATTCTGTTTGAAATGTATATTAATTATCTTCCTTTTTGGAAAGAGCCCATATTTTCCAGTCCTATTTACATGTTTAATTTTTTTTTCTGTTAATTTTCTGATTGGTAGACCAGTATTAGGTAACATAGCCCTCAATTATTTCAACATAATAAGACCTAGTCAAGGACCAATAAATTTTTGCCAGCAAATCCTGAATTATAGGAAATTTGTCTTTTGAAAATATCATATTCTACTTTTAGTTTCTTTTATACTTTGTTTGGTGAGTGCTGTGAAGTGTGTAAACCTGGTGATTCACAGACCTGTACCCCTGGGGATAAAAATATATGTTTATAAAAAAAAAATAAACCTTAATTAAAAACTAACCAACATTTATGGATCTCCTACTTCGGGTCAATCTGTACTTGGAGTGTAGGTTATATGACAAATTACAAATATTGACCTAAAAGTACTTATAAGACCCATGTATAAGAAAGTGAAAAACAAAAATATAGAAACATATGCTAAGAGTATAATGAGCAGTACAGAGCACAAGTTTATTTGATCCCAGAAGAGTTAGAGTTTTCCTATTATTTGTGGTCAGGATTCATAGATGAGATGGGGAAAGGAAGATAATTCTTAGGGGAGGGAGGAGAATGAATTCTATCACTCTTTGGATTCTCTTTGATTTTAAAAGTAAATATTAAAGAATATTCTTTAATGGCAACAATATAGGCACTTTTATCATCTGTTTTATTCACTGCTCAATCTTTAGTTCTTAGAAAAATGTCTTGTCCATGTTAGAAACTCATGCAAGCACTAATGAATGAAGAAATGATGACTGAAGGTGTGCATGATTTATACCATTTGTCTTCAACATTCATCTTTTACACAGCCCACAATTCATACAGTCTACAATTCATACAGAGACAGTTTCTGTTTCACTGTTTTGGGTCTTTCATATGGCTCCTGGCCTTGAGAAAAAGGACCTGTTGTCAGTATGGCATTACAGGGAGATATTTTTAGCCAGCTAGAAATCTTCTTCAGTTGCACCAAATCTTTCTTATTGTCTGAACTGAGGGGCCTGTTGGGGCACCAGTGTCTTAGATCTTGTATATTCATATAGTGCATATAGTGCATCCCATTTCTTCCCTAACTGCAGGCTCAGGATTGTAGAGGCCACATAAGTGCTGGGGGAAGAGTGGTGCAGCAAAACTGCTGTGGTAGCAGTGGACACAGCCTCTTTTTATCTTCCTCACAGGAGGATACTGAGCTGTGTGTCAGAGGTTCAAGGACCAGGGATAGCTTCAACACCCATATAAAATGACACTAGATCCATGGGAAGGAGAAAAGAATGGATCCAATATCTGGGACACCTGGCATTTCTCTTACCTGTTACCAATTCCTGAAAACTCCCCATTCTTATCACCATGTTACTTGGGGGTAGTGTCCAAACTATTACTACTATAATTATTGAATAATTATATAATATATAATAATATCCCTATATATTATTAGCTGTTGAAAGATTATAATATTTTTGAGTCATATGGGGATAAAACCACCCCAAAGCTATATACATTGAACTTTTCAACATGAGACTTTCAAATATAATTTTAGACAAATAGGAGATTACCTATCTTTTGTTCTTGAACCCAGATTTTATGACTACTACTAACCATAACTATAATTTTCTAGTGAAAACCTTTAACTTTTAACTGGGTGAAGATAGATCAGAATAATAATTAGTGAGAATAGGATAAACAAAATAAATTAAACTTAGTAACTACTGGGGTGCCTCTAGAAGTATTTACCATAAACATCATGGAGTGGGCCATTTTGAAATACTAATTAAAAGGAACTGCTAGCTTTCATTTCTTTTGATGGCTGCATAGTATTCCATTGTGTATATATACCACATCTTCTTGATCCATTCATCTGTTGATGAACATCTAGGTTCTTTCCATAGTTTGGCTATTGTGGACATTGCTGCTATAAACATTCGGGTGCACGTGCCCCTTTGGATCACTACATTTGTATCTTTAGGGTAAATACCCAGTAGTGCAATTGCTGGGTCATAGGGCAGTTCTATTTTCAACATTTCGAGGAACCTCCATGATATGAGGAAGTGGTGATGCAACATGGGGGCTTAAGTGGGTAGGAGAAGAATCAATGAAACAAGATGGAATTGGGAGGGAGACAAACCATAAGTGACTCTTAATCTCACAAAACAAACTGAGGGTTGCTGGGGGGAGGGGGGTTGGGAGAAGTGGGGGTATTATGGACATTGGGGAGGGTATGTGCTTTGGTGAGTGCTGTGAAGTGTGTAAACCTGGCGATTCACAGACCTGTACTCCTGTGGATAAAAATATATGTTTATAAAAAATAAAAAAAATTTAAAAAAAAGGAACTGCTAGCTAAATGTGTTATACCATTGTAGAAATCTTTTCTCAGGTAATGGGTGCTATGTTTTCACATGGATTTTTAAAAAAATATTAATTTTGCTCATGTCTTATCAATCTGGTGAACCTAAAAAGGATTAATGTGGCTCTTTCCATCCATGGAAGGAAGCTATTGAATTAGATGTTATAACTTATATATTCACTTCCTTATAATGAGAGACTCATTCCACAGAAGTGTCCTGCTGCTTAAAAATCTTGCTGTTGCAATGATGTAGATTTCTGAAGGGAAAATATAATGGGCAACGTGGGAGAAATGCCAGATGGTCCAGCACTGTACAGAGAGATGTGAAGCCAGGTATAATGCCAGGCAGGGCTCACGAGGGTCAGAATGGGGTTAAGAATGAACAAAAGATTGACCTCAATCTGAATCTTCCATGCTTAGTTTAATTCTAGGGACTCATAAATTTGTAGGCCATCTACAGTTGGGAAGATGGGAACTCGACTATAATGTAGTTTCCCTATTGGATTTAACCTGGTCCCAGGTTACCCAGAAACCAGAGAACATGTAGGGATAGACATTGGCTGAATGGAATGTTATGTTCAAGTTGAAGAGTGATAGTAGGTATTAACTTTTCTATTTCCATATGTTAGCTAAAATCCTATAACCCTGACAAAACTCACCTCTTCAGGGAATCCCAGATACTAAGGCTTGAATGTTTGTTTTCCTCATAAACTGATATGTCAAAATCCTAACACCCCAAAATGATGGTGTTAGGATGTGGTAACTTTGGGAACTGCTTATGTCATGATGGAGAACCTTCATGAATAAGATTAATACCAAATGATAGAGTTCCCAGAGAGATCCCTAGCCCTTCCACTATGGGAGGACACAGTGACAAGTTGTCAGCTAAACCAGGAAGGGATACCTCACCAAAACATGACCATGCTTTTACTTTGATCTTGGGCTTCTCAGCCTTTAAAACTATGAGGAATAAATGTTTGTTGTTTATAAGCCACCCTGACTGTTTTTGTTGTAGCAGCCTGAATGACTCAGACATCAGATAAATGAAGAATCTGAACCTAGATATTTGTCAGCAGTGCTAAAGGATTATGCATTGGACCATACCTGGGTAATGTAGTAAAATATCACTAATCATTCATTCATTCATCCAGTAGTTATTCACTGAAGTACCAGATATTCTTCTGGGCCCTGAAAAAAGCAGATTAAAGACATAGTTCTGGTCTTTAAGGATCTTGTGATTTAAGTGAACAATTTTTTCCCCTCAAGATTTTTATATACACAAAAGAGGCCTACTTATGTGGCACTGGGGACTGTCTAGTTCTTGGCTTACCCCATGTAGCAGTATACCTGTCTACCACTTTGTTAGTCAGTGTTTCAATGTACAAATGTAACCACAGTAAAGTTTGATTAGCAACAGTTTTAAAATTACTGGTGTGCTTTTACTGGAGGAAAGTAGATTTTAACAAGTTCTTTTAGTTATATACCCTTCCCAATTCTTAATCATTCATCTACACAATTTAATGTAAGAGCAGGTTTCACAGTTTAGTAGGAATATTGATAGGAATCGTCCGTTGTAAGCTAGACACTTTTCCACTCCCCCTGACCAATAACAAAATTAGCATTTAGTTATGCAGAAAATGTTAGCCAAAAAGCTTTCATGGAACTTATCTGTAGAAAGGTAGAATTACATTTATATCATTGGTGGACTATTGACAAGGTGCTGGTAATCCCTGAAGACTGTGAAGGAAACAGGTTGTATTTTTATTTTTTAAGTGACTAAGCTTTCATCAGTACTTTAATGCAATGTGTGTAGGTGGAGGATGCTATAAAGAGAGCATAAAACACATCCAACAAATAACTTTTGTTTTTTTGAATAGTAATAGTACAGAGTTAGAGAGTGAAAACAAAACTAAGATGTTATTAATTAATAAATATACACTCAGTAACTGTTATGGGAAAGACACTGCAGGGGATACAAAAATGACCATGACCATTGATCCTTACATTCCAGGAGGTTGCAGTCACTGAGTGTAGGAGTATGACAAATACATATAATTATAGCACATAACATAATAGGTTAAATGTTTCTATGACAAAGGGGAAAATAAAAGGCCAAAAGGTTCAGGAAAAGAAAGAACATCTGGTTGAGTATGTGTTTGTGTATGTACTTAAAAACACTGTTGAGATTAGTGAAATGGGATTTCTGCTGAGTTTAAGGATGGATGACATTTAAATCAGCAAATATGGGTAAAGGAGCAGAAGTTGAAAGGAACAGTTGAGGAAATGGCCAATAATCCTGTGTCAGGGAATGCAGAGCACAGTTGAGGAAATGACCAATAATCCTGTGTCAGGGAATGCAGAGCTGATGTAGCTAGAAAGATTGTATGGAATAATATTACACATACTTCTTATCTAAGTTTTTCTTTTCTTTTAATTTTACTTTTTTTTGGAATCTGAAACTTTCCTTCTGTCTTATCTTCTTTTTTCCTTGAACTTGAAGAGGAAGATCTGGCCTCCAAACAATCATTTTGTTTAACTGTAAGCCCATTAAATGTGTGTTATCCAAGTGTCTATTATATATGATTTTCAGAAGTCACAGCAATGAAATTGTACTCCTAAGTCTCTAGTGTAGCAAGTCTTAGAAGATCAAAAAAAAGAAAAAGAATAAGAGCTAAGCTTTAAATATATGGATGTGAAACCAGGTGGCTTTCCCTAGCAACATTTTTCCCCATAGGCATAGTTTTGATGCATTGCCTTTTAACTTCTAGTGGATTAAAGATAAAACTTCAGAGGTGAAACAGATCAGTAATTAGATTTTTCCCAGTCTCTTTACTTTAAGGAAGAAAGTAGGCTACTCTCTATCTTGAGTCACTTTATTTTTGGCTCACCTTATAGTTGTTCAGCTTTGAGACATTTCATGTTTAGATTAAGCACGCCTTTGGGCAAATTTGATTTTTATCAGAGTAATTCCAAAGTATGTTGCATTCACAAAGTTAGGGGTATAAAAGCTTGTTTCTGATCACTTTTAATAGGATAATGTTGGTGACTTTTGTTAATTTTTAAAAATAAGATCTTGGATAATGTAATCATTCTATTATAGATTAGTTATATGCAAGTGCTTGTTACTTAGAATTATGAGAAACCACAAGCAATTGGTATTACCAAAGCTTGGTGTTGCTTTTGTGGTTAATAGTAAACCTGTTTTTAAGTCCAGATTATGTTTGTTTCAAATTTTTTTTTTTTAATTTTAAAATGATTATGTAAGTATCAAGTTAGATAAACTTTCTTTACAATGGTATGATGGAATCTATTTTTTAAACAAAATTTTTGCATAAGAAATTGTCAGTGTGTTTCTAATTCTGTTTCCAAAATCAATCATCCACCCTAATTGTGTTCAGTTCATTTATGCTAATGATTGTAAAATAACATGCTGGAAATTGTTTTATTTGTTCTATACATAGCAAGGAAAGAATGCTGTCTGCATGTCAAAATGCTCTTAAATTAAAGTTCCTCCAAATTACGGGCACCTGGATGGTGCAGTTCGTTGAGCATCAGACTCTTGGTTTCAGCTAGTTATCTCAGTGTTGTGAGATCAATCCCCACATCGGGCTCTGCACTGAGTACAGAGTCTGCTTGAGATTCTCCTTACCCTCCTACTCTGCCCCTTCCAGTCATGCTCTCTCTAAAACAAATAAATAAATAATTTTAAAAATTAAAAAATAATGTTCCTTCAAACTGAAAAAATAAAAGCAATTACAATTTTGTATAATTTTAGTATACTTATTTTGTGGCTTTTATTCCTAAGATAAATTTGCTTTATAATATTCATATATTTATTAAATTTTTATTTAGACATTTCTTTTAACCCTTCCTAGGCTACTTAAAATGTATTTCTCTTTTTGTTACTCTATTTACAAGTTGGGTTAAATTTTATAATGTTTGCCTTAAACTTAAAATAAGAACCTTGACCTATAATCTATATTTTCTCTTACTTTTTTTTTTTTTTTTGTTCAGTGAAGAAATTCTTTAATTATTATGATACCACCTCAGCATTATGTTGAAACAAAAAGTTTCAGGAACTGTTCATAGTAATTATTAAGTTAATAATATCTTCACAAAAGGATGTTTCTGCCCAAAGGAGCATTACTGATGTAAATAACAAAATGCACTCAAACTGTTTCCATGGGAGGACTGAACAAAAGTACATATGACTTGAATTTATATGAAAAGTAATTTCATGACTAATATCCTTATCTATGTCAAGAAATAGACTGTATCAATCATAGGGTACAACTAGGTCAATTAGATGTCTCTTTAACAATAGTATAAAAATAATAACTTTTACCCCTCAGATGAAATTATTTCCTCTCTTTGACAAAAATAAAATGAAAGTTCCTCTGCACAACAAGATGAGTCAATCGACTCTTCTAGAATTAGTACTCTTGCTTAAATAATGGAAGCAACTCATCATGATTGAGTTTCTAGATTGCATTTCTTTCTCTCATCAGATTTTAGGTTTGTTTCTGAGGCTGGAGAAGTGGTCAGTTTTCATGTACTTGCCAAACTATGTACTCAAAAGCTATTGGTAGCCCCTTTCTTTGTTCCTATGTTGAAACTGGAATGCTTAAAATTTATAAGGATGTTTTAAATGTTAAATTTAAGCATGCATAGGGAAGGATAGAGATCTAGGCAGATAACCAGTTCATAGATATGGAATAACATTTTTGTTGATGAAGATTTCTTATTCCATTAATACTCTTGGGTGACTCCATTCCCTGGAGTCATCCTTGATGTACCTGTGGAAAGGCTGGCAGAATTTCAGCCATTTAGTGCAACTGGTATTGATGGAAAACTGTGCAGAAGGAACTCTCCTGTTCTATATGGCTAAGCTCTGGTAGATAAATATTTTATGAGTTCCATGGAGTATCAGTCATTAGAATTTACCATTACTGGTATGGAATATAGGAATATAGCTAATATATTTTGGAATATATAGAATATAGCTAAATATAGCTCAGTATCTTTGATAGCACCCAATGGAAAAAATAAGCTTTCAAGGTGTTTTGTTTTCTCCTGATTGATTTAAATTCACAGGTATAGCTTTCTTGTCTGTGTCAGCATTCCACTGAATACAAAGATTGTTCAGTTGAAAGTGCACAAGACCAGCATGTGTAATGTTCCATGCTTAGTTGAGAAAATCATGATGCAGAGACTTGAACAGAACTTTGCCCCTAATTTGTATCCTTTGGCTTTTGCCAAATTCTTATTCTTAATAATTTCCAGAGCTTATTGAATAAACTAACATTTAATATTCCTTTTTGATATAGATGCTTTAACTATTAAGATAATTTCTAATTAAGAGTATACATGTACTATAGTCCAAATATATATTATTGAGTCTCAAGAAAAAGATTCTAGAAACATTTTGTTTGGACTTAAAATCTCTGTCAAATGGACCCAATGACAACAACTTGTTTAGACATTTCTAAATAATGGTGGTTTGAAAAATTTATCCAATTTAACACATACAATAGCTTCTTCACTTCTCATTTGGAGAACACTTTTTTTTTTAAATTTTAAGTGAAAAATTTATTAAATAAGTGGTGAAATTTTAGAACTCATAAGATTATGAATTCTTTAATTTACTACATCATTGTTTATTGGAAAGAAATTAAGTGGAATTATTTGTTTTTATCATTTGCCTCTGGCCTCCCATTCTAACTTTTAAACATTTTGCTTTCTTGTTAATATCTTATACTGCTTAGCAGATGACATTGTATATAGCATCATTTTTTTGATTACTGTGAAAAAAATCATGTTCAACTAAAACTTGTTTTACTTTTTGGTAATGGATGAATTTAGAGGAGACTAGTAGGCTCAATTTGGAACATCATACTTGGCTATTACGGCAAATTTTTCAAGATTGCCTTTCAGCCTCTTATTTAAAGTTAACAGTTCAGGGTATTCCATCCTGTACTACACACTGACTATAATATGGGAAATTGCCTAGTATTTTGTGGAGAAAGGAAACAATGCATGTTTTAGACATATAATGTTCTGAGCTGCACTAGTGTTTCTGCCACATTAGTATAGGGCCAAGTCCTTAGAGTAATGTGGTAATATATCAAATAACCAGAAGCCTTTTGTTGTTGTTGTTGTTGTTCATTGACTTGGAGATTGTAGCTACAGTGACTTACATGTAGTTGGGTAATTATCCTGTTAGTATCCTCTTTACTAGTCTGTGTGAGGTATAGATCTCTTGGATATTATAGCCATTTTCAGTGTGGAATGTGAGAAGACTCAATAATAGTACTTCAAAAAAAATAGATCTTGGTGTCTGAGCGCTTACAATATTTAGTGTAGCAAATAATGTCTTTGCTTTATCCTATTTGACAAGGCTTTTGAATTTGGCATATCTTCCATGTCACTGTAAGAAGGGTTTTCATGATACTTTCTCTCTCTCCTCCACACCATTCTGTGGGCGTGTGTGTGTGTATGTGTGTGTTTTCCTCTAAGTAGTTTAGGAAACTTGGTTTAAAAATAATAAGTAATAAAATCGTTTAGCTTATTAAAACATAGGAAAGAGAATTTCAATTTTAATCTCAGTGATTGATAAATCAATAATTAAAAAACATGAAAGGGAAAATTATTTTAGTTAATGAGCCCACATCTTTCTTTAATAAGATAAGCTCTCTGAATATGATAATCAGTTGTATGAGGTTGTGGGTCTTTTTTTTTTGTTTTTTCATTGAGAACTTATTTTTGCTTCTTTATCTCCATATTATTGGGGGGGGCACTGAATATTATCATGAACTCAAAAGTAGATTTATAAAGAAAAATTTGTCCCAGATAGTAGTCAGCCAATTGAATTCTGTCCTATTAATACAGTGGGAAGAACAGGATTATATTTGTTTGGTCTTCCACATAAAAACACGTTTCTTCAAACATTGTGAAGTCAATGGGATTCATCTTTTGCATAAAAGTGGGTTAATCACAATGCTCATTGAAAACAGCTTGCTCAGGCTGCTGTCAAGCCTTGCAGCCAATATAAATGCCTTGCAGCCAGATATAAATACAGCCCATGCATTAAAACAACATTAAAACACTTAATGGCACAAGCTTAGAAATAGTATTCAAGTTTCATTCAGGTTCTGGTATCTGAAAGTCTCTTATGACTTTCCTATTTCCTTTTGCTTCAGGACATTGAAATAAGCTTGACTCAGAGACAAGATATGCATATTTATATATGTTTATAAGAACAACTAACCTTGAAAAAATGCAGAATAACTCAGAGAGGGCTGAATTATGCTTACTTTTCAAATTCCCAGTAGTCCTTTATTTTCTGAACTGTGATTTACAGTCCTTGTGACTGAAGAGCTTTTGAAAGGGGCATTTATTAATGTGCTCAATATATTTATTTATGACCAAATATATTTTAAAACAGCATGTGTCCTAGATTTGGAAAATGTTGTTAGGCTTCTTTATTGTCATTTACTTCCTTTGGGAGACTTACAGTCAAAGTAAGTATTTTAATTATGACTGGGGAAAAAGGAGGAAAGATGAAAAAAAGAAACCCACTAAAGTGTTTTTAGTGTATAGTTGCTTATTCAGAATTCTCATTACCAAAAGTCTCAAATAGCATTTCTGTAAATCACACATGCAGTGATAACTGATTTTTATAATGGTGAGTTTTAGTTATTGCTACATATTGAACAGCCTCAGAATCATTAAAGAGACATTATGATTAGATTAGTTTAGTATCAAGTGTTTACCATTATGTCTTCTTTCAGGGTACAGTATATCATTCACAGAGATACAAATTTGCCTTTCAAATTCACATGCCTGAGAAAACTGCAGGGCTGGTTAAACATACCTTATGTTAGCACATGTTAGATTGGAAAGGACTCTTTTCTCTCTCTCTAATGGCTTCATTGGTGTCAGAATACTTAGAAACATGAGTCTAGACAGTAGCTGAATCCATCCTGATCATATCTGGTTTTAAGAAACCACCTTGTTGGCCAGTTTGGACTGTCCTCTGCCTGTGTATCTGCCTCCCTTAACTTCTTCTTTTCCCAATTCATCCTTCACAACTTTGGAAAGATAATATTTCTAAAATATACTTTCATTTGTATATTGTATATACTTCTGCTCATGAACCAACATCTGCCATGTGTTCCTTTTCTGCTCTCCTCCCCCACTCCATTTCAATCTCTTTTCTGGTTAACATCTAAATTTGAGGTGGTGGTCAATGGATGATAGAAAAGAGAGTCAAAGGGTAAAACACACACACACACACACACACACACACACACACACAAAGATGAAACAATTAAAAGAGATAAACTTGGATTCTTGGACCCTCAGAATAAATGATTTATATTGATTTATATTTTATATAGTTAGTTTGTACTATGCTGAAAGTTGGAAATATCATTTTGAGAATCTCTAGATGGTTTTGTCTAGTTTAGACTATGAACTAGACTATTTCCTTTGTTAGAAATTATGGATGATTTTGCCACTTTGGAAACCAATGAATGATGACCCAGTTAATATCTATCTCCAATATTGCTGATATTTTAATTTTCACTTATGCATAATTACATCTGTCATCTACAAAATATAAGATAGGCTGGAAAACTATCCTCTAGTATCTGGCAGGGAAGGATCATTTCCCTCTTAGTGTACCCTGTGGCTATGCCCCATGCATAAATGGATAAGTAAGAGATTCTGAAAAGCGGTATTGGGCAAGAAAAAATTGTGAGATTGAGGAAGGTTTTCATTCTCACCACATATACCTTTTCTGTACAGCACTTCATTTTACTTTCCATCCTCCAGGTACTATCTTGTTATTTCAGATTTTATTTTGCCTTTCACTTTTTCCCTACTGCAGCTTCTTTGCCTTAACAAGAGAGGTTGAACTTTATTGAATCCTACTTTATGTTAACTCTACTTACATTTTAAACCATGCTTAATTGTAAAATAAAACACAGAAACAGAAAGTCACCCAAATCTATTGTATGGCTTAATGAATTATTATAGGGTAAACATCACCCAGGTCAAGAAACAGAACTGTCTCAGATACCCAAGAAGCACCTTCTAGTTGCACCATCCTAATTATAGTCCTTTTCTCCTACCATCATCCTGACTTTTATACTAATGACTTCCTTGCATTTTTCTTTTTACAGTTTTGTCACTAAATATGTATCATTAGACACTAGAGTTTAGCTTACAGTTTTGAAAATTTGACATTATTTTAAGTCTTTAAAAAAATCTCTATGTTCCCCTTCCACCCCTTTCATTTCTTTACAATATATCTGTTAAAAAACCTGGGAAATTTGGTATGTAGAATTTCCCACTGTCTGGATTTTGATGATGCTATCCTTGTGGTACAGTTCAATATGTTTCTTTGTCATGGGTATTTTTTGCACATTATCTACTAAATCCAGAAGGTAGATTTGACTTAAGCTTGATTCTTTTGACAAATCTGAATATAGTATTTGGTATAATTATAATAATATAATATAATTATATATGATATATAATAATATAATATAATAAAATATATATAATATAATAATATGTATATAGAAGTACAAACCTAGTTTTCTTTCTTTTTGTGATTTTAGCAACCATTGATGTTGAATACATATTCATTGGCATTTGTAAATGGTGTTTTCGAATTTACCATATATTTTTTCATTTATTAGAATATTTTTATAAAGAAACACTTCCCTTCATTTCCCATTTGAGTACCTAATGTACAGTTCATATAGGAAAAACTAGACAAATGTTACTTCCATACCTTTGTTTACTAGTTTTTAAGATAATGAGTTTTTTCTCTGTCATCATCAGAAGGTGACCAATGTTTAAAATATTGTGAATTCATGCATTTGAATATAGTTGATAGAGCTCAACTCATTGCAATTTGTCTCATTGTTGAAGCTCATATATTATGTGATTAACCCTATGTAATCT
This sequence comes from Mustela nigripes, assembly GCF_022355385.1. NCBI lineage: Eukaryota > Metazoa > Chordata > Mammalia > Carnivora > Mustelidae > Mustela > Mustela nigripes. The sequence goes on from NC_081569.1 coordinate 93,247,894, forward strand.
TTATGTTACTAGTCATCATTATCTATTAGGGATGGTCTTTTCAATAACTGAGTCTTTTTTTGGACAGACTTCATTCTTTCATCTTCTATTCCTCCTACAGAATGTAAGAAAATTTATGTAATGTAAGTGTTGTAATAAAAGAAACACATGTTCATTGTAAAAACTGTTTAAAAATTAAAAGGGAAATGCCTGGGTGGCTTAGTTGGTTAAGCGTCCAACTCTTGGTTTTGGCTTACCTTGTGATCTAATGGGTTGTGAGATGGAGTCTGGAGTTAGACTGCACACTCAGTGGGAAGTCTGCTTAAAGATTCTTTCCCTCTGCCCCTTCCCCTACTCATACTATCTCTCTCTCTTTATGTCTCTCAAATAAATAAATAAATCTTTCAGAAAATTAAAAAAAAATTAAAACCAGCTTATAACTCACCACTCAAAACTAGCCACTGTCACATTTAGGTCAATAACCTTCCAGAATTTTCTATGCATAATATATAGACTTGAAATCTTACTCTTTGTTCTATTTCACGATATATATGATAAATTTATTTTCATGTGAATAAATAGACTATCTCATTACTTTTAATGTATGGATATAAGTAAATGGACTTTAAGTTTTTATTTTTCCAACAAAAGTAGTGCTACTCAATAGTCACTGAAAACAATGCTATAAGAAATAATTGCTTTTGGGGCCACCTGGGTGGCTCAGTTGGTTGGACGACTACTTTCAGCTCAGGTCATGATCCTGGAGTCACAGGATCGAGTCCCGCATCGGGCTCCCAACTCCATGGGGAGTTTGCTTCTCCCTCTGACCTTCTCCTTGCTCATGCTCTCTCTCACTGTCTCTCTCTGAAATAAATAAATAAAATCTTAAAAAAAAAAAAAAAGAAAAAGAAATAATTGCGTTTGTATTAAAGATGCAGGATATTTCCTGCCCCAACCATGTATCTTTAGAAATTTCTGAATAGACAGTGAAAACAAGGCATTACATCAACCCCTCCTCCCACAACTGGAGTATTAATTAAGGGTTTTATAAGGCAGCTTAACCCAAAGTGATGAGATCAATAGTAGCAATCAGATTTCTTGCTTAACAATTAGGAATTGTGAAGTAATAAACTGTACTAGCCACTGATAATTTAAGTTGGGGGCTGTAGTATACATACTTGATTGTGCACAACTTGAAGTTTATGAGGAAATAAAAAGTCTATTGAAAGAAGAAAAAAATGCAACAGACATACAGAGCACCTACTATGTGCCACTCGAAGTTCTAGCTGTTTGGGATACATCAGTGAATAAAACAATGATCTCTGTTCTCATAGAAAATACATTCTAGAGATGAAAGACAATAAGCAATTGACATTTTAAGTGAGCAATATAGCATATTAGAGTCATATGGAAATAAGGAAAAGGAGGGCAGAATAAGAGAGCTTGGAACACAGGTTGTAGGAGTGGATGATGTGTCTTTTATGAAACAAATGGAGAAACTCATTGACCTCGTTCTGGTAACTCTCCATTTACTAGCTCCAGTTTGCATGAATCCTGTCCAGCTATACTCATTTATAGAGCTTGGCTTTTGTGACATTCAGGTATCCTTCAATAAATCTTTTAAATTTTAATGAGCCTTAATCTGTTTCTGTTCCTTTCAATTTCAAAGAAAACATTCTTAAGTACTAATTTATGCATGCTTATCCAATTACTTTTCTAGGATAATTTCCTGTAAATGGATTACTGGATTAATGATAATTCATATTCAAATTTCTCAGATATTTTTTGACTGAATTTGTGTTTTATCTTCCCAATTCCCAGTAATTTTGAGGGGGGATTATAAATATCCATGTGGCATATTGCTAAACATGTACAGCAGATAGGGTCTCATCAGGAGCCAGAAACCATACCAGTCATTTAAGCAGGTGAAATTGGATATAAAGAATTTTTTTTTATAGATAAAAGGTGGATAACTATTTAAAGAAATAAAATAGAACACCAAAATCTATAGTGGTAGTATCTCCAGAGGGTGGCTACAACCTTGAGAGCTGAGGGGAAAGCCAACAAGGAAGGACCTGAGGAGAAGGTCCTGCAGGGCTCAGAGATTGAGGGTGTGGGTGCCACTGGACCATACTATTCACCTCTATGTTGATGAAGGAGCTTGCCTTGAAAACAGAGCCGCCATTCTCAAGGTTATCTTTGCTGATGGGTACCTTCTCCCGAACTGCCAGGAAAGCAAGTAGCTGCTGGGATCCCAAATGTGGTCAGCGTGTTCTATGACTTAAATACATTAACAGCATAGTTTTGCTATAATAGAAGATAAAGCAAAAAAAAAAAAAAAAAAAAAAAAAAAAGATCCTTTTGCTTTTCTCTATACAAAATAGTGTATTTGGGTACCATCCTATTTGACCTGAAGCTATTTTGAGCATGAGAAAAATTTCCAATATTTTAGAAATTCCATCTTTGGGCTATAATTCTGTATCACTATCTGGCAAAGTGATGGAATAGTTTGTTTCATCATTCAGTTTTACCACCCGAGTGAAAACCAGATAGTGCTTGAGTCCAGAGAGAATTTTATTGATTTAAGTTTAATACTGTGTATTAATCTTGCTGTGAACAGCCTTTCCTACTCATCAGATTCGCTATATACTGCTTACAATTATTTTCCATGTATAACCCACAAGCCTTTTCAAATGCATTTGTCTCAAGGGAATCCAAAAGCTTAGAAACATTCTAGTGTGTATTTCAGTGGTTGCAATTTCAAGGTGTAGCAACACCTGGTGAGACCATCACAATTTATCTGCTATCTCTTAGGGATGTAGTGAATTGTCCAATGAACGAGATATTTTTTTCTGTATTTATTTCTCCTTTTTCCTCCACACTGCACCTGCTCAACAAATTATACTAGTATAAAGAAAGAAAATTATTCTAAAATGGTATTTGACTACAAGTGTTATTTATATAGAATGGTAATCACTGCTGATTTTTTTAAATGAGTAAGAGCCTTCCTCTTATTAGCATCCTACATTATACTGTCTGAATTCAAACTCCCATCATTTCTGACTGGGACTATTAATTTAGCCTACTAAATTGTGTCTATACTCTATTCTTGGGTGCCCCAAATCTGCCCTCCATTCTTGGATCTGTGGGGTCTTTCCAAAACACCCTATCTTATTCCATATCAGCTTTTCTCCAGGGTTTAAAATCTCTTGGTTGCTCCCCAGTGACTAAATTCCTTTGTGAGAAGACCATCATTCCCAGCTGCTTAACCCCTTATATTCTATGCCTCAGTTGCCTGACCCATTGGCTGTTTTGCACAAGTGCGTGCTATTTTGTGCCCAGTGGGTTTCTACTTCTGCTTCCATATACCAGACTAATGTTTGCCATAAAGATGTTTTGGAAAGATCTGTACCACCAGTGTTTTATTGCAATACTCATTCAGACATTTCAAATATCTGAGTACTTACTGTATGCATCAATAGAGAATAGAGTGATGAGGTGAAAAGATCGGAAATTTTGAGAAGATGTCTGACTGAAGTACTGTTGAGCAGTACTTATAGTGGAGAAAAACTAATTCTTTGAACATAGGAACACGACATTTTTCAGTTAAAACTCTTTTCACTTTTGAAGCAAAACCTGATAGGCAACAGCGGGTTAACCTGCTTTTTTGCCTTTTGGGTATAGGAGATATATTTAGGTGAAAGGAAATGATGATTCTTGAAAAAATCAATTTCTTTTTATCAAATCTCTGAAAATGAAAAAGGCTCACAATATTTGCAATTCCTTGGAAAATAGTCTGTATTCAGTAGTGGTTTTTGATCATGTATTAACCCATATTGATCAAATCAAAGTGTCACAATGGCTCATTGTTTTTTATTTTGTTCTGTTTTGGTTATCACTTTATGTCTGAATACATGGACTATATTTGTGATTTAAATTACTCTTTAAATATTCATAGTAAAACCTTGACAGAGACAACAAAAATAGAATAGAAGTATACAATTGTTTTCAGTATGGAAAGGAATTTTAAAAAAGAGAAAAGATCTTTATCTTTTATAGAATGAATTAGTGTGCAATTTGCATGACTCTTTTGCAACTTAATGGCAATTCCAAATGTAATATAAGATGTAATGTATCTGGAATTTTTAACTGACTTTTAAAAATAAGGATATTTAAAAATCATGGACAGCCTTACAGTGAAAATCAAAGTGTATGTCAGAAATTGTGTGAAGGTTAGGATTATGGGAATCTCAATAGTGCTGTAGTTTGTCCAATCAAAGTTGATATGGTTATGTCATACCTTATAGTATGTGGCCCATTCCAGTTTTGATATGAATTTCAGATGCCCGGTACCAAAACTGAAACTGAAGTCTACCTGAAGAGCAATATTTACTTTTATTTAATAATTGAAGATTTCACATGACTTAACAGCTAAACCTACCACACAAATTGGTTGATAAAAATTTTAGTTTCGACAACATTAGAATAAGAACAAAAAAATTCTAATTACATTAACTGTACCAAAAAGATTTAAAGTGCATTAGAATCCAATGGGCAAAATGGGTGAAGGAGAGTGGGAGATACAGGCTTGGAATGAGTGTCACAGGAATAAAAGGCATGGCAGAAGCAATAGAGTCAATAATATTTTAATAGTGTTGTATGGTGACAGATGGTACACTTGTGAAGAGCATAGCATAATGTATAAACTTCTAGAACTACCATGTCATACACCTGAAACTAATGTAAACTTGTGTGTCAACTATACTAAAAAAACTTTTTATAAATGTATTAAAAGGAATAAAAGTAAGGTTCCAGTTGAATATATAGCATAAAGCAACTATTTACACAAAAACTTACATGACTAATGCTAATAATGATGATAATGGTGATAATAATAGAAGGAAAAAGGAGAATTCAATGGGATAACAGATATTAGTGCCTGTTCATGTTTCTACGGCCCCAAATCTTATACCTAGTACAAGAAGGTGGTGATGGAATGGGTCTCCCATATGTTTAAAAGCAATCACTCCAGAAAAGAAGAGATGGGATGAACCAGAATGAAACTTTCTCTGAAAATGGTTTAAAGAGTTGCCCTTCCCTACACTTATATATTAGATGTAGATTATTCAGTTTTGGACACTTGGTGCTTTGTCAAAAAATAGAATATTTTTGTTCTTTTAGAGTCTCATTAAGCTTCCATACTTCCCAGCATCTCATTAGAGTTCCAGAAGATATTAAATATAAAACTAGATTTTTTAAAAAGTTGCTGAGTTAGTGTTCCATTCATGCTCAAGTTAGACAAAGCCCGCAGACACCATTTCGTTGAGTTCTTTCTGACATTCTTTTGGCGTGTGTGTGTGTGTTTTCTCAAAAACTAAAGAACTCACTGTTGAAACAGGAATGATGTGTGACTTAGCCCATACACTCAGAGTGATAACTTTTGGATAAAGCATAGGGCAGTGAATTTGGCCAGAAAGAAGGACTAACAGAAGGAAAAAAACCCATGTTCAGTCCACTTTGATGTGGCCCATTTACCTGGTCAGGCTGTGTGAAAGAGTCTGGGAGTTCCAGATCCTTGTTAACCAGCTGTCAAAATACTCTCAGAAAAATTAGCCTGCCTAAATGCTTTTGTTGTGATGTGTTCTAACCCTCCTGTGTCACACTTTGTTCTGGCCTCAAAGTGCTCGGGATAGTTTCAGGAAGATCGTGGAGACAGAAAACACTTTGCTGGGAAGGTGGCTTTGGGGGAGGAGGTAGTAGATAGGTTCTGTTTGATAATTTTGTATCCTAAGGGGCATATTTTTACTATGTCTGATTAGTCCCCAATCCCATGAAAGGAAGTCAGACAGAAGATTCAGAAAAATTAAAAATTCACAAATAAGTGGTCTCACAAAGAGGCAGTAAAAGTCAGGATCTGTGGAAACTAGGAATGAGAAATTATTAAAAAAAAGAAATTATGATAATTTTGTAAGAGAATCAGTAAGAAGACACAGGAATGGGGTTGATTAAAGGAAGAGAGATAGAAATATTGAGAAAAAAATAAAGTAGATGAACAAACATCCAATTTTCTTCACATTCAGTAAAGCTTTCATGCCTGTTTTTCACATTTTGTCTGTTGTTCACAGAAAAATTTGTCTGTGATATTAGAGCCCCTATCAATAGGAAATGTTCAGATTTTCTGATTCTGCATCTTCTGATCATGAATGGTTCCTCTCACGTGGATTGGCCCCTTAGAGATGTTCTTGTAACTGCATTTCTCCTGCTAATCAACCTGGCAGGGCTTGGAGGTTATTAACACTGGCCTACTTTCAAAAGTCCTGAGCTGAAGCCCCAGGACATCTAGTTGTATAGAGAAACCCAGACAGAGGAAATGGCAGTTCTTCTATGTCTTTATGGGGAAGAAATCATCCCTGTTAATTAAGTGAAGAGTTTGAAAGGTGCTTGGGAGAATTGTTTGTAGCTCTCCTGCAGAAAAAGTTTTCTTTGTCATGTCTTTGGAAGTCGAGGCTCCTGGTCAAGTTTTTCCTTTGTGAATTAGAATCCGAAGTTTTTCCACTAAGGAAAACTAATTCTTTGCAACTAAATAAGTATAAATAAAAATCATAGATCTCAAATGTAGGTTTGGGTTATCTACCTCTTAATTAGAGCAATTAGAGCTCTAAGGTTTAGAGAGCAAAAGCAGTGACATACATCATAGTCAAAAGCCCAATTTTTAACAGATTTTTAACTGCCATTTGTGTGATCTCTCCTTGGTTATCTGCTACAAGTTCTGGGGGTTGAAAATAGTGTCTACGGTTAGATAGGGCACCAGACCCTGGGCCTACCACTCCTTTAGTCTGTGTGTTGCTGCAGAGTTGCTGGCTTGTTTAGAGGGCATTACCATTTTGCCCATTAAGGAAAATGGAAGGGCGGCTCTGGCATACCAAAGTAAGTCTTCCACTGTCTGCTAAACAATGGAAAGAGCTTGCATTTTGGAGCCAAAGCTGGGTTCAAATTTCTGTCTGACCTCTTTCTCATTGTGTGGACCCGAGAAAGATTACTTATTTCTTCAACTCTCATAAGAAATATGAGAATTTTGTACATTGGTTGTGTTGTTTGAGGTGTTGCCATGAACCTGGTAAGCAATTTTTAAATAAGAGCTACTTTAGTATTTAGGCATTGATTAATAAAGTGTTGTCCCTTTGAATCTCTTCTTAGAATTGAAGTCATCTACTGTTTATATACATCTTCATTCTTAAATCAGGTACTTAAAGATTCAGCCATTTGAAGAAATGGATTTACTGGGTCTTCAAATTATTTGTATGCAAATTTTCACAGAGGAGGGGTTAAATTGCATTTTGAGCATCCATTATCTCCAAGGTCATCTTCTCAAACACCCCCTTCCCCCCATTATACTGGCTATTAGGGAGAACTACATACGTTGCGCTCTGATTTCTATCTGAACTGTTGTAGCTATTGCACAAAATGTTGCTGACTTCTCTTTCTTTATCCTCTACCTTGGAATTCAATATAAGCCTATGTACAGCAATGCCTACCCCCCTTACGTGGTAGACTGACTACTTCTCTCTTTCATAGTTTCTAACTAAGCCTTCCTTTACATTTAGAGTCCCTAAGTTAAATTCAGTCTCCCTTGGCTATTGTCATCTGCATTGGTATAAGTACTAATTGTTCAAGGTCACATAAGATTACCTTTTTAATAGCCTTTAATTCTTCCAGCTGTTTTATAACTTGGATCCTGCCACAGACTTTTAAAGTTGGCAGGATTCTTTTCACCTAAATACTTAAACTATGTGAAACAAGAATTTCAAACAAAAATATACTGAGGATTCTTCATATTAAAATCATTTGTTTCTGATGCTGTAATTATGTATCATGTTTCAACTAAGTAGTAAATACATAAATAAAGATACCTATTTTTGCAGAAATAGAATAAAATTAACAAGAAAAGAAATTCTGGTTATTGACCAGACTTTGGAAAGGGTCTCTATAAAGCAGGGGTTGGCAAAAGATAGCCTGTCAAATCTGGCCCACTGTCTCTGTAGGGCCTGCAACCCAAAAATTGTTTTTACATTTTTAAGTGGATTTAAAAACATCAAAAGTAGAACAGCATTTTTCAAAAAATAGAAAAATATTTTACAATGCACAAAAATAACATAAACCCCAAATTTTAGTGTCATAAATAGAGTTTTGTTGGAACACAATCAGTCTCAGTTGTTTACATTGACTGTAGTTGCTCCCGTGCTGTATCGGCATAGTTCAATGGTTGCAAAAGAGATTGTATGCATGATCTGCAAAGCCTAAAATATTTACTAGCTGACCCTTTAGAGGGAAAGCTTGCTGGCCTCTTGTCTAAAGACTTCCCTGTAGGGAATTGTCATTTATCTATTTTATGATTTATATTATACTTTCCTAAGTGTTTAAGCTTCTTCCATGTTATTAAATGATTTGTCTAACACACTATGTAAGCAGCAGAGCTTGGGTTTTACATACCTTCTCAACAAGACAAACCTTGTACATTTAATGGAAAAAAAAAAGTTCATGTTGGAAGAAAAACTTGTATTTTAGACATATACAATAATTTTTCTCTTTCAACTACCCAACAGGATTTATTCAGACCCAGGGATTTTCCAAGTAATTTATAAGGACCTTATCCTTGGATTATTTACAATATAATAGATTGAGGAATAAATACATTCATGAAATAGCTGGTGCAATATGGGGTGGGTCCATAATATCAAGCTGTAGATTTTGTACACACATGCAAGTGAATGCAGCAGAAAGGGTAGTATTAAGTGGAGATAACCTGGAAAAAAGTTAAAGGGTAGTATTTTCCTTCTAACTTTTGTGATGTGTGCTTTTAAATTTTGTCATAAAGATTTAAAATGACATCAAACATAAAATGGAAACTGTTAGATAAACTAAGATAAATCAGCTTTATGTATCTTCTTTCATACTAGTATCTGAATAAATGATATTCAATAAGTGGTAGTTATCATTACTTTATGATATTTTCAGTGGAAAACAGATTGAAAATTCCTGTAGATAGGGAAAGCATATTTGAAGAGTAAATGACTAATTTTATAATTATATATGTATTTTTATATATATATATGTGTGTGTGTATATATATACATATATACATATCTGTATATATGTATATATATATAAAATGGCAAAATTTGATCATCTTATAATTAGGTATTGATTATCTACTTTTGGCCAAAACTTTGATGTGGTATAAAAAACTGTACTGTGGGCAGGTTGCAGCAGCTGTTGTGGGGAGAGGCAGTGGAAGCAGAAGGAGCCTCAACGGTGGGCAGGCCAGCTTCGGGAAGGTTCTCCGTGGATTGTGCACCACAGTGGCCAGCAGGCAAAGGCATGTGCCTGCCCTGCAGATACGATGCCTAAGAGGAGGGTCAGTTCCGCCAAGGGAATGTCAAAGGAGGGCTCCAAGAGGATATTAGCGACATTGCCAGCCAAATATACTTCTGCAAAAGTGTAAACGAAGCCAAAAAAGGTGGCAGAAAAGGATCAATCTTCAGACAAGTGCAAACAAAGGGGGAAAGGGGAGCAAAGGGAAAACCAGCTAAAGTGGCTACCAAGAAACAAAGAAGACTTACTTGCAGAAAATGGAGAAACTGAAAACAAGGAGAGCCCAGTCTCTGACAAAGCAGAAGAGAAGGAAGCCAAGTCTAAATATCATCTACCATATCTTTTTGCAGACAGTGGTCCCTGTCTCCTTTCTTGTGCACTCCAGGGGAACATTTCTGTTAACTATTTTTTAAATGTAAGTTTTTAGTAGCTCTAGAAATATTTTTAAGAAGGAGGGAATTCCACCTCATCCTATTTTTTAAGTATAAATGCTTTTTTTTTTAAGAGAGTTAATTTGCTGGTTGTTTCGTTTTTGGTACACCCAGAAAATAGTGGGATATTGAATTTGAGAGGCTTTGATTGTCTTGGGTGTCATCTTACCATCCCATAGATATAGTTTTTATGTCCTATAATACCAAGCATACTAAATGGCACTTTGGAGTCAGTCGTGCATTTAATATGTCTTGGACATTTTAAATTACTTCTATTCCCATGTTGTTTTGGGTAGAATTGCTTCCTAAAGAAAACCACTTTTTGATCTTGGCTCTCCCTTCAGAATTTTGTGCATTCTGAGACATCTTGGTCGTGGTAGTCCACTTACATTAGTAACTTAGTTAATGTGCTGTGCAAGACTGAAAATTTGTGTATGTAGTGCATACTCTATTAAATTGTCAATTGATGGGACTCAGCAATGTAACAGCACATCAACAGTTGAAGATAATGGTACTTGATAGACTGTTAAGGAAAATTTGCCTCCAAATTTTCTGCTGGAAGATCACTGGAAGAACTTTTAGAAAAGAATCACAGCCAGGTGATTTTATAGATTTTTAGTCCGTATGTTAAGAATTGTGTACAAATTGAAATATCTGGACTGATCCTCAGAACAACCCAAAAAACCTCAATTATGAAAAATACTGTACTGTGATGTAGCAACAAATATTATAAAAGCTTTTTATTAAGGATAGTTTGAAACATATGCAAAGTAGAGAGAATAGTATAATGAACCCTTTGTGTAACCATCACCCAGCATCAAAATTACCATTTTCATTTTTAGAAAGCTCCTACCGACCACTGGAATATTTTAAATTATGTGCCTGCAAATAGTGCCTATATGGGTCTCAAAAAGGTAACCACTTAAAAAAATAACATTATCACAACTAAAAATAATATTAAGTCATAATCCAAATAAAGGACATACATTTGAAATTAGTTAGTATGTCCTTAAATTTATAATTTCCCTGCCCCTCCTTTTTGTCCAAGAAATATTTATTGAAGAACCCAGGGCATTGGATCTGAAGACTTCCCTAAATTATTAATTTTGAGGACTGTACCACACTGGTGTTATCTAAAATGTTCCTTTGTTTCCTATATTTACCTTAAAAGGTATTTGGAAATAGAGGATTGATCAAATTCATTTTCAATTTTAGAACAAGAATACTTCATAGAAAGGTCCATCAAGAGGCCGGTGAATATTGTGCATCTTTCTTTTTATGATTTGGGGGACCTGATCCTTGCCTACAACCATTATTTCATTGGGGTGACATTATAATTCCATCATTCTTTTTTAACTTATTAGTTGGAAAACTTATATAAAGGGAATCTTCTCATCACCTTCTCACACATACATACATATTAAACATACTTCTTTGATTATGTTTTCAATCAATTGCAGTTATTATTATTATTGCTCAAAATAATCCATTTAAAAAATTATTCCATTTTTGGAAAGTGGGAGTTTAGCTACAAAATTTTAAACATTTTTTTAAAAGATTTTATTTATTTATTTGTCAGAGAGAGTGAGCACCGGCAGAGGGAGAGGGAGAAGCAGGCTCCCTACTGAGCAAGGAGCCCGATGTGGAACTCGACCCCAGGATGCTGGGATCATGACCTGAGCTGAAGGCAGCCACTTAACCAACTGAGCCACCCAGGTGTCCCAAAATTTTAAACATTTTTAAAAGTTTCCCTTAATATATGTCATGAGAGTTTCTGTGTGTGGCTTCCTAAGTCTACCTGGGCACAAAATTATTAACTACTATCTTGTGCCTCTGAGTTCCAAGGTGCACTCTTTGGGAAATGTTGGAATAGCTAATGTCCAAGTCTGTCTTAATTCTGAAGTTGTATTGTAAATGACAAAATGTGTCAGAAATCAAATTTTCTCTTTTCCATGTGGAACCTGCCCTCTTCTGTCTTCTTCTGCTCAATCATTGAAGCTGACTTTAACTCATTGCAATTATCTTAGGGAGAAATATTCTCAGATATCAGACTTCAGATTGGATGTGAATTTTGGTTGCCATCATTTTCTGAAAAGACCTGGAGAAAAGGAGGTCTGGCCTTATCAATATAGACAAAAGGAAACTCTTGGGAAGATTAGTATAATATTGGAGTATTAGATAATTAACTTAGAAGAATGAGAATTTGAAGTCATATAAAATAGAGAGCAAAACCTAAAACAGGGCAATCCTTATGGAAATAGAAAATGAAAGAATAAAGTTACTCCTTATCAACTAGAAGGATTTTGACTCCAGCACATATATTTAACATCACCAGGGCTTCTTGTTTATGGACCTGGGAACTATCTTGCACTAGGTCTGCCACTAAATGGGTCACCCTCAGTAAATCACATGGGCCACAGCTTCTTAATGTGCAAAGTGAGAGTGTTTCACTAGATGATTCCCAAGGTCCCCTTCTGTTCTAAATCAGTGATCCCTATGAAATGTGTTTAAAAAGCATCTGTGTTTTATATACTATTGGTGTATGGAGAAACAAAGTAAACCAGACCTTCCTTCTTTTCAAATATATTTATATTCTTAAGAATAAACTTAGCTTAAAATATGGGCTGGAATTTTCCTGAAGATATTGGTAATGTGCTTAGTGAAAATAGTGTGGGGTTGGGAAAGAAGTTTAGAATTAAAAGAAGGTTAGGATAGAGCTCTACAGATCATTTTTTTCTCTCTCAAATATATCAATGAAGAAATAATTCAAGGTAATTATTAGCAACAGGGTAATACAGCAAATATTCTGAACATAAATAATTTGGATTATTTGAAGAAAACACAAGAATAGGCAACAGCAGGGCAAGAACATGGACTCTGGGACAAGCATAGTATTTAAGATAGTTTTCTACAATGTGAGAAAGACCTTATGGGCAGGCTGGGACATCATTTCTGGGACATCATCAGATTTTTATTTTCAACTCCCAGCATGTTCTTTTACTAACCTTTTTCTTTTTAATTGCATTCTCATTTTATCCAAGCCAACAGCTTCAAAATTACTGTGCTTTTCATTTCATGCAGTCAGTTTGCAAATAGAGCATGTCTGGACAAAGAGAATTAAAAAAAAAAAAAGCATACCAAATAAATGTTAACTTTGATTCTGTGACAAAATGTCTGTAAACACAGCAAAACTTAGTCATGGTCCTACATGAAGTGGCTTTATTAAGCTACCTATCTGATCATGGCTATGCCCAAAATAAAGCTTTAAAGCTCCCTAAAAATATTTACTAGTTGAAGCAATCAAAGGTAAATGACCTTAATGTATATTTCCAGCAGAGAACTAGACACTCTAGTGGACTTGAGGAAACAAAAGTAGTCCAAGTGTTCAGTGGTACTAAATAGAGCAACCAATTTTTTATTTCTTATCTCAGGCCTGCAAAACTATTACATAAAGCAGTTATAAGTAGTGTCCACTTTTACTATGGTGTTTGGAATTAAAATGTTCTTCCTTAGTTTTAATCTGCAATTGCAAACACCACATTCCCCTTTTGCTTGTCATATCCTTAGGGCTTTGTTCTGCCAAATTGTTGGCTCACTACTTTTCATGGTAATTTATAGAACCCAGTTCACTTAGTGTCACCATAGGTTATAAATGAAAATGGAAACAATTTTCTCTTAAGAAATCTTTCTGAAACAAAATGCAAATAACATATTGAAACAAACTAAAGCTATTTAAAAAAGCAGTGCAGTATAATTGTAGGAGTTGTAGTACAACAAACTTCTTTTTTCTTAATAGTCTCACTCTGTCAGATTTTCTTCCTCCCTTAAATTAAGATAATTTCTCTTAGGAACATTTTATCTATTTGTTTTTCTCAATTAGTTAGCGTAAAGCCTCTGGATTGTGGTGGTGGAGTTATTCCTGAGGATTTGAAAATCTGTCTATATACCAAGTATTGTCCCTACACTGAATAACCTGTTTTTCACATTGATGGACTACCTGTTTTTATTTATTTATATATATATTTTAATGTTTCAAGTTTTATTTAAATGCTAGTTAAAAAACAGTATAATATTAGTTTCAGGACTAGAATTTATTGATTCATCACTTACATACAATACCCAATGCTCAACACATCAAGTGCCCTCCTTCATACCATCACTCATTTAGTTCATTCTCCCATCTGTCTTCCCTCCAGCAACCCTCAGTTTCTTCTCCATAGTTAAGAGTCTCTTAAGGTATGCCTCAGTCTCTTTTTTATCCCTTTCCCCTGTGTTTATCTCTATTGTTTCCTCAATTCCACACATGAGTGAAATCATGTGGTATTCATCTTTGACTGACTTATTTCCCTTAGCATAATATATTCTAGCTCTATCTGTGTCATTGCAAATAGTAAAACTTCAATCTTTGTGATGGCTGGTAATATTCCATATATATATATATATATATATATATATATATATATATATACTGATGAATGGACAAAGAAGAGAGTGTGTGTATGTGTGTGTGTGTGTATGTGTGTATATCTCCAAGCTAAATGGTCTTTTCTGGTTCCATATAAATTTTAGGGCTATTTATTCCATTTCTTTGAAAAAATGGATGGTATTTTGATAGGAATTGCATGAAATATGTAGATTGCTTTAGGTAGCATAGACATTTTCACAATATTTA
>NC_081569.1:93262447-93279635 GCF_022355385.1 Mustela nigripes
TGAGTATAGATTCTGTGCCTCTTTGGTTAGGTTTATTCCTAGGTATCTTATGGTTTTGGGTGCAATTGTAAATGGGATGGACTCCTTAATTTTTCTTTCTTCTGTCTTGTTGTTGGTGTAGAGAAATGCAACTGATTTCTGTGCATTGATTTTATATCCTGACACTTTACTGAATTCCTGTACAAGTTCTAGCAGTTTTGGAGTGGAGTCTTTGGGGTTTTCCTCATAGAGTATCACATCATCTGCGAAGAGTGATAGTTTGACTTCTTTGCCGACTTGGATGCCTTTAATTTCCTTCTGTTGTCTGATTGCTGAGGCTAGGACTTCTAGTACTATGTTGAATAGCAGTGGTGATAATGGACATCCCTGCTGTGTTCCTGACCTTAGCGGAAAAGCTTTCAGTTTTTCTCCATTGAGAATGATATTTGCAGTGGGTTTTTCCTAGATGGCTTTGATAATATTGAGGTATGTGCCCTCTATCCCTACACTTTGAAGAGTTTTGATCAGGAAGGGATGTTGTACTTTGTCAAATGCTTTTTCAGCATCTATTGAGAGTATCATATGGTTCTGTTCTTTCTTTTATTAATGTATCATATCACATTGATTGATTTGCAGATGCTGAACCAACCTTGCAGCCCTGGAATAAATACCACTTGGTAATGGTGAATAATCCTTTTAATGTACGGTTGAATCCTATTGGCTAGTATTTTGGTAAGAATTTTCGCATCTGGGTTCATCAAGGACATTGGTCTGCAGTTCTCTTTTTGATGGGATCCTTGTCTGGTTTTTGGGATCAAGGTGATGCTGGCCTCATAAAATGAGTTTGGAAGTTTTCCTTCCATTTCTATTTTTTGAAACAGTTTCAGGAGAATAGGAATTAATTCTTCTTTAAATGTTTGGTAGAATTTTCCTGGGAAGACTTCAGGCCCTAGACTTTTGTTTGTTTGGAGATTTTTGATGACTGTTTCCAACTCCTTACTGGTTATGGGTCTGTTCAGGTTTTCTATTTCTTCCTGGTTCAGTTGTGGTAGTTTATATGTTTCTAGAAATGCATCCATTTCTTCCAGATTGTCAAATTTGTTTGCATAGAGTTGCTTATAATATGTTCTTATAATAGTTTGTATTTCTTTGGTGTTAGTTGTGTTCTCTCCTCTTTCATTTATGATTTTATTTGGGTCCTTTCTCTTTTCTTTTTGATAAGTCTGGCAAGGGGTTTATCAATCTTATTAATTCTTTCAAAGAACCGGCTCCTAGTTTCATTGATTCATAGAATCCTAGTTTCTATTGTTTTTTTTTGGTTTCTATTTCATTGATTTCTGCTCTGATCTTTATTATTTCTCTTCTCCTGCTGGGTTTAGGGTTACCTTCTTGTTCTTTCTCCAGCATCTTTAGGTGTAGGCTTAGGTTGTGTACTTGAGACCTTTCTTGTTTTTTGAGAAAGGCTTGTATTGCTATATATTTTCATCTCAGGACTGCCTTTGCTGTGTCCCACAGATTTTGAACCATTGTGTTTTCATTCTCATTTGTTTCCATGATTTTTTTCAATTCTTCTTTAATTTCCTGGTTGACCCATTCATTCTTTAGAAGGATGCTCTTTAGTCTCCATGTATTTGGGTTCTTTCCAAATTTCCTCTTGTGATTGGGTTCTAGCTTCAGAGCACTGTGGTCTGAAAATATGCAGGGAATGATCCCAATCTTTTGATACCGGTTGAGACCTGATTTAGGACCCAGGATGTGATCTATTCTGGAGAATGTTCCATGTGCACCAGAGAAGAATGTGTATTCTGTTGCTTTGGGATGAAATGTTCTGAATATATCTGTGATGTCCATCTGGTCCAGTGTGTCATTTAAGGCCTTTATTTCCTTGCTGATCTTTTGCTTGGATGATCTGTCCATTTCAGTGAGGGGAGTGTTAAAGCCCCCTACTATTATTGTATTAATGTTGATGTGATTCTTTGATTTTGTTATTAATTGGTTCATATAATTGGCTGCTCCCATGTTAGGGGCATAGATATTTAAAATTGTTAGATCTTCTTGTTGGACAGATCCTTTGAGTATGATATAGTGTCCTTCCTCATCTCTTATTATAGTCTTTGGCTTAAAATCTAATTGATCTGATATAAGGATTGCCACTCCTGCTTTCTTCTGATGTCCATTAGCATGGTAAATTCTTTTCCACCCTCTCACTTTAAATCTGGAGGTATCTTCGGGTCTGAAATGAGTTCTTGTAAGCAACATACAGATGGGTTTTGTTTTTTTATCCATTCTGATACCCTGTGTCTTTTGATTAAGGCATTTAGCCCATTAACATTCAGGGTAATTATTGAGAGTTATGAATTTAGTGCCATTGTATTGCCTGTAAGGTGACTGTTACTGTATATTGTCTTTTTTTTTTAAAGATTTTATTCATTTATTTGAGAGAGAGAGAGATCACAAGTAGGCAGAGAGGCAGACAGAGAGAGGGGGGAAGCAGGCTCCCCACTGAGCAGACAGCCCGATGCGGGGCTTGATCCCAGGACCCTGAGATCATGACCTGAGCCGAAAGCAGAGGCTTAACGCACTGAGCCACCCAGGCGCTCCACTGTATATTGTCTTTATTCCTTTCTGATCTACTACTTTTAGGGTCTCTCTTTGCTTAGATGACCCCTTTCAATATTTCCTGTAGAGCTGGTTTTGTGTTTGCAAATTCTTTCAGTTTTTGTTTGTCCTAGAATCTTTTTATCTCTCTTTCTATTTTCAATGATAGCCTAGCTGGATATAGTGTTCTTGGCTGCATGTTTTTTTTTGCTTAGTGCTCTGAATATATCATGCCAGTTCTTTCTGGCCTGTCAGGTCTCTGTGGATAAGTCTGCTGCCAATCTAATATTTTTACCATTGTATGTTACAGACTTCTTTTCCCGGGCTGCTTTCAGGATTTTCTCTTTGTCACTAAGACTTTTAAGTTTTACTATTAGGTGACAGGGTGTGGACCTATTCTTGTTCATTTTGAGGGGGGTTCTCTGCGCCTCCTAGATTTTGATGCTTGTTCCCTTTGCCATATTAGGAAAATTCTCTCCAATAATTCTCTCCAATATACCTTCTGCTCCCCTCTCTCTTTC
The DNA here is from genome assembly GCF_022355385.1 of Mustela nigripes. Classification (NCBI taxonomy): domain Eukaryota; kingdom Metazoa; phylum Chordata; class Mammalia; order Carnivora; family Mustelidae; genus Mustela; species Mustela nigripes. The sequence goes on from NC_081569.1 coordinate 93,265,546, forward strand.
TTCTTCTTCTGGAATCCCAATTATTCTAATGTTGTTTCCTCTTATGGTGTCACTTATCTCTCGAATTCTCCCCTCGTGGTCCAGTAGCTGTTTGTCCCTCTTTTGCTCAGCTTCTTTATTCTCTATCATTTGGTCTTCTATATCACTAATTCTTTCTTCTGCCTCATTTATCCTAGCAGTGAGAGCCTCCATTTTTGATTGGACTTCATTAATAGCTTTTTTGATTTCAACTTGGTTAGATTTTAGTTCTTTTATTTCTCCAGAAAGGGCTTTTATATCTCTCGGGAGGGTTTCTCTAATATCTTCCATGCCTGGCTAGAACCTTTAGAATCATCATTCTGAACTCTATATCTGACATATTACCAATGTCTGTATTGATTAGGTCCCTAGCCTTTGGTACTGCTTCTTGTTCTTTTTTTTGTGTTGAATTTTTCCGTCTTGTCATTTTGTCCAGATAAGAGTATATGAAGGAGCAAGTAAAATACTAAAAGGGTGGCAAAGACCCCAGGAGAATATGATTTAACCAAATCAGAAGAGACCCCAAATCGTGGGTGGGGGGAAGGGGATAAAAAGAGGTTTAGAAAAAAAAGAAACAATTAAAAGAAGAAAATGAATAAAGAAAAAATATAAAAAAGAAATATATATATATTAGATAAACTAGTTAAAAAACGTTAAAAAAGGAAAGGGTAAAAAAATTTAGCAGCAGAAGAAAAAAAATTGATAAAAAAAACCAAATTAAATTAACTGCAAGACTAATGATGGGGAGAAAGCCATGAGTTCAGTGCTTTGCTTTCTCCTCCTCTGGAATTCTACTGCTCTCCTTGGTATTGTACCTGCACTCCTTGGAAGGTGAACTTGGTCCTGGCTGGTTTTCTTGTTGATCTTCTGGGGGAGGGGTCTGTTGTGGTGATTCTCAAGTGTCTTTGCCCCAGGCGGAATTGCACCACTCTTACCAGGGGCCAGGCTGAGTAATCCACTCGGGTTCGCTTTTGGGAGCTTTTGTTCCCTGAGCACTTTCCATAGAGTTCTGGAGGACGGGAATGAAAATGGTGGCCTCCCAGTCTCTGGCCTGGGGGAGCCGAGAGCTTGGGGCCCCACTCCTCAGTGCGCCCTTAGAGAATAGCGCCCAATTACCTCCGTCTCCCTGGCCTCTGGCTGCGCTCCGACCTCACCAAGCCTGCGACCAGTTCAAGGTAACCCCAGCTGAGAGCTCACTCCTTGGCTCTGTCTCTGTAGCTGGCTTCCCCGTTCTAATACCCGCAAGCTCTGCAACACTCAGACACCCCCGATCCTTCTGTGACCCTGCGGGACCTGAGGCTACTCTGACCCCGTGTGGGCTTTACCCCAGTTGAGCCTCTGGAGCGATGTCCCTCAGTAGAACAGACTTTCAAAAGTCTTGATTTTGTGCTCCGTTGCTCTGCTGCTTGCTAGGAGCAGGCCCCTCCCCCCGCAGTCTATCTTCCCGTAGCTTTGGATTCACTTCTCCGCCAGTCCTACCTTTCAGAAAGTGATTGATTTTCTGTTTCTAGAATTGCTATTCTTCTTGTCTTCGATCTCCCATTGGATTTGTAGGGGTTTGCAATCTTTAGATAAGCTATCTAACTGATCTCCTGCTACCTAATGTAGCCTCCTCCTCCCTCATCAATTTCTTTTATAAGTGTTCTGTAGTTTTCAAAGTATAGATATTTTACTTCTTTGATTGGTTTATCAATTGGGTATCTTAAAGTGTTTGGTATAACTGTAAATGAGATCAATTCCTTAATTTCTTTTTCTGCTGCTTCATTTTTGGTGTTCAGAAATGCAACAGTTTTCTGTATGTTGATTTTTTATCCTGCAGCTTTACTGAATCCCTGTACCAGTTCTAGCAACTTTTTTGGTTCAGTCTTTCAGGTTTTCTACAGAGAGTATTATGTCATCTGGGAATAGTGAAAGTTTAACTTTTTTCTTGGCAATTGGGTGCCTTTTATTTCTTTTTGTTGTCTGATTGGTCAGGCTATGACTTCCAGTACTGTGTTAAATAACAATGGTGAAAGTGGACATCCCTGTCTTATTCCTGATTATAGAGAAAAAGCTCTTAGTTTTTCCCCACTGAAGATTTTATTGGATGTGGCCTTTCATATATGGCTTTTATGATGTTGAGATATGTTCCCTCTTTCCCTACTTTAAGGGTTTTATCTTTTGATTGGAGCATATAGTCCATTTACATTCAGAATGATTATTGATAGATATGGATTCAGTGCCATTATATTACTTGTAAAGTTGATATTCCTGTAGATTTTCACTGTTCCTTTCTAGCCTTTGTTGCTTTTGCTCTTTCTTTCCCAGTGAAAGAGTCCCTTTACTATTTCTTGGTCACAAATTGCTTTAATTTTTGTTTGTCTGGGAAACTCTTTATATCTCCTTCTATTCTGAATGGCAGCCTTGCTGGATAGAGTATTCTTGGTTGCATATTTTTTCTTTTCTTTTCTTTTTTTAAAGATGTTTTATTTATTTGACAGGGAGAGAGAGACCACAAGTAGGCAGAGAGGCAGGCAAAGAGAAAGTGGGAAGCAGGCTTCCTGTCAAGCAGAGAGCCTGATTTGGGGCTCGATCCCAGGACCCTGAGATCAAGACCCGAGCCGAAGGCAGAGGCTTAACCCACTGAGCCACCCAGATGCCCTGGCTACAGATCTTTTCTGTTCAGCACATTGAATATATCATGTCACTTTCTTCCTGTTCTGTGGAGAGTTTTGTTGATAACTTTATTTGTCATTCCTTTTGAGTTAAGGATTTCTTTTCCTTTGCTGCTTTTAGGATTTTTTCCTTATCTCTGTATTTTGTAGATTTTACTATGATATGTATTGGTGTTGGCCTGATTTTGTTGAATTTGATGGGAGTTCTCTGTGCTTCCTAGATTTGTACATCTGTTTCCTTCTCCAGATTAGGGAATTTTTGAGCTATAATTTCTTCAAACAAACCTTTTGCCCCCTTTCCCCTCTCTTCTACTTCTGGTACTCCTATGATATAAATGCCATTATGCTTTATGTAATCTCTGAGTTCCCTAAGTCTGCATTTGTGATCTTAATATTTTTCTGTCTCTCTTTTGTTCAGCTTCATTATTTTCTATAATTTTATCTTCTATATCACTTATCTGTTCTTCTGATTCTGCCATCTCTAGGATCATTATATCCATATAGGTCATTACAGCCAAACCAAGATGGTTTCACATTTGGTTATAGCATTTTTATTTCAGCCTGACTAGATTATAGGTCTTTTATTTCTGTGGTAAGGAATTCTCTGGTGTCTTTCACACTTTCCTCAAGTTCAGCTACTATCTTTGTAATTGTTGCTTTAAATTCTGGATCAAGCATATTACTTATATCTGTTTTGATTAGATCCCTGGCCATGACCTTTTCTTGTTTTGTTTTTTTTTTTTTTTTCCTGTGCAATGAATTCTTCCATCTTCACATTTTTCTAGGTCTCTGTCTTCTCTGTGTTAGAAAAGCCTGCTATGTTTCCTGCTCCTGAGAGGAATGGCTTTATGAAGAATAGGTCATATACTGTTCAGGGCCTGGTGCTTCAGGAAATGTTTCTGGTGTATGCTGTGTGCATTCTGCTGCTGTGTTTTGGCTGCTCTTTCCTTCAGGTCAGTCCTCTGCAGAGTTTCTCCTTGCCTGCAGTGAGAAGTGTTTGGACCTTGTTTGGAGTGTCGTAAGTTTTAACTAGGTGTGCTCTTGTCTGCTTGTTAGAAGAGGCCTGATTCTATTTCCACTAGAGCTAAAGCTTTGCAGCACTCTGTGGTCAGTAGACTTAGTTCATGCCAGGGTTTTGTGTTGGTCTTTTAGGGGAAGGGCCCACTACTCTGGTTCTCAAGCACACTTGCTCTAGTAAAGAAGCACCTGCAGACTGCAGAGGGTGAGACTTGGTGTAAGTGGCTCAGGCATCCACTATTGTCACTGTGCTGCTCACTGAAGTTAGTCTGTGCTGGTGGGTGGGGTGGAAAAATGGAACTTGCCCTCTCCCTCATCCCCAGAGAGGGGCGTCTGCACCCACCACTATCCAAGAAGCCCTCAAAGAAGAATGAAAATCTCCCTTCATGTGTTCCAGGAGTCCCTCCGATCCCTGCCTTTACTCTTTCTGTGTCTGGAACATATGCCCACCTGGCAGTGCAGTGCACATGTCTTTTATCTCAGGTGTGCTGGCTAATTTTCAAAACTCCAAACTTTAGGGTCCTGGCATAGCATGGACCCACCCTGGTCCTCTGAGAGGGCCTTGCCACACTGGGATTGGAGTTGCTTTGTTCCAGGGGGCACTTGCACCAAAGTGCAGAAACTTGGGAGTTTCGAATAAAGTACAGCAAAAAGCTCACGTCCAGGTTAGCCACCCTCATGAGGTGTCTCTGTTTAGGTGGTAGGGGAGCACAGTGGTACCTGCTGACTCTTTTGTGCCCTGAGGGGCAGTGCCACCTCTCCAAAATGCAGTCCAAGAAGGGGGAAATATTTCTCCTAGTGCATCCCAGGGGAGCCTCAGAAGGAGATCCTTCTTCACAGAAGCACTAGAGTGCCTGCCAACCTCCACACTAGCCTTAGTGTGTAAGGTTCTAAAACTCTACTCTTTGAGCTCTGCTGCTTGTAAAAAGTAAAGATAATTAGCCCCTCTAATTCTCCTAGCCAATGGCTTTGGGAAAGTCTTTTCTCTGTGCAATCCCTTCTGCCATCTTCTCCCTCTCTCTCAATCTCCCTTGCCTCTTGCTGTGATTAGGAATCCCTCTTCTCTATAGCACCAGCAATACTTTTCTCCACCAAATCATATCTCTGCATTTCTTCCCTTCTATGATGTGTCCTCTTCTCTCCCTCTAGTTGTGCAGTTTGTTCTGTCTGTTCTCAATTCTATTTATTGGGTGTTCAGCCTGATTTGATATTTATCAGGCATTGTTCAAAGGATGAGGTAAGCATAGGGTTAACTCCTACTCTGCCATCTTCTAAATTTCCATTTATTTTTAAATATAGCAGAAGTTGTGATTAAATTTCTTTAAAATGAAACAATGGAAATTTTTTTCTATTATCCATTTTCTTAATATGTTCTCAAACTATCCCTTGTATCAAATGAATATTTTACATATAAATCTAAAAAGGAGTTTCTCATGCTCCTAGTTATACATCACCTCTCTGTCCAATATGTTGAATGATAGAATTAAACTAGTCATTAAAAGAAGCATTATGAGTTTCAGATATGATTCTTTGAGAGCAGAATTTTTTAATCATGAGTTCATGGATCCCTGGAAATTACTTGCAAAATTTTAGGTGTACAAGCATGTTTTTTTTTCTGAAGAGAGAATCCAATTAACAAGTGTCTGTGACCATAACAAGATTGAGAATTTCTCTATGAGGTAAAGAGATGAACCAGAAAAGAATGAGTATATTTTAAATTTCCGTGGAATTAACTATATTTTAAAAAGATTAAAAAAATTCTAAGTTAGCAAGTAAGAAAAACTTTCGTAGGAGAGTTACATATTCCAAAAGTAAATTGAATATACTCTTATAATTGCTTAGGGATAAGGAAAATTCAGGTGTGCTGTATTATTCATTATTTCAGAGAACTATTGCCAGTACTAACCCATGTTTTTATAGTCAACTCACTTTTATTTTGCCCTCTGTTTTTGTAAAGAGCTATCCTTTATTGGAAGAAATATTTCAGACTAGAGATTGAAAGGTTGGTTTTAACTCTTTCTCTTCCATTGCTTAATCATTTACTATTGGGAGAGTGGATTGTGATACTTATTTTAAAAATGATTTATTAATTAAAAATAAATTTTATTAGTCGTCTGATTTTCAACAATCAAGAAAACCAGATGACTGACTGCTAGAAATGTTCTTCTTTAAACTAGTCACATTGATATCAAGTAATGAGGAATTTAATTTCCCTTTACTTCGATATTTCTATCCATGAAACAAATTTAAGCATATCTTGCCATTTAGTTAATGAAAATGCTAAAAAAGAAAAAAAGGGATACTATTTGTGGACATGTAAAACTCAGAAAATTTAAATACCCTTTGTCTTTACTAGAAAATTTGGAATTTAATCATCAGCAAATACAATATGTATGGGTCACATATTTAATAATTTCCACACTCTCTTCTTCAGGCTTTATGCTAGTCTAGCACCTTGGATTTCAGACCTACATCTCTAATCCCAAATAATCCAGTAACTTAATTTGGGCAAAGGTGGATTGTCTTTTCATAGTGTCCATATTAAAATATGTATGGATACATCTGATTTTCCAGTATATGTCAAGACTGTGCTGTGAACAATGACCAAATGATATTCCTTAGGCTTTCAAATATCACAAAATTCCTTAACAATATTCTATCTTTAAGATTACATGCATCCGTAACTGACACCATATAATGTTATTTCACCAATGACTTTTGACTAATCATCTAGAATATTTTCTATTTTAAAATACTTTATTACAATAAAATTTGCCTACAGTGACATGCATAGATTTTAAATGGATAATTCAATGAGCTTTCACAAATGTGTACACACATACAGAAAGTATCTTAATCTGAATATAGAACATTTTCAATCTCTGCAGAAAGTTTCCTGTAAACCACCTCCTAGGTGACTGCTGTTCTGATTTCTATAACTATATGTTAGTTTGAATTGGATTCAAATGTTATGTAGATAATATTATAAAATATGTACTGTTTTTGTGTCTGGCTTCTTTCATATGCATATATTTTTGAAATTTGTCCTGTTTTTTTTTTGTTGTTGTTGTTTTTTTGTGTTTTTTTTTTTAATCAGTAGTGTGTCCCATATTTTTGTTTTTATTTTTAGTTTTTGGCTACTCTGAATAAAACTGCTATAAGTATTTTACACAAGTCTTTGTGTGGATATATATTTTCATTTCTCCTGAGTAAATACCCAGGAGCAGAGATGCTCAATTATATAGTATATATATGATAAGCTTTATTTAGAAACTGCCAGGAAGTTTTTCAAAGTAGTTGTACCATTATATTCCAATAGCAATGGGAATTCCAGTGACTCCAGATCCTCACCAACATTTGAAGTTGTTAGTCTTTTTAATTTCAGCTAATCCAGTGAGTGTGAAATAGTATTATTACTAGGTTTAATTTACAATATTTTGGTGACTAAGGATGCTGAATACTTCTTAATATGCCTTTTAACTTCCTTTTTGGGGTAGTCTTTTCCCCATTTGAAAAATTGGGCTCCTGGGTGGCTCAGTGGGTTGGACCGCTGCCTTTGGCTCGGGTCATGATCTTGGGGTCCTGGGATGGAGTCCCGCATCGGGCTCTCTGCTCAGCGGGGAGCCTGCTTCCCTCTATCTCCCTCTCTGCCTGCCTCTACATCTGCTTGTGATCTCTCTCTGTCAAATAAATAAATAAAATCTTTAAAAAAAATTGGGCTACCCTTTATTATTAATTTGTAGCAGTTTAAAAAATATATTTTGGGTATTTGGTGTGTGTGTATGTGTGTACTTTGACTTGCCTTTTTAAAAACACACTTTTAGAAGCAGACATTTTAATTTTGCTAAACTCCAATTTATCATTTTGTTTCTCTTATGGCTAGTGCTTTTTGTATACTCTCTGAGTCATTGTCTCCTTCAAGATTATGAACACATTCTCCCATGCTTTCTCATATATTTACAGTTTTAACTTTTGTCTTTAGGAATATTGGTCTGTCTTAAATTAATCTTTATTATTAATTGAAGTAGCTTGCATTTTGGTTAGTTATTCCAGCACCATTTATTGAAAAGTCTCTCCTTTCTTTACTGACTATATATATATGTGTTCGTCTATTTCTAGAACCTCTATTCTATTCTCATCTCTTCTAAACTTTGCCAATGTCACACTATCTTGAGTACTGTAAATTTATGGTAAGTTTAGAAATCAGGTTGTATAAGTCTTCCAACTTTGCTTTTCTTAAATTTTTCCCCTTTCTTCAAGTCCTTAGGGATTTCTTATACATTTTAGGCTTATCTTGGAAGCTTATGTAAGAAAACCTTCTGGGGTCTTATTGTAATTATGCTGAATCTATAGATGATTTGGGGAGAACTGTCGTTTTTTCAATGTTGATTCTTTCAATTTATGAACAAGGTGTATCTCCATATATTTAGGTCTTTATTAATATCTTTAAAATGATTTGTAATTTCAGTGTGCAGGTATTTTATAGTTTTGTTATTGCAGATGAAACTATTTTTAAATTTTGTTTTCAATTGTTTGCTGCTAATAAACACATGTACGATTGTTTTTTTCTGTATTAATCTCTTACTCAGTAACTTTGTTAAATTTGTTTATTAGATCCAGTATTTTTTTGCTGTAGTTTACTTAGGATTTTATATAGTATATATATAAGAATAAATATACAAATAAAGATATATAATATATAATTATATTTATATTTATATAAATATATAAATATAAGAATAAATTTATACAGTTTTATTCCTGTGAATAAAAGCAGTTTGGTACTTCCTTTCCAATTTTTATACCTTTTATTTCTCTTTGTTCCTTGTCACACTAACTAGGAATGCTAAACTTGGGGGACAAATGGTATTGCTAATATTTACCAATAAATATAATGTTAACTGTAGGTTTTTGTAAATGTCCTTTATCAGAATGAGGAGCTCTTTCATTTAGTCTGTGAATTTTAATCATGAAATGGCCCTAAATTTTGTCAGATGCCTTTTTTTCTTATTTCAATATGATCAAATGTATCAATTTATTTTTTAATGTCAACTCGATTTGGTTATGATATATTTTCTGTTTTTATATATTTCTGGATTGACTTATTATATTTTGTTCATGAGTTTTTAATGTACATTTATGGGCATATTGACCTAATATATATTTGTATGTATATATATATATATATATATATATATATATATATAAATTTATATACTTTTTTTCCCCCTTGTAATGTTTTCTGACATTTTGGTAGCAGGTTAGGCTGGTCTCTTCAAATTGTTAAGTTTACTTTCCTCTTCTGTTTTCTGAAAGAGTTTTAATGAGATCCTTCTTTTTCTCCTTAAATGTTTGATAGATTTTAACAGTGAAACAGTTTGGGCCTTTTAAATTATGAATTCAATTTCTTTCTTTTTTTTTTTTTTAAGATTTTATTTATTTATTTGACACAGAGACCACAAGTAGGCAGAGAGGAAGGCAGAGAGAGAGAGGAAGGGAAGCAGGCTCCCTGCTAAGGGATGCGGGGTTGGGGGGGGTGGAGGTGGGGGGCTCAATCTCAATCCCAGGACCCTGGGATCATGATCGGAGCTGAAGGCAGAGGCTTTAATCCACTGAGCCACCCAGGTGCCCCCAGAATTCAATTTCTTTAACATATGTGAGGCCATTCAAATTTTTAATTCATCCTTTATCAGCTTTTTCAGTTGTATCTTTGAAGGAATTTCTTTTTTTATATATTTTGGCAATTTATTGGCATAAAGCTATTCCATATTTGCTTAGTTCATTTTAATTTCTGTAAGATCTCTAATCATAATGCTGCTTTCATTCCCAATGGTGATAATTAATGTTTTTTCCCTTTTTTCCTCATTTATTTGTTCTAGGAATTCATCAATTTTATTAATCTGTTCAGAGAATCAACTTTTGAATATTGATTTTCTTTATTATGTTTTTTATTTCTTAATTTACACTCATATCTTAATATTTCTTTTATTTTCTACTTACCGAGGGCTTAATTTGCTTGTCTTTTTCTACTTTCTTAAAGTGGAAACTTAGATTATTGGTCTTAAGCAGCCCCTCTTTTAAATATAAGAAAACTATAAATTTATTAAAACATCACTTTGGCTGCATGCCATAAATTGTTATATATTGTACTTCACTCAGTTCAAGATATTTTCTAATTTCCTTAGTGATTTCTTCTTTGACCTGCTAATTACAAGATTGTGCTAAGTTTACAATATTCAAAATGTTTTAAATAGCTCTATGGATATTTGTTTGTTTGTTTGTTTGTTTTTTTAGAGAGGGCAGGGGCAGTGAGAGAGGAGAGGAGAGAGAATCTTAACCAGGCTCCACATCCAGCATGAGGCTCAATCTCACAACCCTGAGATCATGATATGAGCTGAAATCAAGAATTGGATGCATAACTAACTGAGCCACCCAGGAACCCTGATAGTTCTATGGATTTAAATTTAATTTTCTATGGTCAGAAAACATATACTGTTTGATTTCAGTATCTTAAAATTCATTATGAATTTATGGTTCATTTTATGATCTATCATGGTGACCATTATATGTGTACTTGGAAAGAAAGGATTCTAAAGGCATGGCATATAATTTTCTATACATGTAAATTAGGCCAAATTGGTTGATAGTGTTGTTCAAGTCCTCTATGTCCTTATGGCCCTTTCCTATCTTATTTTATATCCTTGAAGCTAGGCTTTTTATTTTTTTATTTTTTTAAGATTTTATTTATTTATTTGACAGACAGAGATCACAAGCAGGCAGAGAGGCAGGCAGAGAGAGAGGAAGGGAAGCAGGCTCCCCGCTGAGCAGAGAGTCCGATGTGAGGCTCAATCCCAGGATCCTGGGACCATGACCTGAGCCCAAGGCAGAGGCTTTAACTCACTGAGCCACCCAGGCACCCGAAGCTAGGCTTTTTAAATGTACTTTTAATCAGGGGTTATGAGAAAATAAAATAATAGATTTATTTTGTATTTAATTTTATCTTACTTAGATGTCAAAAAAACTTTATGATGATCTATTTATAAGGCAATCCCCCTGCTTTCATGGGAGGGCAGATAGCACTTGGGATAAGTATATTGTAAATCAAGGGACATTGGCTTGAAATCAGACATTCTAGGTTATTGTGACAGCTATGCTACAAAATCCTTTGTGGTGCTGTTTATTACTTGATTTGGTGGCTTTTCTTTTTTGGTGATCTTTTCTTTTGGGAGAGAATGGGTCAGAGAATCTTATTAATACCTTCTATTTTTCCATGTTTTTCTTTTGTCTTTATTTTAAAGCAATATTCGTTTGTTCAAAAAATTTCAATGATCTTCAACTATTTCTACACACTCTTATGGATGTTTAGATAGATATAGTCATTAAACAGATTAAATTCCTGTACTTTTGTAGCTTTCATTCTCATGGGAGGAGACAGTACATATAATAAATAAGTAAATTATGTAGTATGTTAGAAAGTGATAAATGGAGTGCTGGATTTGAGAGTACTGTTGACAGATTGGCTCTGGGCACAGACTTGAAGAGGATGAAATAGTTAGCTATTGGATACCAGGGGAAAGAGACTTCCAGAAAGAGTAGACAGTCATTGCAAAGGTCTTAAGTCAAGAGGGTGCCTGGTATATATGGAGAATAGTAAGGAGGCAATGTTGCTTGATTAGGGTGAACAAGGAAGAGAGTAGTAAGAGATATGATCTGGGAGAGGCCAGGTCACAGAAGCCTGTTTGGGCCATTTTAAGGACTTCTTTTTTTTTTTTTTCCCCCCAAGTAAAATGGCTTTTATGCAGAAAAGTGTCACAATTTGACTCTCATTTTAGAAGTGTCATTGTAGATGTGTTGCTGATAAACTCTTGGAGAACACAGGTCAAACAAAAAGATATGCCAGAGGTTATTGCAGCAGAGCATCTGAGAACTTAGTTTGGTTCAGATTGGGATGATTGAGTAGAGGTCATGGGAACTAATTAGATTCCAAATATATTCTGTATATACTGCCAACAGAAGTTGCTTATTGATTGTGTATGAGATATGAACAAAGATGATTCAAGAATGATGTGAAATTTGTTAGCTTTAGCAATTTGAAAGACAAAATTAGCATCCAGGGTAATGGAGAAGGGTGTATTTCTTTTGGAAGGAGGTGAAAAATATAGATATCCACATTTGAAAATGGTGAGTTTGAAATGATGCCTAGATACCATGTAGGCATTTGAATATTTGATTGTAGAGTTTGGCAGAAAGGCCTGGACTGGAGATATAAACTTGTACGTTTTAAGCATATATTCTATATTTTAGATGGAGAAGGGCAGGAGACTGAGGATGAATTCTTAGGGCATTTCAAGTTTAAGATGTCTGAGAGAAGAGGTAAAACTAGCAGAGAACACTGAAAAGGAGTGATGAGAGAGGTAGGAAGAAAACCAAAAGAAGAGATATCCTGAAAACGAGGTAAAGAAGAACTATCAAAAAAGAGGGAGAGGGCTGCTCTGTCAGCCTCTACTGGGGTTGAGTAACATAAAGGCTGACCAGTGGCTTTGGCAATATGGAGGCCATGTGAATTGGGCAATGGCAGTTTTCAAGGTGCTCTGTGGTAGGGGTGAGGGAGGTGGGTGGGAAATCTGATGAGGGGAGTTTTGCTAGAAAGGGAAATTAAGAAATAGGGCAGTGCCTGGTAGGAAAGTGTATTCAGTAAGATTTTTTTTTTTCCGCTTAAAGTGGAAGAAAGTAGAAGAAATCTCAAAGATCTGTAACTGTTATTTATATTTACTTATTATTTGATCATGCCTGCTTCATTCCCAAAAGTCTTTGAGGTGGGTTACAAAAAGCAAAACAAAAACAGTAAAACAAAACAAAAAGGGAGGCATTCACTAATTTCACCTCTTTATAAAGCCTTGAAACTTATGCCCCCTAGGAAATAGAAAAGGCAGCCTCTTGTATGTTAGAAAAGAAATAAGCATAGTTATTATTTGTGTCTGTTTTTGTTTTTGTTTTTACTGTGCAACATATATACCATATAGTCCAATGCCCAATTTGTGAATCATTTTTGTTGTTGTTGTTGTTGCTGACACAAGAAGTACATAACTTTGGTATCTATTTTGTCTGGCTGCTCCCAAAATCTGATTTAAAGTTATAGTTCTTGTTCAGTTAAAACAGTATAATGATATGTTGGTTAAATTGCTTTTTCACTTATAAAACAAGTTCTGAAGTATACTTGTCTTTATGAGCAGATGTACACTGTCATTTTACTGTTATCTTTAAAATTCATTCTCAAGATGATGATTTACCAAAATGAAAGTTACATTTAAAAGCTTATAGTCTTTTTTCCCCCAGTTTTAGTGAGATATAACTGACACACAGCACTCTATAATTTTAAGGTATAAAGAATAATGACGACTTACATGTGTGTTGAGATGATTAGTTAGCACCCATCATCTTATATAGATACAAAAAATAGAAGAAAAAATGTCTTTTTTTCCTTGTGATGACAACTCTTAGGATTTACTCTCTTAACTTTCAAATATACCATATAGAAGTGTTGGTTAGTCATCATGTTGTATATTACATCCCCAGTACTTATTTACCTTGTAATTAGAAGGTTTGTTCCTTTTGACCACGTTCATCCAATTCCTCATCTCTCACCCCCTGCCCCTGGTAACCACAATCTGATCTCTTCTTAATATTTTAAATTCCTTTCTTTTTAAAAACTTCCACATATGAATGAGATCAAGTAATATTTGTCTTTTTCTGCATGACTTACTTCACTTAGCATAATGCCCTTGAGTTTCATCCATGTTGTCACAATGGCAAGTTTTCCTTTTCTTTATGGCCAAATAATATTCCATTGTGTGTGTATGTGTGTGTGTATGTACACACATGTCTATACATATATGCACACATCAAAACTTTTTTAGCCATTTATCTATCAATGGATAATTAGGTTGTTTCCATGTTGTGACTATTATAAATAATGCTGTTATTAACATGGGGTTTCTATGAATAGTAGTGCATAGGAGAGCTTTAAAATTGTTAAATCTTCTTGTTGGACAGATCCTTTGAGTATGATATAGTGTCCTTCCTCATCTCTTACTATAGTCTGTGGCTTAAAATCTAATTGATCTGATATAAGGATTGCCACTCCTGCTTTCTTCTGATGTCCATTAGCCTGGTAAATTCTTTTCCACCCCCTCACTTTAAATCTGGAGGTGTCTTTGGGCTTAAAATGAGTTTCTTGGAGGCAACATATAGATGGGTTTTGGTTTTTTTTACCATTCTGATACCCTGTGTCTTTTGACAGGGGCATTTAGCCCATTCACATTCAGGGTAACTATTGAGAGTTATGAATTTAGTGCCATTGTATTGCCTGTAAGGTGACTGTTACTGTATATGGTCTCTGTT
>NC_081569.1:93279735-93297087 GCF_022355385.1 Mustela nigripes
GATTTTGTGCGCAGTTGCTCCACCGCTTGCCGGGAGCCGGCCCCTCCTCCAGGGGTCTATCTTCTCATCGCTTTGGATTCACTTCTCCCCCGGTCCTACCTTTCAGAAAGTGGTTGTTTTTCTGTTTCCAGAATTGCTGTTCTTCTTCTCTTCGATCTGCTGATGGATTTTCAGGTGTTTACAATCTTTAGATAAGCTATCTAGCTGATCTCTGGCCAGCTGAAGTAGTCTCAGCCTGCTACTTCTCCACCATCTTGACTCCGCCCCCAGGAGAGCTTTATTTTTAACATCTTGAGGAACCTCCATACTGTTTTCCAGAGTGGTTGTACCAGCTTGCATTCCCACCAACAGTATAAGAGGGTTCCCCTTTCCCTGCTTCCTCACCAATTATCTGTTGTTCCCTGTGTTACTAATTTTAGCCATTTTGACAAGCATGAGGGGGTATCTCATTATGGTTTTGATTTGTATTTCCTGATGAGTGACATTGAATATTTTTTCATATGTCTGTTAGCCATCTGGATGTCTGCTTTGGGAAAATGTCTATTCATGTCTTCTGAGCACTTCTTTTTAAGGCCATTCTAGTGATGAACTCCCTCAGCTTTTGTTTCTTTGGAAAAGTTTTTATCTCTCCATTTAACTTTTTGTCTATTTAATTATAATGTGTTTTGGTGTAGCCCCATTTGGGTTCAATCCATTTAGGGTATTTTGGGCCTCATGGATTTGGATGTCCATTTGTCTTCCCAGTTTTGGGAAGTTTTCAGCCATGTTTGTTTGTAACTTATATTGCTTTAAATGTACTTCCTGTCCCATTTTCTTTCTCTTTTCCTGCTTGGAATTTGATTATAAGAATATTGTTTCTTTGTGTTTTATAAGTTCTGCAAGTTTTCTTCACTGTTTGTCATTGTTTTTTCCTTTTTGTTCCTCTGAATGGATGATTTCAATAGTCCTGTCTTCTAGGTCACTGATTCTTCTGCTTGGTAGAGTCTGTTTTGTTAAAGTCTGTTTTGATAGAGTTTGCTTTGAAGGTCTCTGTTGAATTCTTCAGTTCAGTCATGCTATCTAGGATTTTTAAAAAATGTTTTCTATTTATTTGTTGAACTTCTAATTTTGTTCATGAATTGTTTTAATAGTTTGTTTAGTTGTTTTTGTTTATGGTACTTTATAAGCCCTTGATAAAGTATTCTTCAGACTGAATACACTAGAGAACATTTCCAATCATAAAATACCTATAGGGACTAGACTCTAGTACAGTCTGTGGTTTCATATTTTGACAAGTGTTGAGATACTGGATTCTAGAGGCAGAAGTTCAAGTTCCATGACTTACTAACTACATAGTTTTATAGACTTGATTAGCCTTTAGTTGTCTTAGTTTGTATAAGGGATATGATAACAATGTGTTTTTTCCTATTTCACTAAAATATTCAGTGAATCAACTAAGATATTTCTGTGAAAGTGGTTTATAAACTGTGGTGTTCCATAATTATTAACTGCTGCTATAGACCATTTTCTCCTTTTTCTCAACTGCATAAATTCTCATCCCACTGATGTAACAACTGCCATCTATTTTTTGTTTTTATTAAATTTTTAATTTTAATTCCAGTATAGTTAACATACAGTTTTTTATTAGTTTTAGGTATACAATATAGTGATTCAGCAATTGTATACAATACTCATTGGCCATCATAATAAGCATACTTTAATCCCCATCTTTTATTTCTTCTATTCCCCCACCTACCTCCCTCTGGTAACCACCAGTTTGTTCTCTATAGTTTAGAGTTTGTTTCTTTGTTTCTCTTTTCCTTTGATTCACTAAACTTTTTAAAAAAGGATTATTCTGAATTCTTTTTCTAGCAAGTTGTAGACCTCCCTTTTCTAAGTTCAATTTATTAGAGCTTTATTAGTTTCCTTTGGTGGTACCATGTTTACCAGATTTTTCATGATCTTTGATTCCTTATGTTGGTATTTATGCATTTAAGTAAACATTTCCTCTTCCAGACTTCACAGGTTTGCTTTGGTAAAGAGTTCTTTACCAATAAGCTCAATTTTAGTTTCTGGATGTATCTACTGAGAACATTCTTGGGCAGATGGGACTTGTTCTCAGGGTCTATTTGGGGGTCAAACCACTGCCTGAGTTCTGAGGTTGGACAGGTGCCACTGGATGAGAACAGTTGGGTAGAACAGCTGTCTTAATTGTCTGCCCAAGCAAGCCTGTAGGATGGGCTTTGTGGTTTTCTGGGTTTTCTGGTCAGGCTCCCTAGACTACTGCAACTAGGTACTATTCTCATCAGTAGATGGGGCTATGAATTAGTTTCCTTGCCTGAGTGGAGTGGGAGAACTGGCTTGGCTCTTTGTGGTTTGGACTTAAACTGAACTACAAATTCTCTGACTGAACAGTGCCACCGGTTTTGCTCTGTGGATGATCAGCCCTATCTGCCATACTCTCTGCTTGAACATTGCTGGGCTATGCACTGTCTAGATATTCCCACCAGGCTTTCAGATCAGGTAGGGCAGGCAGCCCTGTGCCCTGCTGAATTCCCCAATCAGGCTGTACCACCATGTTTGCTCTGCCAATAGGCAGGACCCCTGGTTGGGATTACTACTTGGGTGCTGTAAGTATGAATTTGGTCTACCAGGATCTTAGCACTGATTGTTGCAAGCCTCTCCCCACCTTCTCCATCAAAATCAGATTCCCAGTGGTAAATCTCTACAGATTCCCTTACAGGCAACACTGGCTTGAGGACTTAAAAGAAGTAACGCACAATGCTGGGGAACTTGGGTGTTCACTTGTGCGCTCTCTTCTACCACTGGAGGAACCTAGGCGCAGCGGGAGAACTCTTGGTATGGTACTATGAGTGGGGCAATGTGATCAGTGTGCAGTTGCTTCTCTTACCCTTCTAATGCAATCTTAGTCTCTATGTTTCATTCTTACCCTCTTATTTTAGGATTTTCTTAGTAATGTCATTTCTCTGAATAGTTGTTAGTTTTTCTTTTTATAAGGGAGAGCAGAGTTAGGAACCACCTTTATTACCATCTTAGTGATTTACTTCTTGAAATATTATAGTTTTTAAATCTACTTTTAAGTCATAATCTTCATTAGTTAAGAACAATAAAATTCTGCTTTTAATTTTTTAAAGTTGAATCTAGAAAGGATTTACTTCAGAGTACAAAGGCCATTGTGACTGAATAGCTATTATTAGCATTGGCAATTCTTGTTTCATTTTTAGTGTTCTTGATAGCTTTTATTAAATCCTTACAGGATTCAATAAAAATAATTTTCTTATGGATTAGTTACCTTCTTATCAGAAAAATGAAACTATTTTTATTCTCTTTTTCTGTGAATTTTTATTTGTTAAAAAAAAAGAAGATTAACTCAATGTCTTCACCACATATAGATCACCACAAAATAAGAACCATAAGGGTGCCTGGGGGGCTCACTGGGTTAAAGCCTCTGCGGTCGGCTCAGGTCATGATCTCAGGGTCCTGGGATTGAGCCCTGCATCAGGCTCTCTGCTCCCCAGGGAGCCTGTTTCCTCCTATCTCTCTGCCTGCCTCTCTGCCTACTTGTGATCTCTGTCAAATTAATAAGTAAAATCTTAAAAAGAAAATAAGAACCATATTATTTGACTCTGTTCTTAGATTATCATTCTTAAAGGGAGGCTCTTGTTATCCTCAGTACCCAGAACTGATATATGGGAGATATTCAAAAAATATTTAAAGGATCAAATTATTGGTCTTAAGTTTTTTAAATGATAAGTCAATCCTTTATTATAAAACTATCCTCAAAGGTGCTTCTATTTTTAATAGAGTTATATATTACATATTTTACCATAATCTAGATTATTTTCTGGCTTTACTTTTGTGAACCTATATAGGATTTAAACCCTATATTGTTTTATCCTCTCATTCTTCAAATTAAAGTCAGATGTGAAGAGATGATATTTTAAGAGATTCCTAACTTACAATTTTTTCATGGATTATAAAATAAGTCTTAAATGGATTACTTCACATGCTCTTAAATGTTATTGCTTCTGCTTCTTTTAATTGTTTCTTCTGCATTTTGAATGCTTCTGTTATAAATATGCTCTCATAGTCTTAATGTTTACATTTTTTTCCTCATGGTAGTTGCTCTTCAATGCATCCTTTTGTAGCATTTCTGGTCCTTGAAGTCTGAGGTACTCAGTTGAAACTGGAACCCGAAGAAGAGCATGAGTCCATTACACATGCATATTTCCTTTCTTTTTACATATACTTAGAATCATTTTTTAAAATATTCCTCCTCTTCCCCAAGGACTGATAAACACCCACATTTCAAGCTACTTATTTTCTGGAAATAAAAAAATACTTTACTCTTCCTTAGCTTTGTTTTCTAGGGCTTACTGACTTTTTAGACTCTTACTCTAAGAAGACTACTGCAGTAAAATTTTTAGTTCCATAAATATCATTATAAGAATTCTTCAGAGATACTAAAATGCAATTAGGAGATGGAATTGTCATGAACAGGAATTCTGTTACATATATGTTGTCAACTTTTCTATGGAACTGCTATTTGTATATCAGAAACTTAAGCATATCCAACAGAGCAGAGAATGCTTTCTGTTAGGCTTGGAATTCATTGGTCTATAAATTCTAGGGAACCTTATGAAAGAAAAGTGTAGGGCTGAAATATATAAGCACATTCGGTGCGAGTGGGATAAAAAGGAGTTATCTGGACCATAATTTACCCATGTCCATTTTCTAAGTTCAACCCCTAAAAATGTGTAGTGTGGTAGAGAAGAAATGAACAAATTAACTTTCATTTTCCAGCAGGGGGAGATGTGAGATGCTCAGGAGTGAATCAATCACTCTGCCACTCACTGCACTGACAACATTCATCCACATGAACAAACTTCTGTGTGGGCAATGCCAGTGAAATTTATTTTTCGGAGTGAGTTTACTGCTTACTTTCAAGGCGTCTCATCTTTCTGGCAATCAGGATAAATTGTGTCTCTAATAATATTGTAGCAAGCTATTCTTTACTTGAGGAGCCAGTAATGACTGTGTCTTACATTTGCATTAATTCTGACAAGATTTACTGGTGCTTGCTGATCTGTAAATTTCAAAATGGCAAACAGCAGCAAAGGTCAATACAGCAATAATATTAATAGCTTTAGAGAAAGGTTGAGAGACTCAGAGATTCCAGATGATAGCCTGGGTGAGAGAGAAATTCAGTGAATGTTTTTGTCATCTACTAACTTTGCTCCTTATTTTATAAGGTAATTATAGTACCCTAGCAAAGGAAGCTTGAAGTAACAAAGAGCAATAATATTGAATGTTGTTTAATCATAGGTAACATTAATCCAGAATCTCTATCTTATAAAAAACCCTGGGAAAATATGGTGAGAAGATGGAGATTTGGGGTATTTTAATTTATAATTACAGCACATGGAATTTTTTTGAAGGTTAAGGACAACTCAGTAACACTTAAACATTCTTCTTTGTAATATATTCCTTCCTCAAAGGAAATCTCATGAGCTAGAAAAGAATGTTTAAACACGTGAGATACCTTGGGGCACCTGGGTGGCTCAGTTGGTTAAGCCTCTGCTTTCAGCTCGGGTCATGGCCTCAGGGTCCTGGAATCAGCCCCACATCAGGCTCAGCAGGGAGCCTGCTTCCCCCTTTCTCTCTGCCTGCCTCTCTGCCTACTTGGGATCTCTCTCTCTCTGTCAAATAAATAAATAAAATCTTTAACACACACACACACACACGAGATACCTAGATTCTTTTGGTTTATAATGGGAGAAATGTGTTCCATATCATACTGGATTCATGTCTTCTGGGAAATCTTTCCTGATGCCTCCAGAACAACAAATTAACAATTCCCTCTTCCATATAATTTCTTACCCAGATAGCACAGAAGGTTCTTTCTGTTGATGCCCTCTTTATTTGTCTTGTAATTTATTTGTTTACTTATCCTTGTCCCTTTCTAGGCTCTATGACCTATGGCTAGGAATTATGTACTTTTCATTTATGGGTTATAATATGTACTCCATAAATATTGTAGCGAAAGTGAGAATGCCTGACTACAACTTGACAACTGTGCACTTTGTGGTCAGACTCCTTTTTTGTTTCATAGATGACAAGAAGAATCTGTTGGGTTTAAGGTATGGAGCAAGAGGCTCCTGTTGAACAGCTGAACTATGTAGGACATCTGAAGGGAATCAACACAAGGCACTTGACCAAAATAGTCCTTTGTGGTTTGAATATCTGGATATCCATTTTGAATAAAACCTGGATGAGTTCTTTAGGTACTTTGAAGACCACAGAAGAATGGATGCAGAATAACTGAATCCACTGCATGGGAAAAGAACTAAGTGTAGTTTGCTTTATAGTTACACTAAAGTGATATTATATTCAGCCAGTTTAAATGATAAACTAGGGTTTATTATTTAAACTCCATCAGCGTTTGGGGTAATCAGGTTCTGGGGTAAAGCCTGCTAACTTTTCAATTAATTTCAATTAATTTCAGTAATTGAACTTCCCTTAGTCAGGACCTGTGTCTTTGTGGATAAATTGAACCATCCCCCTCTCATTTTCTTCTTTTCTTTCTTTTAGATCTCTTCTGAATTTCTTGCTGTCTTATGTTCTCTCTTTTTAGGTACTCTGAACTTGCCTTCAGGCCCCATGATATAGCTTAGGTTCAATGAAGTATGAGGGCTTTCTGTTACTTGGCTCAGCTATAAATATTATGATACTTTGATTTCCATCCTGCTGTTTTCCTTAGTGCATAGGGCTTCCTCAGGAATCCCTCAGGGAACAAGTCTTTTGACATGACAGGATGCAGGCAGTTCTTGGTTCTAGGTGGTAATACTATCAAGCAGCACTGAAACCTGTCCCTAGGATCCTCACAGTCTCTCAGCTGTTAAATTGTCTGGTAAAAGTGTTAAATTCTACAGAAGTTCAAAGAAAGAGGTGTGAAACTCACTGGGAAAGACTTTATGGAGAAAATGGGAAATATTCAACAACTATTTGTTGAACCAATTTCAGATAGGTACATTTGGCTTTTAAGCATTCAACACCCTTCAAAATGTAACTTCACCTTGTTTTCTACCCTAATTTTATCTCCCCTAGTCTCTGTACTCCACAAAGCAACCAAACTAGATGGCTCACTGCTCTTCAAATAAACCTGTGGCTCTATACTTCCATAGTGTTGTATGTGCTCTTCTTTCTGTATACAACCCATTCTCCTGTATTTACACAACCCTTTACACTTCAGTGTTTATAGCCAGTCTCTAATGTCATCTTCTTGGTCTTTTCTGTGTTTTTTCTTTCTTCCTTTGAATTGTGTTTTTGTATTTCTTAGTGTTTCAGTATTCCTTACAGCTATAAATCTTTGGGATTCAGGGATAAGTAATTGAAATTCCCAGGAATTCTTGGGAATTCCTAAAGTCCTAAGTTATTCTTAAAATATTTCATAGTTTTTATATTGTTATGGATTTCTTAAAAGGTTGTACAGTAAGTAGGACATATTAACTTAGAAGTATTTACAAGCCTATAAAGGAATAGCGTATAGTAAATACTTGAATGCTGGGGAAAAACAGCCAACATTATTGGGTAGTGTGCAAAGAGTGTATCATTTTGATCTCTTAGCAATATTTAGAGTACTACAGAGAATCATCTGTCAGAATTGCCAGGTGAAAGACTTATTTTCTTTCCAATACCTGTCATTTCTTGAAACTTCACTCCTAGGATTTGTTTACAGTATATGATGCATATGAACACAATATTTATTTGAAAGGATGACTAACCGTCATCATAGACAAGGTTTTGAATATTCACTTATAACAAGGAAGTAGCTACAAGCAAGACTGAGCTAATCATGAACATTTTTCTGCTACTTGATCCTTTCTGGTTTCTTGGAAGTGTAGACTTTAATGTTTGACCCAGTATGTCAGTGTTTTCTGACTTGCTTTCAACTTGAGATCAGTGATTCCCTCTTACCTGTGATGCTTCTATGTTAATTGTTAAACTTAAATTTTCATACATTTTTTCCCATCTTTATGATTTTTTGACTGATTTTTATTGAGATATGGGATATAGCAAAACTTGTTTCCCAAGAAATGCCTAGAAGAATTTCTGCCTGGAAATACTAGTGCCTCTCAATTTATACATCCTACCTCCTGTATGCCTATTCAGACTTCTACATGATACAAATCTGCCACAGGTTTTGTGAAGAGAAGCAATACGTTAAATGTAGGCCTTTACAAGATGAATCTGAGAACTGAAAAATGTCAAATTGCAGGTGGTAGAGAATAGGATAGGAGTAAATGAATTTAGATAAAGGTATTTATGGAATGCTAATGCTGTAATCCAGGTATGAAGAAACCTGACTTAGAATAGGAGAAGTAGGAATAGAGAAATGACTTGATAGTAACTTGATAAAGAAAATAGAGCAGAGGGAACAATCTAAGATCTGAAATATTAAGCTTGGGGACTAACAGAGTTGTGGGGACACTAATAGAAATAGGGAATTTGAGGGAAAAAAAAGCTAATCTTTAGGAAGCCTTGGCTAATATGCCAGGAACTGTGCTACTCACTTTTATATATTATCTAATTTAGAAGTAGAGTCAGTTCAAAGAAAGAAAGTAATAATTTTGGAAACAGAATCTAGAATTGGAGGAGATGAAACTGTAATTGGTGATATCCAATTGGCAACTGGAAATATATGACTTGAATATGTCAGAGATCAAGGTTGGTTACACAGATGTATTTTTGAGGAATAAGAATAAAGACAGTGTTTACAACTATGAGAAATGAATGTGGGCCTCCTTGAGCTGATTGAAGTCTTATTACCACTTAGAGTACAATATTTAGGCATCAGAAACTGAAAAGAAGTGGAGAAAGTGTGCCTTTTCGTTATTATGATTGGCATAGGCTAGAAAAATCCCAGGATATGTTTAACTATTTTCTTTCTATGCTTGGATACATAACAGAACTTATTAATTTTATAAGAAACTTTTGAATCTAAACCATAATGATTTTGTTAGGATTTGCTAGTCTTGTGACCTACTATGGTAACAAAATGACCCTTAGATTTAGAAGGAATGACTTTGGGGAATTTTTAGAATGTAATCAACTTGTTCTTTTAAAAATCAATGCCATGGATGGTTTGTTATTAGAATCAAGCAGATATGGCTTTAGGTTTAGATATCAAGCTCCTGTGTTATTCTCAATTCTTATGTTGGATTTGAGTGATTAAGTAATTCACTCACAGTGCTAAAAGAAGTCAGAGGAAGAATAATGATCTGAACTCTCTGACCCCAGGAATTTTCCCCCACTGAAATCTTCTTTGGTACCTGAACTGTAACATGGTTAGGAAAAACAAATAAAAACCAAACCTGTGAAGAAGGAAAAGTGACGTGCTAATATAACTGGTAAGTATGGTATAAGGATGTGGACCTGGTTAGGGATAGTGTTAGTATATTTATTATCAAAACCCTCTATTCCTAGACAAAAATTGAAAAGTGATCAATTGGGGAAAAAAAAAGTAAGAAAATGGTTAGAAAGTGGAAACATGAGTGAATACTTCACTCCTGACCTTTTGCTCTCTGGCTTTTCTGATCCCATTTAATTTTCAGTTGTGTGCTTGTCCTCACTCCTTAAGTTCCTTTTTCCCCTTAATGTCTTTACTTATAGTGCTTCTTTTGCATAATAAAATACTCCACTTGTGTGAGTTTGCTGTGTTTCCTTTAAATATATGATGAAAGTCGCTTCTGCCTATGCTGCATTGAGACTGTTTCCCTCACAAGCACAGGGATGATACATTTAAGAGGCATTAATGGAACTGGGTTTAAGTGAAAGCCATTCTTCATTTCATATATCCAGCACTTTTCTTTTAAAGGACAGTAAGTTTGTTATTCAAAGCCACATTTAACCAGAAGAATTTTCATCATAATCACTCCCATCACAGAGCAGAAATGAAAATTGTATGCTCGTGTAGCCCAAATGCAACTGCTTTATTGAACATTTTAGCAGATTGTACCACTGCCATGATTATAGGGAATCTGTTATGAGAAGCTTTATAAGTTACAGGCAAAGAAATGCTTTGAATTTCAGTCAGATATGGTACATGTTGAGTTATAATTATTAATGGAGGCTCTCTACCCTTTGAAGGAGGAATACAATAATTCAGTGGCTCTCTATTCTTTGTTTTGTATTTCTTCAGACAGTTTAAGTGACCACAATTGAATCTCCTATTAATTTTTGTCCAAACTTATTTTACTATGAAATAAATGATGCCATTTTGGAATAATTTGTTCAGCTACTGTGATTTTAAGGTTTCCATTTTTGTTCACTGAACAAATTCTTAATTATCTAAGGGCAATTGAAATGCTCCACAAATCTTTGTGCAGTCAAAGTTATTTCCGTGAATAATGTACAAACTAACCTCTTGGGAGCCCATCTATATTTGAAAGGTTTACTAATGGGCTGCTTCTTCCCCTTGCACATATGCTGGTTTATAATTTACAGCAGCCCTCCAGGAGCTGTGTCTAATCCCACAGCCCTTCCGCACATCACAGCACACAGCTCTCAACTGCCACAAATCCCTGGCTGGGAACTTTCTGTTTGCTTCTCTTTCTACAGTTTATGGTATTTTTGTATCTATGGTTTTAGTGTTTCCAGTTAATCGAGACCAAAATATGTTAAGTTTTATGTTATTAAAATATTTCAATAACTTCCTTCTTTGGAGATATAAATTTGGATTTTCTATAACATTTTTACTTTTCAGTCCAAGACATATGGATTATCATTATTTCTTTTTGCAATCAAGTAATTGGTTCAAGAGTCAAAATAATTGGACTCAGAACACTGAGAGTATTTATTTTATTTTATTTTATTTTTTTATGGCTGTTTCTCCCATTGCCGTTCATTACCACCCGTGTGCCAGATCTGCTGTCTTCTCTGCCTTTGAGGGTATTTCTTCAAATCAAGGATGAATCTCTTTGGGAATAGCAGTTGTCTTTTGTCTTTGTGTTTCTCAGGCATATGTTCACACTTGGATTTGTGAAATGGAAGAGCCCAGTGCCTCAAGGTGCTCCCAACAACAGGATATCTAACAAAACTTAGCTGGAATGGGTGATAGATTAGTTCAAAGTTTAGATTACAGAGTTGCTGAGGTCAAGATAATTGGTTTAATTCTTTCAGTCCATTTAGTCAGACACTATATTCTATGGCTTCTCTCAGTCCTATGTACATGGTGATAGATTACATGTGAATCTGTGTCCAGTCATTATCGCTATGGGGAAGTCCTCTAAAACATGTGACCAAAGTGGTCAGTAGCATCATCTCCTTTTTACAAAGAACACTTACATCTCTAATTTTGTTATTGTCATTCTTATAGGTTTACAGTTATAGAAACTAACTCTTTGAATTTCAACTCTTTATTTTCAAAATTAACCCTGGATGTTTGACAAGAAAAAGGCTTGGTCTGTGGAAACTTCTTTGTGTAGTTGTTGCATGATGGGCTGCAGGACTAGTAGCACTTGTTGAAAGTCTACTAGTCGCTACAGAATCTTTGGGAGAATTATAAAAAGGAAGCTTTTCTAGGAAGATGAATTAGAAAGAGGCCTTTTTTCCCCCTGGAGGTTGCTGGAGCCCTACACTGGAACACAGCATTTGGAGTGAGCAAAGAGCATAGATTGAATTTCAGTCCCATTCATACCTGCTGTCAGATACCTTTGTGCTTAGACAAAATGCGTAACTGTAGGCCATAGTCCTGGCACTTGAAGATGAAATAAAATATAATTGGTGACTCTATAATGATAGCCACTTATTTTTTTTAACCCTAAAGAGTGCTGATCTATTTCCATAAAGATTCTACATTTAAAAATCTACTTGCTAATGGCATGTCTCAGGACTCATTTCAATATGTAAGTTCTCTTACATAATGCTTAAGAGATCTTGATGTCTTGAGAGAGCAGCTCAGTGCTACTTCACTGGGGTACTGTGGGGGTACTGTGAATGTAAATTATGGGAAGGTATGAGTTTAAGCAATCTGAGTGTTTTTCAGTGAATAACAGGTGTTAGTATATGTTACCATTTTTATGCTATTTGATAAATAATATTTATGCTCTATAATTTATGCTGATTTGCTTATTTGTGAAGAGCCATGTAGAAATATTATGTTTTTAACTGTAAAATGGAATACAGTGAAATTTCAGTGTTAAAAGGATAGGTTTTCCCTCATATTTAACTTGGTAAGAAAAACTTGTGAATCTTGTGAACCTCTTAACCTTGTGAATCTAAGCAGGTGGCTTTGTAGTCTCTGGAACACAGCAGTTGCCTACATTTACTTAACCATATTAACATATAAACATGCACTTTAGCAAAATGCTAGACAATTTTTTTAGAATGGCTTAAATTCTCCTTTATTTGGTACAGCGGAGAAATGTGAACTACATACATGCTGATCTTGGTTCTTTCTGATTCTTCCCCCACTGCAATGTAAGCTCTGTTGGGACAATAATCTTGTCTAGCTCATTCTAATACACCCATCCTGGAGCAATGTCACTACATTGAGTAAAATTTTAAGATATATGTTTGAATAAATAAGTAATGGTTTTAAATTATATCATCACTGTTTGTAAATTAAAATAAATTGTGCTAATTTTTCATACCTAAACTGGGCCTTGATGAGAGATCCACAGAATAATTCATTATTAAACTTATGATATTTTCTAGTAAAATTTGGATTTATTGACTGCCTATTTCTTTGTTTAGAGAAAGTCTGTAGGAGGTCTACTGGGAATGGATCAGTTTGTGCCATAAATTAAAAGAACATCAGGCATAGAGGACTAGAAATAAAAGGGTGTTTTATACCCGTGGCATTATTGTATTCCTCATCTTTTCTCTTTCTTTCTTTCTTTTTTTTTTTTTTTTTTTTGTGGGTGGTTCTGGTCAGAAGGAGGCTAAAAAAATGGGAGTGGGATAATTTTAGAAAGATATACACTGAATGGAAAGGACATTTTATAAGGCTTAGATTGGTAGTAAAGCTATATTATTAATTCTAATATGTGTTTTTGCCAATTTTAGTATCAACAGACTAAATTTTCTGGCAGGCTGATTATGGGATTTGTTTGTGGACCTAACCTTCAGAGCTGTAATGAATTGTGTGTGTATATGTATGCATGTGTGTGTGCCTGCATTTAGAAAATTCACATAAACCGATTCATATAAATATATATATTTATATGTAAAACTATAAATTCTATTTGCTAAAAAATATCTCTGGTTTATTTTAAGATTATATGTTTTGAGTTCTAACATGAATTTTCTTTAATTGGGAAAAATAAGAGAGGTCTGAACCTGGATTATCTAAAATCACATATGAATACAAATCAGTCAATTGTTAGCATTTCCATTTGCAGTGCTAATTAATTGGCAGATATTCGTAGCTTTACAAGCCAACACTCTTATAAATTGTTGCATTAGTTATTCAGGGAGGCAGAACATATTAGAATAACTCTTTGATGGAATCATAATTTGAAGTGATATATGTCCTGTTACTCCATAGCATCCTGAGATTATACAAAATAATTCAGTGTACTAATTTAATCTATATTAGACTCTGGTGTAGAACTGACTACTACAGGGCAAGAAGCAATAATCTATCTTGTTTTAGAGACTCAGATAAGGGCTCTTTCCCCCAAATCTCTATTACTTAAGAATGAAAGAACATAAATCTCCTTTCCTCCATATCCAAACTGCTTTCCACCTGTTTTCCTGGCCTAATCATTAACAGTACCTCCCTTCACTCTCAAAATGTTCCACTCCTTTTTTAACAAGAAATTATTTGGACACACTACTGCTAATAATTTGCCCTCAACACTAGACTTATCCATTTATATATATATTTTTATATTTTATTTATTTATTTGACAGACAGAGATCACAAGTAGGCAGAGAGGCAGGCAGAGAGAGAGGAGGAAGCAGGCTCCCTGCTGAGCAGAGAGCCCGATGGGGGGCTCGATCCCAGGACCCTGGGATCATGACCTGAGCCAAAGGCAGAGGCTTTAACCCACTGAGCCACCCAGGCGCCCTTATCCATTTATATTTTAGTGTGAATGCAATTTAGAGCCCTTCTTAACAGTAGATTTTTTAATTTAAAAATTAGTTTCGTAGAACTGATACTTAACAGAAAGGTTAGGGAAACAGAAACCACCATAATCTGCTCCACAGTTTCCCCAGAGAAATACGTTTTAGGTATCTACTTTAAGTAGATTTACTTAATTTTATGTTTCTTAATTCCTCTTTCCTTTCCCTTTGATGTGGAAACAAAAATACAAATGCCTAGAAACAGAAAACCTGGAAAATTATTTCTTTTCTTAGTTATATTTATTTTTATTTTTTATTTTTTTATTAATTATTGTCATTAACATGTAATGTATTATTTGCCCCAGGGGTACAGGTCTGTGAATCCTCTTGCTTACACACTTCACAGCACTCACCATTTGACATACCCTCCCCAATGTCCATAATCCAATGACCCTCTCCAAATCCCTTTTCCCCCTAGCAACCCTCAGTTTGTTTCATGATTAAGAGTCTCTTATGGTTTGTCTCCCTCCCGATCCCATCTTGTTTCACTTTTTTGTCCTTAACCCCCAAACCCCACCTACTCTGCCTCTCAAATTCCTCATATCAAGGAAATCATATGATAATCATCTTCCTCTGATTCACTTATTTTTCTCAGCATAATACCCTCTAGTTCCATCCACATCATTGCAAAGGGCAAGATTTCATTTCTTTTGATGGCTGCATATACTCCATTGAGTGTGTGTGTGTGTGTGTTCCATTTTCTCCATCTATTCATCTGTGAATGGACATCTAGGTTCTTTCCATAGTTTGGCTATTGTGGACATTGCTGCTACAAACATTCAGGTGCACATGTACCTTCAGATTACTACATTTGTATCTTTAGGGTAAATACCCAGTAGTGCAATTTCTGGGTCATAGGGTAGCTCTATTTTCAACTTGAGTTCTAGCTTCAAAGCATTGTGGTCTGAAAATATCCAGGGAATGATCCCAATCTTTTGATACCAGTTGAGACCCGTTTTATGGTCCAGGATGTGATATATTCTGGAGAATGTTCCATGTGCATTAGAGAAGAATGTGTATTCTGTTGCTTTGAGATGGAATGTTCTGAATATATCTGTGATGTCCATCTGGTCCAGTGTGTTATTTAAGACCTTTATTTCCTTGTTTCTCTTTTGGTGGATTATCTGTCCATTTCAGTGAGGGGAGTGGTAAAGTCCCCTTCTATTATTGTATTATTGTCATTGTGTTTCTTTGATTTTGTTATTAATTGGTTTATATAGCTGGCTGCTCCCATGTTAGGGCCATAGATGTTTAAAATTATTAGATCTTCTTGTTGGACAGACCCTTTATAGTGTCCTTCCTCAGCTCTTATTGCAGTTTTTGGCTTAAAATCTAATTTATCTGGTATAAGGATTTCTACCTCAACTTTCTTTTGATGTTCATTAGTATGGTAAATTATTTTCCACCCCCTCATTTTTGAATCTGGAGGTGTCCTTGGGTCTAAAATGAGTTTCTAGTAGACAGCATATTGATTTTTTTTTTTTTAATCCATTCTGATACCCTGTGTCTTTTGATTGGGGCATTTAGCCCATTTAAATTCAGGGTAACCATTTAGAGATATGAATTTGGTACCATTGTTGCCTTTAAGGTGACTGTTAGTGTATATTGTCTCTATTCCTTTCTGGTCTACTACTTTTAGGCTCTCTCTTTGTTTAGGGGACCCCTCTCAATATTTCCTGTAGGGCTGGTTTGATGTTTCCAAACTCTCTTAATTTTTGTTTGTCCTGGAGGCTTTTTATCTCTCCTTCTATTTTCAATGGTAGTCTAAATGGATATAGTATTCTTGGCTGCATATTTTTCTCATTTAGTGCTCTGAATATATCATGCCAGTTATTTCTGCCCTGCCAGGTGTCTGTGGATCAGTCTGCTGCCAATCTAATATTTTTGCCATTGTATGTTACAGACTTTTTGTCCCAAGCTGCTTTCAGGATTTTCTCTTTGTCACCAAGACTTGTAAGTTTTACTATTAGACGACAGGGTGTGGACCTGTTTTTATTGATTTTGAGGGGGATTCTCTGTGCCTCCTGGATTTTGATGCTTGTTCCCATTGCCATATTGGGGAAATTCTCTATTATAATTTGCTCCAATATACCTTCTGCCCCCTTCTCTCTTTTTTCTTCTTCTGGAATCCCAATTATTCTAATATTGTTTTGAATTATGGTATCACTTATCTCTCGAATTCTCTGTAGTTGTTTGTCTCTCTTTTGCTCATCTTCTTATTCACTGTCACTTGGTCTTGTATATCACTAATTCTCTCTTCTTACTCATTTATCCTAGCAGTAAGAGCCTCTATTTTTGGTTTTACCTCATTAATAGCTTTTTTAAAAATTGCAGCTTGGTTAGATTTTAGTTCTTTTATTTCTCTTTGAAGGGATTTTATTTCTCCAGACAGTGTTTCTCTAATATCTTCCATATCTTTTTTGAGTCTGGCTAGCACCTTGAGAATTGTCATTCTGAACTCTAGATCTAATATATTACCAGTGTCTGTATTGATTAGGTCCCTAGCCATTGGTACTGCCTCTTGTTCTTTTTTTTTTTTTTTTGTGGTGAGCTTTTCTGCCTTGCTATTTTATCCAGATAAGTATATATGAACAAGAGAATAAAATACTACAAGTGTGGCAAAAACCCCAGAGAAATGTATGCTAACCAAATCAAAAGACACGCCAGAGGGAGAAGATACGGTGTGAAAAGAAATTAAAAAAAATATATATATATATATAAATAAATATATATATATTTATATATAAATTAGATTGCTGAATAGAATAGAGCCACTGATTTTATTTGGGTGTATTGTGGTCTCTAGGAAGAAACTACCTCTTAAAATTTAAAGGAAAGAAAATTTTGTTTATACACACACACACACACAAAGGGTAAGCATGGTGAAGGGATGGAATATGACTGTAAAGATGAAAATTTAAAAAATTCTAAAAAGGGAATTGATAAGATAAGTTGGTTGGAAAAAGAAAGAAGAATAAAAGAGAGAGAGAGAGAGAGAGGAGAGAATACGCTCAGGCTGGAGATAAGAACAAAGCCCTGTGCTAGATTTAAGGTATATTTTGATCTATTAGAAGAAATTGTATCCCCAAATTTTTTAGAAATAAAAAACCCTATATGTATACAAAAAACAAGGTTAAATACCATGAAGGATAAAATATGACTATAATAATGAAGGTTTAAAAAGATTTTTTTTTAATTTTTTATTTTTTATAAACATATATT